>NW_027286874.1:72671513-73166513 GCF_022747635.1 Hetaerina americana
GAAGAAAAATGGGAAATGATCAAGAAAGGGTTGTCTAAAGCCGCAAAAGACTCTATTGGAACCGTTAACACTAGAAGGACTAGGAAACCATGGATCACGGATGAGATGATTACAAAGATGGATGAGCGGCGAAAATGGAAGAATATAAATACAGAATTAGGCAAAATGAAGTACAAAGAATTGAACAATAAATTGAGGCGGGTAACAAATAAAGCAAAAGACGCATGGTGGAAGACGCAGTGCGAGGATATGGAAAGTCTGCAGAGGAAGGGTGAAATCGGTGCGCTGTACAGCAAAGTTAAATCGTTATCGGGAAGTAAGAAAGGAAGGGCTATGCTAACAGTTAGAGATAAGGCGGGTAAGGTATTAGTTGACGCAGGAAAGATCCAAGAGAGATGGAAGGAGTATATAGAAGAACTGTATGGTAAAGAACTCAGACCAACAAAGTTAGACATTGAAAAAGAAAATGACGTAGAGGAGGACAGCTTAGGTCCAGGCATACTTGACCATGAGATAGAAAGGGCATTAAGGGAGATGAAACTAAATAAGGCCGTGGGGGTAGATAACATTCCCGTGGAACTTTTAAAATGCTTAGGAAAATGTGGGAGGAAGAGGCTATATGGGCTGATCCGTAGTATTTATGAGGAGGGAATCTGGCCGGAAGACTTTGTGAGATCAGTTTTAGTTCCTATTCCGAAAAAGGTAAAGGCCACGTCATTTGAGGACTATAGGAAAATTAGTTTGATATCCCACGCAGCTAAAGTGGTTCTCAGGATCATAAACAAAAGGATAGAGAGTAGGGCAAATGATTACTTAGGGGATGATCAGTTTGGGTTTAGGAAGGGGAGAGGTACGCGTGATGCCATTGCAGTAATGAGATTATTAATCGAGAGGAATATAGAACACAAACAGGAGGCATTTGCCTGTTTCGTAGATTTCGAAAAAGCGTTTGATAGAGTGAATTTGGAAAACTAATGAGTATATTGCAGAAAATAGGAATAGATTGGAGGGAAAGGAGGCTAATCCGCAACCTGTACATGTCTCAGACTGCTCAGGTGCGGGTGGGAAACGGGGAGTCCGGATGGGCAGTGTTAGGAAGAGGTGTAAGGCAGGGTTGCCCATTATCACCGTTGCTGTTCAACCTGTATGCAGAGGAAATGATTAAAGCGGCATGGGAAGAACTGGAGGTAGGAATGAAAGTGGGCGGGGAATCCATAAAATCAGTTAGGTTTGCGGATGACTAAGGTTTAGCTTGTCAGTCAGCCAAGGGGCTGCAAGCATTGCTGAGTGAATTGGAAATTCAGTGCGACAGGTATGGGATGAGAATCAATATTAATAAAACAAAGGTTATGCGATTTTCTAGAAAGAAAAAGGCCAAGCTTAACATTAAAATAGGGGGGCAAAAACTAGAGCAGGTAGAACAGTTTACGTATCTCGGTAGTGTTTTGAACCAACACGGTCAAAGTAGTGGGGACGTAAGGAGAAGAATTGCGCTAGGCAAAGAGGCTTTCACAAGGAGGAGGGAGTTGATGACGGGGACTCTGAGTAAGGATGTTAAGAAAAGACTCGTAAAAACTTTGATATGGAGCGTAGCTATGTACGGTGCGGAAACGTGGTCATTGAAGCAGGAGGATAGATGTAGATTGGAGGCTTTTGAAATGTGGGTGTGGAGAAGAATGGAGAAGGTGAAATGGACAGAGAAGAAAACAAATGAGGAAGTACTTGGTATGGTGGGCGAAGAGAGGGGTTTGTTGGGAGCAATCCTATGGAGGCAGGAAAAGTGGATGAAGGGGGTGTTGACCGGCAGTGGGATGTTGAAGACTGTGATAGAGGGTAGAATGTTGGGCAAAAGAGGAAAGGGAAGGAACAGGATAGGGATGTTGGACGGGATGAAGGGGGGAAGAAAGTACTCAGAGATGAAGAGGGACCTGATATAGAGTAGGATGATGGATTTTGTGTTTAGGAGTAATAAAATATTTGTTTGATAGTTGTGTCCATCGAAAAACCTACCTTAACCGGTAGATTACCTTAAAAAAAAAAAAAAAATAAATATATATATATATATATATATATATATATATATATATATATATATATATATATGTAAATCATCATCATAATACGAGGATACTTAGAAAGATTCTCGTAGTAATAGGGAAAAATGAGCCACAACCGCAGAATTTGTTGAAAAAGTGCATAAAATCGTCATGAATGATTGCCAACTGAAAGTACGAGAAATCGCTGAAGCTATAGAGGTGTCATCTAAACGGGTATATTGCATGTTAACTGTGGCATTGGGTATGAAAGAAATATATGCTAGATCACCTCCACCAAAGAAAGCAGAGGTAATTTGCGGAAAGGCGAAGGCTTTAGTTTTCAGGGACACGAAAGGGATTCTGCAGATAGATTATCTTATCACTGGTCAAAAAATTGCTGGAAAATAATACGCCAACCTTCTAGACTAATTGCAGCAAGAGATAGGATACGAAAAAGTTACGAATTGGCAGGGAAGACATTTATCTTCCATAAAGACAATGCACGCCCACACAAATGTGTGGTTGCCATGGAAAAAATACGTAAACTAAGAAACGAATTATTGCCACCCCCACCTTATTCGCCTGATTTGGCTCCAACAGTTTTCCATCTCTTCCCCAAGCTCAAGCCCTTTTTCTCGGTGAACGGAGATTCTGCTCAAACAAAGAAATAACATTCGAAGTAGACAGGTATTTTGCAAGCCTTAAGGAATTTAATTTTCGAGATAGGATCAAGACAATATAACATCGCTGGACGAATTGAATTAGTGTACAGGAGACTACATTGAAAAATAAAAAGAAGTTTCACTGAAATAAGTCGCTTATTTATATGCTATTCCCAGAACATTTCTAATTACCGTCGTACCATATATTTCAAAGTAGATCATTCAATGATATTTTAGGCTATGGATTGATACCGACCATGGTCTCAACATATGACTTTTTTATGACCGGTAAAAATTTATGTGTTCAAATAGGGGAAGATTTCAATAAATATTTATAAATAAAAATAAAAAATAGTCTGATAATTAAAACTACGTTTTAGGGTGTTCCTGAGAAAAAAGAACATTTTAGTAAATACTCGTATTTTATCTTTATAAATTTATTTTGGTGTTTCCTTTTCAGGCTTGAATTCAGTTTCAATATTCTCCTTCTAGTGAGTTCTTTTGCTGATCTGCTAATTGATTAATTAGCGAATAGCATGCCACTTTTTACTTTAGTGTAGTATGATTTTATTCTCATGGAATCGATTTTCACTTTTACATGGCTTTTACGTTTCATGCCTTCGTCACTATTACTTTCACCAATTTCAGAAACCTAAATTGAGTCTCTCCTTACTCTGTTTTATGTAGAGTGTCTTTTTATGTAGCGTGCTCTGGTGCTGGTGGTGAATCATAACTTAATCAATCATATTCAATGTGGTTTAATTGATAGAGGACTATCACCTTCAACTTCGGTCTATTCTCAAAACACTATACCACTTTGTGAAGCAGCTCTCACAACTCTATTCTTCAGGCTAGGTTTTAAATCCATGCGTACATTACATATTATGAGTTGTTCAAATGGTACTATTTTTCCTGGAAGAGAAAAACTGGAAATTTTTTTAAGTCCGTTTTGGATTAAACCCAAAATGTGTCGAGGCATAAAAATAAAAGGCATAAGTTACGAGTCTCTAGTTTTCGTTTAACTTCATTAAACTCTGAGATTCTTTTCTCCCTTTCATCGCCATCAACACTACTGTCCTTCACCCCATTCACCCATCTACCTTCCTCTTATACCCATTTTCCCTTCCTTACTGAAATTCTTCCTTCTTTACCTCAATTCCCTAGATCCATCCCTCCTGGTACTCCCACGCAATCTCGTCCAGTCCTTTCTCGTCCTTCGTCTTTTCACCAAATCCTCTCTCTTTTCCTACAAAATCCTTCCTATCTCTCCCGTCCTCTTTCGTTCTCCCTTGGAAGATATTCTCCGTTTTTCCTTCACCCCCATCGTTTCCAGACGGCTCATTAGAAGTATAGCTTGCGAGGGTAAGCTGATTTGGGTGGGGTGGAACCGGAATTATTGGGTGTCCGTCAAACAAGATGGGTCCCTCCCTTACTTTCTCATTCCTGAAACTCACTAATGCTGCTAAACCTCCAGCCTCTCTCTTTTCCCCAAAACTCCATGATTGAAGAACGCTAATCTCCCAGAGAAAGACGAACCGATTATAAATCTACAGTTCTTGCGCGAAGATAATAACCTTACTCTTTGCAGCCTTTCCCTCCCTTGGATATCCGACTTGGTGTTGGAAATCGGGGGCACACGACATTGACTAACTGTGACACTGATTCATGACCTTGCAAGCCCTTCATTGAACTTTTTTCATACGTTTATACAAGCAAACGCGACCTTGAACATATTTCCTTCATCGACGGCACCCTTCAGCGAAGGCTATGAATGTGGAACAGGTACTCGCATTTTGCCGCACTTCGAGACATTTCTCGAAGAGTAGTTTTGCTCATATTATATTATAAGAATATTGAAATTACATCAATTAAATTTTAGAGGAAATACATTCACTATTTTTATAACTTCGAAAGTTATTTTTTATTTATACTGCTTAAAAAGAGTAGAATCAACTCCTTTCGGAAAGATCAATGATGTTATCATAAGAAAATGTCTTTCCTTTATTTGTGTTGTACATGATCATCTGATTTTTCCTTGAATTCCTTTAATAGGACATCGCAAAGGTTTTTCATAGAAATAAACATTTTTGGAAACTCTCAGGAATGAATGTAAATGTTTTCTCTAAGAAGTAGGGGCGGTGGGAAAAATACATCAGAATAATAGACGATAGATGTGTAATCATTTAAATCATATGTGAAAAGGAGTCATAAATGCTCCAAAATAAACATCGAAGAGGCAATATTAATACGAAATCTGACGCCCAAGAGGTCCCAACAGAGACCGTAATTGAAGTCTACTGATATCTACATCTCAGGCTACCCACTTCCTATCGATATTTTTTATCTAAGAGAGCCAACTCATTACGGATGGATAATTGTCATAATTTTATTACTCACTATTTTGAAGGTGACGGTAGAATTCATAAAAGTGGCATTGCGACGCCCAAATACGTTTTGCTTTATATCCTATTAGACAGAATTAAAAAATCGAACCAATTCCAAACTGGCCAGCTAGTCCATGGATAAAAAGAGACGTTTCAGGCGTGATACGGTGGAATATCATGATTAATTAAAAATTATTAATTAAAAAATCTTTTCCTCCACCCTCCCCTTACTTGCCTTTAATCATTTTATATACTGGACTCTGAGGTTTAACTGTCAACTGATGATGATAAAGTAACATTGAAACCGGTCGCATTAAACTTTATTTTTGTGGAAAATTGCTATTTTTAGCAATGTCCATGGATGTTATGAGGGTACTTTCAGTACGCCTGGAAGGAATTTAGCAACGCATACAATTGTCCGCTTGCAGATTCAGGTACCACGCCCGTAAATTCCATAATTATAACTGTGAAACGATTGCCGAATTAATAAATTTACCATAAGTTTGCACGTAGGTGTTCGCACCATGGTAAATATCATTTCATGAACATCTGCTTCGAAAAGAACTCAACAGACCATTTGCCATGAGTAAATAAACACCTTCCTGAACCGATAGAGGTTTTAAATAACTACATCTTCGGGTGGAAACAAAACTAAATTATAAATTACTACGCAAAATTCATATATTATTCATTTAGTTTGCGAGACAATTAATCTCTTAAACTTTGATTATTTATTTTATTAACACTAGTACATACATGTATTTCGCTCAATGATGCAGGTCTCTGTTTAAATGGGAAAAATATTTGAATACATCAGTGGAATTATATTGTTCTTCTCTTTATTTAAAGGTTTTCCTTTACAGAGTGATCGTCCGAATTCATTCCTCTAATCAGTTATTCTGTAGTTCTGTGACGCCTGGTAATTACTAGCTGAATAAAATGGTGGAATTCCTAGCGATTAATGGCCACTTATGTCCATGCTTCAAAGAGGTATCATTCAAATATTTTGCTCTCTGAAACCTCTAATATCTCTTACGTGCTCATGTGTTTCCGTTGGAGGTCAAGCCGAGTCAAACTTTGAATCTTCAAGGGAATACTAGTTCATATCAAATGTTAAATTAATATAATGGGACGTGAAAAAGTTAATTCTCGGTTATTTTGCAGCTCGTAAAATCCTGCGGACCTTGCACTAAAACTACGATGAATTCCAGAGGACTTTCAGTCTAGTTGGTGCATCTATCTCAATAATTCGCCTGTTAATCAATCTCTTCCAACGTTGATTCATAAAACTTTGGGCAATGAAGAAGGGCAGATGTGTTTTGATCAGTTTTATCATCGCCATTCATACGGCAAAGTTGGTGATTCATGGTTATCATTTACTCCATCCCGACGCTAACAATAGCTTCCCACAGCTAAATACTAGTTTACAGATTAGTATATATGAAAATTTAAAGCCGCCTCTCCTAAAAGTTTTTGGATAGCTACTGCAATAGAAGGCCAATCACATAACACCTTACAAGAAATATATGCTGTTTTATGCTCCAAAATGATTCAATTTTTTATTTAATTAAAACTATTTAAAACGCTAATTTTTGGCATTCTTTTGCATAGAACATGTGTGAGCTATTGGCTGTGAATGTGAAGTTAAGTAAATTCTTACGGCCAATAAAAAGAAAACTTTAGAAAGGTCCAATAACGTTATTTCGCTCGGATGGTGACCATCAACGGGAAGAGGTAAGGGCTATACAGCGAGAAAACGCCAGTACTGTAGTACTGTTCGATGTCAAGTAAGTAACAAAGTTGGCGCAAAGAAGGAGGTAGAGGGTAGGTGCGGCAATGTGGGGGAGGGAGGGCGTGCATTGTTGGAAATGTCCGTTGGTATATTTTGAATATTAGCTAAAATCTTTTACTAATTGGACAAGTGAGCTGTTTACGATGCCTGGTTCAATATTTATAATGTTTTCTTGAGTTTGAAGTTTTCTGTCTATTTGATTAACGTTAAATCTTTAAGTGTGATTACGTGGCCTGTTTCTTATATGTGTTCGACAGAAGCTGATCGGCTAAAACGACCGTTTTCGTAATGATCTTGTTGCAATTTGAATCGAATGATCAAGTTTTAGTTCTTCGATATAGAATATTAAATTTAATTTCAACTTACGGATCGTAAACGTGAAATTTACAGAGAAATACATGTAAAATTTGAGCATCGGTAAACATTTATTGAGCTCTTTAATCAAAATACTGTAGCTGCCGGAGAAGGAGCACTTACAAATGATCAAAGTCGGTATCACTCAAAGGCATCGAAGCCTTAGAGCAAGAACACGAAGCGGCGGTAGGTTGGTGTCAAGGAGGAGGAAGGAGAAAAAGAGGGGGGGTGGCGGCGTATCAAAGGTGGGGCCGTCCGGAAAAAAACCCATCAAGACCTCACAATTAGAGCCGACGCAATTACAAGTGCACTCACCGGTTGGAGAGACAATGCGGCACTTGGGTTTCTGACGGCGAAGAGGAAAATTTACCGTCACCATAATTGCGTCTCTTGCGTGATGGTAATTTGGCATCGGAGAATGGCAAAATTTACCGAAGTTTCGCATTTCCACTTCCCTTTCGACGAAGAGAAACGCACAGTGAGGACTCCGGATCTCGTTTCTGACATTTTTGCTCGCAACCTCCCACCCCCGCACATCTCCTCTACCAAAAGGAAAATTTGCAAAATATTCTGAGTCTCATGTCAATGGTATTTAGCAGTAACTTTCCTGATACCTTGTCCTTCCCACTTTCAGCGAAGTGATTATTTTGGTCACCACGCAATCAATGTACCTATGCCCCAGCTAATGAACCTTCAGATTTAGTTATCTCCCTCTGGGGTTCCTCCATCCAACTTCCTAAGTGTTTCTCCATTAAACGTATCCCACTTAAATCATAATACACGAGGATGTAGGGTAGTAGGAAACGAAATGGGAATCTAAGGTATGGAGGGATAATGGTGTCAATGTCGTTAAAATGACTTATTTGTTTCTAGATCCAAGGAACATTAATCTTTCCCGAGCGCCTTGGACTTGTTAGACAAATTTCCACGAAAGATGTCACTCGTCAAGCATACGCAGAAGGTGGTATGACGGTTGAGCGTGATACAAGACGCCTAAATTCATTGCCAATCCTTTCTCCGTTAATTCTTCAACCAGCGCGAGATTACCTCAGAGAGATCTCCCTTTCCTTACACAAACTCTCTCGTCCGCCCATCTATTCAAGAGCTTCCTTCCTTTGCCTCCACTCCTTTATCTTGCTTTGTGCCATTTATAACTCTTTCCAATCGCAGTTTCCAACCTACATCAATTCCTAGTACTTTCGTGTCTGGGACGAAAAATATAAGTGCTTCCCGGATTCAGTTTCTTGTCAAGCTTGAAATATAGCCGTATCCTTCCTGCGTGACGCATTTTACGTTCCAAGAACACTAAGAGAATATCCACGTCAGCATCCATGTCGATCTTAAGCGCAATCATTTGTTGCCTAATAAAATGGGAATCGTTTTTTGGTTGGGTTGAGGTAACTTCTTGGTGAAAAAATGCGCTATATAAGGCATTATCTTATTTTTGCCATGCTGAAAAAAATATACCGGCAGAATTTCAGAACAGAGTGTCTGCCCTATCTGAAACGCCGATCAGCAGAGGAAAGTAACTTGAACGCTGGCCGGTACTACGTTTAGTCTGCCCTTAACGGAGCGTTGGGTTCGTATCTTCAGGATATACTTATTTCTACTCGTTTCATTGTTAAAATATAAACACTTTTGTCCAAGGTTTATAGGCGAGCATGACACGGAGGCCACCAAGAAAACCGTGCCCGTTTAATAGCGAACTAAATTTACATAGGTGAACAAATATTATGTGAATCTCTATCCTCAAACGATAAAAATCTCAGGTCTTTTTGCCATTCCTGGTTTCATATTATCTCTTGATTTTTACGTGACCATATGTCCTACGAGGGACTGGAATCTTGATATGTTAATATATCACATACATTTAGATAACCTTAAGCGAAGAGAACTTTGGCCACCCTAGATTAAATGACATGTACTACAATGACCTCAGTAGTTTGAACCACCAAATGTTCTAAAACGAGTTTTATCTAGGGTCATACGTCGATATTTTTACAGGAAGTTTCGCCTGGCTCTGGGGCACCATATACATTTACAAGCTATGAACTTACACACAGAAAGTAGATCAAAATCAACTTGGTGATTGGCGGGGAATTCATTTTCTCAATTGATCAACGTACGCAGCAAACATAAAGTCGACAAACCGCATTCTAAGATCGTCTTATTGGTTGGATGGTTATACTCGGTTATAGTGCTCGGAAACTCTCACATGTTGGCAGTAATGCCGTACAGGAAAGACGGGCCCTGCTCCCAAAGAGTATAACTAGGAAGGTAAAACTTAACTTTTAATTCATTTGGAGGAAAATGGCCGCATAAATGATCAAATGGAATAAACAACCGGCATCTATTTTGCAAATAACACCATTTGGCACATGACCCGAGGAAATTACAGAAAGGCGTCAAATTATCAAAATACTACTATCGTGCATAATGTGTTAGTTCTAAGATTGCTATTTTCAGAATCTCTATTTCGCTACGGCTTGCCTGCCTCCAATCTGTAGGTACAAAAATGCACACTGCTCAGTCGGTAATTGCTTTGTAATATTACGTATCTGTAGAGAAAGTAAAAAACGTACGTGTGGACTATCTGATTTACGAGATTCTATCTCAATTGGAGGTTTTCGTGAAATGCGGAACAATGGAATTTAACGAGATCGTGCCCTTGTAAATCGCGCACCTTAAAAACACGCTCGTTTAGAGTCAAACCAAAATTAGAAATCACGCGCGCGGACACGAGAAAATGCTTGCAACTACCTTTAAGGCTTAGCGCAGTAGTCACTCAAAACT
Organism: Hetaerina americana; assembly: GCF_022747635.1. Taxonomy (NCBI): domain Eukaryota; kingdom Metazoa; phylum Arthropoda; class Insecta; order Odonata; family Calopterygidae; genus Hetaerina; species Hetaerina americana. The sequence goes on from NW_027286874.1 coordinate 72,681,535, forward strand.
AGCAAATCTTCAATTTTTTTCATTTACAATGGAGTGCGGAAAATGACGAATTTGCGCCCGCCCACACCTACAGGACAAACCGGAGAGGTCATTGCCCCGTGGCCTTCTATCGGTACCTCTGTCAGCACTTGTCAGAGCAGAGTTTTATATTCGTCACCTTTCGCAACTCTCCCAGTTTTATGAGAGAAGTTACCAGGCATTTACGTGTATGATCGGCTGTAACTTGTTTAAATGAAGGAGCACAGAAAACCAGAATGTCTAATGAAAACGCAGATAAAACTGAATCTCACAAAGGATAAGGGATCAGGTAAGGGGTTTTTCACCCTGAGGTCCCAGGTTAAGATCTCGGAAGTGGCCACATTTTTCAGTGGTATCCCGATCCCTCCTTTGAATGCTTCGTGGACAATATTTAAGTTAGTACACCGTCCGTCAAATGGGACGTTAAATTGTGAACCCCTTGGCTCCTACCGTTAAGAAAGGACTAATACCGACACCGATTCTTTCTTCTCCCCTCCTCCATTCCCTAAATAGCCTACCCCTAAAGAATTACCCCTATACCTTATGACCCAAATGAAATTAACTCCTCTTCGCCTCCCCCAATAACTAATAGTAATAATTCCAAAGAAACTGCGGGAGATGCCGCAACAGTAACTTTTAACGGAGTCATCCGCTAATGTGCATTTCAATGCAACAATTTCAGAGTGTAAAAATCATTCGCCTTGACTGGGATACGAACCCAGATCCCTCAATATCCGGTCGAGTGCTTTAGCCACTTAATCTACCGAGGCGTCCTCTTAGACTCTGAAATTTTAATAGTAATAATCACAAGTAATTGTTTGAGTTTTCTATACGTATAGTTATTAACGGAAATATCTTTACCTTCTTCAAAGGGTACAATTCTGTAACACTTATAATACATTTGTGTTGCATTTAAAACAATTTCTTAAACATGAATAATGCCTATTTTCAAGGAAACAGATGAATCAAAACTCCACCAAGCTTCAGCTCCAATAATTCTTCATATCATCCACTCCTTCATACTTCACGGATAACACTTTTTCCCATAGCCGCACCCCGTGCATTTCTCACTTTGCAACGTGAAGAGAAATTGATCAATCCATGATATATTCCGAGTGTGGAATAAATTCTCATTCATTAAAAGTCAATGAAGTGATACAGGTATGTCTGCCGTTAGCTAACTTTTCCCGCTTAGATTGATATGCCAGTACATAATATTCCCAAAACATTTCAAATTTTCATATGCCAGATTATTCAAAAACTAAATGTCTTGTCAATATTGGTAATCTATGTGCTTTTTCGGCGTTATTTTGCAAGACACTTATTGGCTACGCTTTTATTACGCTTAAATCTCCAAGGTGCAGCACAATTTTATTATCAAGACTGAATTGTAATAATGGTGATTATTTCCAATGATTTCTAATGATTTATTAATTTGTAATAATTGGATGAAATCACAATGCATATGAAAATTATAGTAGAGGAAGCATGAATAATGAAAAAACGATGAAAATTAAAATATTCCGAAAACTGATAAAGAAAATATGTTAGAAAAAAAAATTCCTCTCATCACTACTTTAATTTTTATTAAATAAACTACTAAAAATTTTCACATTTACAGCGGCAAAAACGTGAACTCAAATTTATGTATGTGGGCAGCAACACCTGTTGGGGGTTTGAAATCAATACCAAAAGTTAATCCAAAAAGCAATTTCCTTCTGGCCGCTCCTACAAGTTAGTCTCTTGTTTTCGACTACTCTTTCTCTCTCTCTATTCCTCTTTTGGGAGCGATCGGATAATTAGAAAAAGGCGTGAAGTAATCACCTAGTTGCCATAGTACCGTCCGCAGCAAATGATGCTACCTCGGAAAGACAGCTAAACCAAAAGCCATCACGTTTGGCCCAATAAACTAACTCTTTAGGTTCTACGACTAATGGCACAAAAGAATAGAGTTATTCAAGCTTTTTCCTGTGCCTACATGTAGTGACATATCGAGTATCGTTGATAACCGCAGCACTGGGACACTCCTCAACGGATACGTCATTTCAGTCGGATGGTGACTATCAACGGGAAGAGGTAAGGGCTAGATAGCGAGAAGATGTCAGTACTGTAGTACTGTACGATACGCGTAGTATTACGATAAGCGAAAGTTTAGAATTTTCCCTCGACAAGTATGGAACCATTTCTTCATTTATTCTGCGAATAGTTTAAGAAAGAGAAAGTAATACGATAGTAAAAGAAATCACATCAGCGACTAAAGAATAGCTTTTTAGCTTTGTCAATGGTTCATCATGAGAATGTTGAAAACGTCTGTATCCATAAAATTCCAACAGTAAGAAATCATAAATAGTAAGTAAATATAAGAAATTATTGTAATGCCCTCAGTCGTTATTTTCCCATGATATTTTGTGCATTAAAAAGGAAAAATATTTGTCTTTTTAGAGTTGGCAAAAGAAAACGAAACTGAAATGAGGCCATTTTGCCTAGAACATACAATGCCTATTGCTAGAATCAAAGGAAATCTCGCAATACTATTCAACTATCTCGCACCCCAGCCCAGGAGATGTACCTGTGAAGCGTAAAAAGAGGGTAATTCTTGAAGACGTCAGAGTATCAATTGAAAGAACTGCGGTAGATGCCGCGACAGTTACTTTAACGGAGCCATCTGCTAATGAACATCGAAAATGCAGTAAATTCACAATGTCAAAATCATTCTCCTCGATTCGGATACCTCAATTTCTGGAAATAGAGGTATCTGGGTTTGAGGTCCAGTCAAGGTTTATGGATTTTAAACTGTGAAGTTTCTACACCTCAATAATCAGTTAGTTAACGCGGTATCACCATTAGAGTTTGTAGGTTCAATTTTTTAGGATAAAAGAATGTTTTAGCAATGTACCATGGCTTTTCGTATTGCCCATCACATTAAAACGTATCAACAAAAATGAAATCATATTCAATGGTTTCGACATTTCACTGAAGTGAATATTATTATTTGATTCAACTTAATGTTTTATCATCTGAGCACGCAATTACGGAATGAGAAAGAAACTTACTGTATATAGCAATATCTACGTTTGCTCCTCATTACTCATCCAAATTATTGGTGCGATCGTCCAGAAGTACCTATATTGAACAAAATTACAGTTAGCTGCAATTACACCTACCCCTCCCTCCCCTTTTAGTCACCCTCCATCCCACCCTCCCCTTTTAACCCCCCACCGCAATATTTTTTGCCTCGCGTCGCACGTGGTGCAATCCCGTCCGCCTAAACGGCGAATACAAATTTCGATAACAGAGAAGGAAACCGACAACCCCTCTTTGGTCCCTCGCTTTTCCACCCCATACACGTCGTCGTTCACGCCACAGCAATGGACACGTGACGTTGGCGTCGTCGTCCTCGTCCCTATGGAAACCCAGCCCGACGGGCGGGGAATCGGCCCGCGGCGGTAAAGGGAGGTGGACCGGGTGGGGCACGTGGCCGGGCAGATGGGGAGGGCGGACGAGGACCCTGGGGGAGGGGGCTGGAGAATTTGGAGATAAAGGTCGAGAGCAGGAGATGGGAGAGAGGAAAACGAGGGAAGGGAAAGATGGGATACGGGAGATACGGGGCTGTTAGGCGCCGGGAGGAGTAATGGGGAGAGGACATGAGAGAGGAGGCAGCACGCTTGCCGAGATGGAAAGGGGGTCGTTGATCCGTTACAAGAGGGTGGTTGGGAGAGGAGAGAGTAGTTTATTGACGAGGGATGCTTTCACCCTAAGGGGCTGTCAAGTGATTAGGTTGCGAAGGCGATTTTCCAGCTTACCAGGCGACTTAGAAGTGCATTATAAGAAGCAAAAGGTAACATTTAGGCCGGTAAGTGATTAGTCACACGGCTCATAAATCACGATGATCAACGTTGTGGCCACCGATACGGAGTAACTGGCAATAGCCCTAGGATATAATATCTATTACGGTTGCTTTTGAAGTGATAGATACGGGAGATAGCATAATTTCTTGTATGGCCATGGATGTTAGCGATTAATTACACTACAATTAGGAGGATGCACTTGATAATAATAATTTTTAATGAGCAAAGTGTAACAAAAAGAGTATGAATTCGAAAAGGAATAAAACGCTTTCCCTGACGGAGACTGAAAAGGAAACCAGTCGCACTTGCTGAAATCACTTGAGCAGCACGAAATAGCAAAATAAGAGTTATTAAAATGAAATGTCCTTACGGCAGCATTACTTCTCACAATAATGGGAAAAGCCAGCAAAACGCCTGGGGAAAATTAGAGTTTAAGCAAAATTAGAGAGCTCATTACTTGCTGTAGTTAGTATAAAACTGTAGTGAGTAAAAACGCGGAAACTGTTATAACTTTTGCAGGATTAATTTCAATTGATGAATAATTTGAATAAATCAATGACTAAAAGAAGGTGTAGGGAGTGTTCCGACAGAGATTAGAACCAAATTATATTTTTTAATCTGGAAGAAATGATAGACAACTTTGTTCATTACATAGGCCAAAGCGTTTGATATCACATAAGATAATTGGCCCAAGTTTTAGTATTTTTCCTTTACTTAAAACGAGCATCTTGTGAATGGGACTGATAAGGATGACATTTCGGGCAACTTAATTAACTCAATAGCTTTTCGCTGAATTGATGTCGTTAGTTCAACTTTAGTTAGGCACATAAATGCTTGCTGGAATCATACATTTAAATGGTGTGTAAAATGTATGTTTTTAACTATCGGAGTACAGAAAATACTGTTATGTCCACATAATTCGTATTCTCTTTTAAGAGCTTAATTTTTAACCTGAACAATTGAACAAGTACAATTGCATAACTTGTGCTTAAATTGATTCACAGCATTCAAAGTGAACTCCGAACATAAATTGATATGTTCAAACGATGGCTTATCCAAAAAAAAGTACTGGCATGTAAGCAATCTTTTTTACTCTTAAATGTACTTTTCTCTAACCAATTTTGAAACACATTGACGTACAAAGGAAGCACCACACTAACAGGCTATATTACGGGAGGCAAATGATGAGATATTTAATGTCAAGGAAATATGAGGGAGTATAAAGATCCGCAAATAACGCGATATATTGGAGAGTTGTCGGAAACCAAATCTCGGGCTGAAAACTCATAATTATGACGATAAACGTAAAAATCAATTAGTATTAATATAAGACAATGTGAGTTTGTTTTATCAGGCTAACAGCTGTATAAAAGACAAGTGTGAATGACCAGAGTGTCTAAAGTTTTTGCCGCAAAACTTTAATCAAAAAGAGGCATTGGATTGGTTAATAATGCACTGGCATTTGAGCTGTAGATAAGCGATTTAGCGATGGTGCCCACGAGAATGCTCTTGATTCACTCTCTTCGTTTAATCTCGTCAATGCTTCTTCCTCCGAGAAAAATAATGCGGATCCATGGCATACATAAACACAGAGCAAATGTTATAAACTCACATATTTTCGATAGGCTAGACTCTACGACAATGAATGTAGTGCTCTTGCTCGAAAATCACTCCCGACTTTAAACAACCGCCTGCGCAAGAGTACGTATAATCCTATTGTTTTTGTCCCTATCCATAAAACTCACATTTCCACCCAATCCATGCCAGACACAGAAAAATGTCTGCTTCACGCAGGTGTGTAGGTATGCCAACGTCAGCGTTGTTTGCGAGGCGAGGAGTGAGCCACGGAATAAAAAACCCGAAACAAAAGCACAGTTTAAGCGCCCTCTATATTTAAACCTGCGCACTTCTGCTTCCGCCATGTGCGAGGCACGGGAGGTTTGAGTCGCTTCCGGCCTCCTCCCACACTCTCTCTCTCCCTCTCTCTCTCTCTCCTCCTACTCTCCACACACGCTCCCTCTAGATTCTGGAGATATGTCATGACGGAAGGAGAGAGAGAGAGAGAGAAAGGGAGGGAGAACGAGGCAGGGACCAAAGCCCGCTCCCTCTACAGGGTTGAATGAAAGGGATCGAAAGGGATGGGATGAGGTGGAGGCCATGGATGGAGGGATGCAGAAGAGTTGGCGAAAGAAGGTGCGTGGGATGGATTCGGGTGGGGGTTGGTGTGGAGCCTGTGGGCGAAGGGGGCGATCCCTGTCCTTCTCTCGGGTGGTGGGCGGGGCCAAATGAGGCTCCGACTGATGGGGGTGCGTGGGTGAGTGAGTGGATGGGGAGAAGATGGGGATGGTTTATTTCCATGCAGCCATCACCTCACCCTCCCACGCCACTCCACTCCCTCCCTCCCTTCGGCCCACCCCGACCCTCGGTCTCCTCTGCTCTCTCGTCCCCGGGCGAAATAACCATGCTCCGTCTAGAGTAAACAATCCCAAAGTGATACGTTTTGCCGGAATAAACTTAACCTGGAAAACTTCGTTAGCGTATGGGGACCGTGGCGTGGATCTGCGCACAATACCTGCCATCTGGTTCCGACGGGTGACGGAGCTCTTCCAAATTTTGCTACGGGCCAAAAAATAATAATATCGCCTCCCGGTAAAAAAAAAGTAAGGGGAGCGGGAGAGAGGGAACTTTTGGGGGGCGGGGGGGGGGGAATGCCTAACGCATTCAATACCGACGATGAAATGGGAGGATTAGTGCCCTCAACGGCTTATCGAGTGGGAAGGAGGATCAGACCAAACTGTGGCGGTTCGCCATGTGATACGACATAGGAGTGCGATCATAGATTACAGAACTGTCACTCGCGACCCTGTTCCTCCATCGTACCAGTATTTTGATCTTATCCTATAATCGATTTGCAAAATGGCCTCGATCTAAGTCACCGGTAACATTTCTGCACCATTAGTTTCGACTGATGATGTTATAAATTCAATGATTTCAACTGAGCAGTATTTAACAAAACTTTTAAATGGATATTTATGCTGGGTGATAAATACCCTTCGTTGATTGATGTTGGTGAAAATCTCCTTTAGGGGGAAATAAAAACTTCATCACGACAAAATGTATCGAAGTGGACCTTAAATGCATCGGTTTCAACGTTTACTTCAGTTATTTATTTCAAAAAACTTAATATCATAGATATCATGTTATATTTTTTCACTTTTTCACTTCTACTAAAGAGAGAATATATTTTTAGGGCAGTTTAAAAACGTGTACGGTGAGACACGTGAAGCTGCTACTTATCACGATTGCATCATCACTGGGTATATTTTCTCTCTAATTGTCAGTCGTTTACTGTAGAGAGACAAGCCGTGTCTGGTTTATTCAGAATCGGTCCCCAGGACTTGTACCTTACTCCAAAACACTTCTACCAGAGATGCGCAGGATTTCTTAGCCTAGGATAAATCATTTTTTTTCACGGATGCAAATTGTTAGATTTTTACCTGCCGGCAGATATTGGCAATATGTCTGGTATCCATGAAATCTAATAACTTCCGAATGGTTTCAAAATTATTTGTATACCAGACTATTAAAACATAAGCATTGTATTTAGGATTGCTCTGAAACATTTAAGGTATGATATAACTTCGGGTCACGGAATCAAACAAAACTGGCTTTTTGAAAATGTGTATTACAATGCCATGGAAAATGTTTCCATTTTGTTACTTCAACTACAGAGAGAATGTATTTTTAACGTAGGTTAAAAATGTGTACAGTGAGATACGTGCAGCTGCTACTGATTTGGTTCACCACTGCATCATCAGTGGGCATATTTTCTCTCTCATTGTTATTCATTCATTGTAGAGAGGCAGACCGTGTGTGAATTCAAGCGGGTGTCATGTGATGTCCGCCGCGAGGATACTATGCGATATCTTCCCGGATAATACGTCACGTACCCTGGCAAAATGGACTTGATTGGCATCGCTTTTGAAGGTAAAGAGTCGAACTCCCGACCAACCCTCAACTAAAGCAACCATTTGCAGAAGGTAACTTGGTCCTCATTACTCGTTAGATGCCGTATTAATGCTTAGTTGGATCAAAAAAATTTCTCGATTCGAACAGTCATTTTTTTCAGTATATTATGGCAACTACAATATCATTTATCAAATACTCATTGCGTCATATTGATTTTTCCATTTTTAATTGAAAAATTCTATAATTTTAGTAAAATTTATCACGTTCAATGCACTATGAATACATAATTTAATTTAATAATGTTGGCTTAAGAGTATCTGTGAATATCTTGGTAACTGAGTCTTAAATCATATTATTTTCTGGAAGATGGAAGCAAAATTGTGCCACAGCTCGTGTGTCACGCACCGAGAATCTGAGTTTAAATCGTGGAGACGGTAGGAAGATTTTAGAGGCAGTGGTATTTGGATGGCTATAACTAATTTAATGGGAAAAATAGGTAAGTTCAGTGTAGCTTCCATGGTATGACTTCTAAAGTTATCCTGATCTATTGTCGTACTTCACAACTAGAGAGAAGGCGGCTCAAAAGTTTCTCTGGCCATCATCTTCCACCTTATCGCTAATATTTCCGAGACAACATAGAGAAAACAATACATACATTTTTGTGGCTCCCATAAACCTCAAAATACCGTCAAAATATGTTATTCAAAATAAATATCCGATCGGTAGATCGGGTATTTTTTGCCATCTGAACGACAAATTGACGTTGGAAAAGGTCAAATAATTATTAAGCTTCCCTTCAAGAGCACTTTTCTCCGAAAAAATAAGAATTTAGCTCATTACTCATCCATGTTAAACAGATAATGTCTTAAACTCATTTTCGAGTTTTTATAAGAGATTGAGGGTTTAATACTCGTAATACATCAAAGTGCGTTGCCTGCTCCACACAAATAAAAAAATTGTTTTAATTGAAAAAGCGCAGAAAATTTCAGTAACTGAGATAATAAAAGGATCATTTAATGAGATTAGAATAGGAAAGAAAAGAGAGTTGATTAACTTGAACTTATGCTTGTTCCTAAGATAATCATCAGATTCACTATTTATTTCACGAAAGACATTATTCAATAATATAAAAACAAATCCAATATGAGTGGTGGCTTCAAAAGATATTTTCATTCAAATCCATCAGTTTCCGTCATATAGAATGAGCGGAAAATAGCGGATTCCACTACGAGAAATATATTACCTAACCATAAGCGCGGTGAATTCAATAAACTTGCGGTCGGTAAATACGGTCTGACCGCAATTTACAAAATTCCTCGCCAAAGCGATGAGCTCGTCCAGACCACGCATTCACTTCCTTTCCTTCTCCCACTCCTGCGAAGCACTCCCATTTGCCCTTCCATTCGGGAATACTTCGCCCACCTTGGAATTTTCCCGATGGAGATTGGGTTGAAAATGAACCCAATAGCATCCACCAATCAACCCGGACTCGTATTTACTTCGAGAAAAAATCCGATAACTCTCTTTCGGTTCCCATCAAAACACTTGATGGTTAGGGTGGAGGGCAATGGAGGCGGCCTCAGGATTCTGGACACAATGAACACGAGGGTCGAAGCAAAAGGTATACTGACGGAACACTGACGATAGAAAACCGGCATTCGCGCCGTGAGTATATCCAAGGGAGGTAAATCGTGTATGTGCATCTGGACACTGTCCTCATGCTCGAATAATAACCATTGTTGGCGAATAAGACACGTGACAATAGGATTTGCTGTGGGTAGGCCTTAAGCCTGTAGAGTTACGAGAAAGCCTTGAAGCGTGAGAAGTGCCGGGTAGCAACTGGGAGTACTTATGTGATCACGGGAGTAAGGGCTATGTATGTGCGGCAGAAGAGGAGATAAACACTTATCCATTATCTATAGTATGTTTAATGTCTACAGACCTGCATGGCATGTGTACTTATGTAAGCATGCTACGTTACCACTTACTAGTGCACGTGCACAGACGATATATATATGTATGTATATATATATGTACACACACATTGATGATTTCGTTGAAGTGACTTTGAAGTGTTTTTGTCTGTGTCCACTAGTGCTAAATTTTATACATTATATATATATATATATATATATATATATATATATATATATATATATATATATATATATATATATATATATATATATATATATATATACACACAGAAAAAGAGTACTTCTGTTTCATCCGAGGAAGACGGAGCTAAATTCCATCGAAATTATTAAGAAATAACGCGTTAGTGTTCTTTTTATGTGTTCTTATATTGTTTGTTGCTGTCCAAGTTTTTTATTCAACACTTCCGTATCATTCAACGAAATCATCTATACATTCAATTTTATACATTATATATATATATATATATATATATATATATATATATATATATATATATATACATATATATATATCCTTGATCAAAAAGTTCCCGGAATAACCACCGTGTGGCGCTCCCATCGTTCCGATTTGAGTTCTGTTTTTTTGTTAAATTGGTACATCTGTTGTTGATATTCCCTTTAAATCTTAGTGTCATAACTTGACATTTGCAAAAGTTACGTAGCCAAGAGTACATCTATCTCTGTGTGTGTTGGCGATTTTTTACAATTGCAGAAATGGATTTAAATTTGCAACAACGAACTTGTATTAAATTTTGCGTAAAAAACGGATTTAGTGGCGCACGGACGTTGGAAATGTTGGAAAAGTGTTTCGGCAACGATTCTCTAAAAAAAACGGTCATTTACCAGTGGCACGAGCGGTTCAGAAGTGGTCGTGAGTCAATCGAAGATGATGAACGCAGTGGCAGACCATCGACATCGAAAGTCGGTGAAAAAATTGATAAAGTAAAAGAAATGTTGGTCAATAACCGCAAATTAACCATCAGAGAAATAGCGGAGGACTTGAACATTGCCTATGGATCCGCCCAAGACATTGTGGTTAATGATTTGGGTTTCCGTCGTGTAGCAGCAAAGTTGGTGCCAAAAGACCTCAATTTCATGCAAAAAAGAGACCGTGTTGACGTCGCAAAAGACATGATTTGCGAGGCTGAATCCGATCCCACATTCATCAAAAGGATCATTACTGGAGACGAGACGTGGGTTTATGAGTACGACACGCAATCCAGACATCAGGCAAGTGAATGGCGTTCACCAAATGAGCCGAGACCAAAAAAACCACGTCGTTTTCAGTCAAAAAAGAAGGCAATGCTGACGGTTTTCATGGATTACAACGGTGTAGTGCATCATGAATTTTTGCCAGAAGGCCAGACAGTAGACAAAGAGTATTATTTGGGCGTTATGAGACGTTTGCGTGAAGCAATTCGCCGAAAGAGACCAGAAATGTGGGCAGAAAACTCGTGGATTTTGCACCATGATAACGCACCGTCGCACAGTGCTATCATTATTCGTAATTTTTTGACGAAAAATGCAACAAATACCATCCAACAGCCACCGAATTCACCTGATTTGGCTCCCTGTGACTTCTTTCTGTTCAATCGAGTTAAAAAACCATTACGGGGAACGCGTTTTAGCAGTCGAGAGGAAGTAATGGAAAAATCGCAGGAAGCACTGATGGACATACCGAAAACCGAATATAAAAAATGTTTCGAGGATTGGATCAAGCGCTGGCATAAGTGTGTTGCAGTCGATGGGGATTACTTTGAAGGGGACAATATAGATTTAGATGAATAAACTTGTATTTTTAATTTTCTGAATAAATTCCGGGAACTTTTTGATCAAGGTAGTATATATATATATATATATATATATATATATATATATATATATATATATATATATATAATGTATAAAATTTAGCACTAGTGGACACCTACAAAAGAGACTCTCTAGGTTTTGAACTTTCAGTGGTCGCTGCCACCTTCCTCAAGGAAGAGAGGGACAAAACTGTAGAGAATACCAGGGCTGGAACGATGGTTGAAAGGGGGAGGTGGGCAGAGGTTTCCGAAGAGAGGAGTTTGGAGGGGAAGCGTTAGAAGGGGGACTTTTGGAAGGGTGGGGAAAATGTGGAAGGTGATGGGGGTGTAGGGGGGATGAAAATATGTTTAGATAAGGGTAATTAATGCCTAATATTAATACCTGGGCAATTCCAGGACTCCGAGAGCCTGATGGAGAATTGCTCTAATGTTTTGAGTTTCAGTGAATGATCAGAGGGTGGGAGGGATCCTAAAATGGATAGACCATAGCATTTATCAAAGGGAGTGTCGTTTTCGGAGGCGTGTTTGGAGATATGGAGCATATCATTCAGGGAAGAATTCTTACATGAGGCCCGGTGGTTATTAATTCTAATATTTAGGGGTGTGTTACAATGTCCAATATAAAAGGTATGGCAAAGTTGGCACTTCAGCAGGTAAACTACATTGCTAGATGTGCAAGTAGAGTAGGGATTTAGTGTGAGAGAGTTAAAAAGCGGGTGGGAGAGGGATGGCATTTTGGTTTTGAAAATAGGTTTTTTGCATCTACGTTTATTGCATGGCATGGAAGTGATTTTGGGACAGGGGCAATGATTTAACGAGTGGATTGGTTAATTTGAGAAGATCTGATAAGTTGGCGGGGCGTTTGAAAGTAAAAGAGGGACATTTCGGAAAAAGGTTGGTGATGGCATTATGATTTTTGATGATAAGGTAGAGATATTTTAGGATTAATTGCAGAGATTCTAAGACCGGGAAGTATGTGGTGCAAATGGAAAGAGGGTGGGGCTCCGCGGCGGAGGAAGGTTTGGTTTGGTTGAATATATATATATATATTCATTCAAAATATATACATATATATAAATGTTCAAGAAATATATATATATTCAACCAAACCAAACCTTCCTCCGCCGCGGAGCCCCACCCTTTTTCAATTTCCACCACATACTTCCCGGTCTTAGAATCTCTGCAATTAATCTTAATTATCTCTACGCTATCACATATATATATATATATACGAATCTCCGCATTAATAGACCACCACCTTCAACCAATAGCCACTTCACTCCCTTCTTACATTAAAGACTCGCACCACTTTCTGGAACGTCTACACTCAATCCCAATTCCGCACAACACGACCATTCTCATGGCCACGATAGACGTCACATCTCTGTATCTCTGTACACCTCCATTCCCCACAAAGAAGGCTTAGAAGCCCTGAAACATTACCTCTCCCTACGATCCACACCACACACCCCATCCACAGATTTCCTCATCGAATTGAGCCAAATCGTTCTTACCAAAAATGCTTTTCAATTCAATGACAAAATATATTTACAAATAAAAGGCACTGCAATGGGCACGCGTATGGCTCCTGCATACGCCAATCTTTTTATGGGTAAACTAGAACACGACTTTCTGCAACAACAAACCCTAAAACCACTCTTCTGGGCCCGCTATATCGATGATATTTTCCTCCTTTGGTCCCACGGACGCGAAACCTTATCCTCTTTCATTTCCTCTCTTAACTACTCCTCCTCAGTATCATTCACTTCTTCTATATCCAACTCGAATATTACCTTCCTAGATATCGACATTCACCTCCTAAACAATACGTTTCACACTTCAGTCCACATTAAACCAACTAACAAGCAACAATATCTTCATTTCGACAGCTGCCATCCACCTCACACAAAGCGCTCCATCCCATTCTCACTCTCTATCCGTGGCTTCCGTCTCTGCAACAACACCCCCTCCCAACAGAAATACTTGGACCAGCTGCATGAATCCCTCAGAAAATGTGGGTACCCTGAAAAATTACTAAATGGTAAAATCCTCAAACCGTCAACCCAATACACTCCCCTCCCCAAACCAAACCGCCCAAAATGCCCTAATCTTATCACCACTTTCTTCCCCGGAACACACAAAATTAAACATCTAATCCGTGACCTCTTCCCAATTATCAATAACACTCAGTCCACATCACTTTTATTCCCACACTGTCCCTCTGTTTCGTTTAAACGCCCGTCGAACTTGCGAGACATCTTCAAGTCCACAAATCCAACTTCAAGCACCCCCGTCTCTCCCCCGCCCCTATCCGCACCATGCAACCGCCCACGCTGCAAATGCTGTCATCTTTTAAGACCCTCCCCCTCACTCAGTACCAACTCCCAACCACTCGCCACCTGTACCTCAAAAAATATTATATATCGCCTCTCCTGTAACTTCTGCCCGGCCTTCTACGTGGGCGAATGCACGACCGCACTTTCCCTCCGCATGAATAACCACCGATATTCCACCAAATCTCCCACTTTTCTTAATTATCCCATCCCTACTCACACCGCTTCCCACAATCAATCTTTTGACGACTGCTTCTCCGTTTCGGTGATTGAAATCCTTCCCAAATCTGCAAGTATAATAGAGGTGAGCACCCGCGAGATGGCGCATATCTGGGTGGCCCAATCATTCAAACCGCCCGGGCTGAACCAAGCCCACTGAATGCATCAATTGGCTGCCTACATATCCCCCCACCCCCTTGTTCATTTCCTATTGGTCCCTTTACCTCTCCTTCCCCCACCTCTCCCCCGCACATCCTCTCCGCTCTTCCCCGAGAACGCCATTCTGAAGACGATAGCCGTGCTGTCGAAACGTCAAATAACAAATTGTGAGTGTCCTTTCTTTGTGTTTCTATATTCTAAAAATCTAAATCTGTGTTTTTACATATTTGTGCGTCGCCGAAGAGCGTTCCATTTCGAAGATATTTTATAAATATATATATATATATATATATATTCAAACACCATATGGTGAACAAAGATTTATTTACATAGAAATAGATATAAGGTAAAGGGATAGGAATATTTATAAAAGACAAACACTGGGGGAGGTGGGGAAGGCGGAATCGAGCATATCACAAGTGCAAAAATATTTCCTTGGCTGGGACTTTAACCACGGATCTTCCGAGAAATCTAGGGGTTTATTCAACCAAGTGCCTCGATTACTTGGCCAAGAGATGGCGTTAGGGAGCTGTTTCACCCACCAAAGTAGAAATGAACGAACAAAGGAGAACAGATAGTAGGTAAAGCAATCATACAACGTCATGAAGGATAGGAACAGTGCGTTTCGTGGCACGCAAACCCAGATGAAGGAGACGATCCACATTGGCCAAATACACATTAAAACACGAAAACCCACCATATGGCGCACATATACTTATTCACATAGTAATAGATATACGGAAAAGGTATAGTAACACATATAAAGAACGAAAACAAGATAGGTGGGGAAGGTGGAATCGAGCAGATCACAAGAGCAAAATTATTTCCATGACCGGGACTTGAACACCGGCTCTTTCGACTTGCCGGGCCGATGCTTTTACTTTATGTGTTCCTATCCCGTTTGCTTTATATCTATAGTATTTCCAGGTGAATGAGATTCTCTATGTTTGCCGTATGGTGGGTTTTCGTGTTTGAATGTGTGTATTTGTATATGTATGTGTGTGTGTGTGTATATATATATGTGTGCACACCCCTCTATCAGTATATATGTGTTTGTCTGTATTATAAGGTGTGCAAAGAATTTCCATTCATCAAGAGATAGGAATTACGGCAAAACACCGCCGTTCTCGAGAATCCTAAAAACAATCTTAAGATTCCTGGGAAGGAATTGGGGTCAGCGACGCACTCCCCTCCCCTTTTCCATCAAATCCCTCATAACCTCACCTCTTCGCTCATACCTCCCCTTGCACCCTCCGAAACTCCAAACCCAGCTTCCCCTTCCATCCACCTCGCTGGGCGTGGCGCCCTTATCTCTACGCACTTTTCCAGTGTGCGTGGGAGGGACTCCTGTGCGCATGGTGCTCACAGGGAAGAGGGCGGCAGGGGGAGGGCGGGGGTAGAGAAGAGGGGCATGGAAGGAGGGCAGAGTTCAATCTGGCGTTAGGGGGGAAACGGTTGAAACGGAATTGTTAAGGGCCCAGCCCCGCGTCCATGTTTCGTCCGCCGGGATTCTCCAATCTTTCGCGAGAGCATCATGTATTGTGAAAGAGATATCGCACAAGAGATTAAATGTCCGATTCATTTGGAAAGTCTGAGCCTTTAAAACCACCATCTTAATTTTACCCTCAATATAATAACAAATGAATTCTTTTAGCAATGAATACGCTTGAATAGTTTTTACTGGGAAAAAAATTAAGGAAAGGGTTGTCTTAGGGAAATGTTGCCTTAAATTGTCTGCATATTTACTGAAGTCTATGACGACAGGATCTGATCAGTAACACATAACATGCTTATCCATAGTTATGAATAAAAACCACGGTTTGCTAAATAGTATGTAGTGCTTAGTGTCGCTGTAAGAAACCTGTTATACTTCCATTTAATTTATTGTAATACACTAAAACACCCTAGAAAAAATTACAGCTAGCAATAAAGTAATCTCGACGAATCAATTATCTTCCCTTGTCATTAAAATAGATGCAATCTTCATCTCGGCATTTCAGATACATCACTCTGGGTCTGGTTTGATGCACTAGGAGGAGGAAGTTAAGCCCTCCGAGGCCTCAATAACACGAAATTCTTCCCCAACCGGTCCCACATCTGATAAAAGATTAAGAAATAGTCTCAACTGTTATCATCAGGACATAAAATTTTGAGCAGAGTTCAGGGTGAGGAATTTAAAAAAAATTTAACGATAAAAAAACGAAGGTCATATTGATACTCCAAGTTTGTGCAAGGTAGGATGGAAAAATAGCAAAGATTACTCCAACAAGAGATACGGAAAGATTGATACCGGGGGGACTAGAGTCAAATGGTTGGGAATCGCACGCTGGTAGTAACTGTTGGTTAAAATAAAATCGTGGAGAAGTGTTATAATAAAATGATTCAGTATACTTTTGGCAGAAGTAATAGGAGATTGAAAATTGTATATATACGAGGGTCATCCGGAAAGTAGTACCCGTTCGTGAAATAAAGACACAAAAGTAAATATTAACAAACATAAAAAATTTTATTTGAAAGAGGATACTTTAAACTACTTCTCAACATAATCTCCAAGCAAATTAAGGCATTTGTCATAGCGTGTGACAAGTTTCTGTATTCCTGCTGCATAGTCCTTCGCCGCCAGCTCATTGAGATACGCGAGGGACCCATCTTGCACAAATTTTTGCATAATGCAGATGGTGTTTAACAATTTCATGAACAATTGTTCGAGAAACATTGGGAAAATGCTCACAGATGTCATCAATTGTGACGCGCCGATCGTTCCTCACGAATTCGTCAACTGAGCTCACCAGTTGGTCTGTAATGACAGACGGTCTCCCCGAACGCTCATCGTCGTGTGTGTTCCCCCTCCCCATGTTGAAGTTGCGACACCACCGCCGAACAGACGACTCGTCCATTACATTGTCTCCATACACCTCCTTTAATTGGCGATGAATATCACATGGGCGAACGTTTCTTGCATTGAGGAATTTAATCACTGCCCTCACTTCACAACTGGCGGCGTTCTCAATTTTTTTTAAACATTGTAAACAATCACAGAAACAACACAGGCAATGCTAGCGTCACGCAACTTGGCTCAGAGAAGGCAGACAAGCCACTGAAGCTATCTGACCTCGTCCAGCGGCTAATCGCGTCGTCAGCACTTCATGCGGCACGAACGGGTACTACTTTCCGGATGACCCTCATGTGTGTGTATATATATATATATATAGTAAATACCACAAATTAGTTAAAGGAATTAAGGTGTTAGATAAATTATCAATTAAAGGACATAATTGGGAAAGTTACTTTTCAAACAACCTTATTGTTATTGGGGAATAGAACAAGCAGGTGAAAGAAGTGAGGCATAGGAGATACGTAGGGGAATTTTGGTGACTGAGAAAATAAACAAGTAATAATGAGTAAATTATTCAATGCTAACAACAGTTTCAAAGGCAATTAAACGCGTGGGTAGAAGGAAAAAGTTTCGAAGAGACAGGAAAACACCAAGACATTATTTTTTCATGGAGATATACATGAATATGATTAAATTGTCATTGATTAACTTGTCTTCTTTGTAGTTAATGTAGAACTTGCTGATAATTTTCCGGTTTTTAAGGGAGCTTAAATTTAAAGAGGATTATAGATAAAAATGTGAAGTTTTAGAGTAAAAAAATGAATGGATAGTTCATATAACTAATTGTTGACATTTTGAATGAAGACAAAGGGATAAGAGTTATTTATCAAAAATATGAAGGATTTAAAGGAATATGAAATGCGTAAAATTTATTGGGAAGCCCTTGGTTACAGGAGAAGATTTGGAAAAAAGAGGTAAAAAAATGGCATTTCCCCAGCAGCCTAGAGTCTACTGAGTAAGATAATAAGCTTAAGACATACTATTAGAATGGTATCAATGAGGTTAATAAAGTGTTCCGGAAAATAGAAAAATTTAAGAGAAAATTTTACAAGTACGAGGGGTTACACGAATTTTCGGGAAGAAAATTGAAAAAACTTGGAAAATTAAATGTGATATAACATAAAATGCACTATTAGTTAATTTGATGAGAAATTCATTGGGATATGGCTCTTAGCTTGAGAGTTATAGGAAATTCAAGTAGATGTAGTTACCGCATGTTTCAGCACCGAGGTCTCGCAAATTATTCGTACTCCTACATACATTAGTCGCTTGAATCATGCATATAAAATTCGGGAAATAGATGCCAGAACTAGCCGACTCAAGGACTCCTTCCCACGGACAATACGGGATAGCAACTGCAGGGTTATAGATAGCAAAAATTCCACTTGCCACCCTCAGCGTCTAAAAAATAATTAGTTCTACTTAAATGCATGCTCTTCCACTAACCTTATGTGTTTTGTTACAATAACCCATTCTTTCCGAATGACCTCATTCGTGTTCTGTTCATCTGTTTTTAAGTCTCCCTTTCAAATCCCTCGTCCCTCTCCGCGGGGGAAATTCCTGCTACCTGCAACGTTGGGTCGCATTCCCTGCCTTTTATAGACTCTTTGGGAGTAGAGTGTTTCGTGGTGCATTTTCATGTGGTAGTGATGTTTCAATTTCTTGCTTGTTGTGTCCTAGGTTCCGTGTGGTAGGATGGCTTTCGTGCTGCATCATGGGGTGCAGTTTTTTAGTTGTTTTGCGGTATATGTGTTTGCATGAGTATTGGATGAAGGGATTTTTGCATGAGTGTGTGCGCTGCTGTGGGTGTAATTTTCCGTGTTGTTTTTTTGCATGTGGTATTTTTCTTTTTTACGGTTGGTGACCTAACACCCCCCGCCACACGCCCTTGCGGCGGCTTGCGGGGTATTATGTAGATGTAGATGTAGTTATTCTATTAGAATTTTATACTTATTCGGTTCAGGAAATCCAGATACCAAGATAAATAATACTGGAGATGGAAGTAACCAAAGCGTTTTTCATACACAATGTTCTCGCACGACCACTTTCAGGCATATGGAGGAATGAAAAGATTTTTGCAGCTGTTTTGAAACATTTTTTTTAGGATGGAGCTTGAACTAAATACGCCATTCAGTCCAGATGAACCAAATAAAAGCAGTTTCATACGACCACAAGTTTAACCATGCCGAAATTGTGCTAAGAATTAATTATGGACTCAATGTTTCTGAAGGATGCCTCTTTATCTGGAATGGCTGTTAAAACACATTAATAAAAAAGAAATATGAAAAGTAAGTATTTATTGTATCCGACTAATTTTAGAAGGTTTTATAAGAAGTAGAGTGGACGAAAGTAATCTCATCCCGAAAGTATCCCATGATAATATCAAATAATATATAGAGGGTTGCATAATTTGATACTCGCCATTTGTTTAGACTGTGTAAGTAATGGGAATTCAGGTAGATTCACCATTAGTAGAGACAGGAAAGGGACTCGAAAGGAGTGTCGGTTATATTTCATTGCCACTTAATTTATTACTTGAGAGAATTGTATGAGAAAAGTGGGGAGGAAGATTTACAGAAATGATTAAAGAAAGGAATTTAAATGTCAGTCTTGCGATTTATTTTTTTGTAGTTTGTCATTCAGCTAAGGGGATTGGGATGATTGTGGCTATTACAAAATCAAATTACAAATAAAACGAATGGGAACAGAAAGTATGTAATTATTATTAAAAGGAAAGTATATTATTATTAAATATAAAGACTAAGTTGAGCATGAAAGCAAGAAAACAAAAATTTAACGAAAGGTTTAGATTAGAAAACTTATTTGATCAAGTTAACCTTGAGTAGAAATGGCAATTTAAAAAAAAATCTGCTCTTAAAAGAAACAAATGCGTATAGTAACGGATTTGTAATAGAAGTCCCTAAATTAAATATATTATTAAAAGAATGGCCTACCTTGATAACGGAAGGCAACGTTTTAAAGTTCAAAAAGTTCTTTTGGAGAAGAGAATAAAAGTAGACTCAAATTTTGAGATACATTCATGGAGAAAGATGGAAATGACAGGCTGGAAACATTGGAAGACAAACAAAAAGAGCTGTAGGTATTTGGTTTGAGAAGAGAGTAAGTTGCTCAGAGAAATTATATGGTGACACTGTTATAGACGGAAAAATATCATATTAAGAGGGGAAGAGAAGAAATTTTATGAGGAAGACTAAAAAAGAGGTATTTTGAGAGATATTAAAGAATTATACACTGTGTACGAAATGGTGTACATAAAAGCGGCTGATTTTGGGCACAGTGCCATAGAATACTTCCACGAAATAATTAGTTTTTCTCGTCCATTCCAAACCTTTATCCCGATAGCAAATTTTTATTTATTAATTTAACCATTTGGAGAACATTTAATTAGGGAAATGGAAACAAAGAAAGACGGAAAGTTTCATTTATTGCTTGTGCCCTGGGGATATTTTTTTTCATCAAGCATTTAATAAAACTAAAAATATTTCTTTGGCTCATTTAAACATTTGTGATTACAATTTGAAACCTCATCTTATTACACCTCCCAGTTGAATTAGCTCTGACTCAAAGAGGAGATTCAGAAATTCCCAAGGGGATTATCACCTCATCGGATTACCTGGAAATAAAAATAGTGAAAATTTGAGCTAGAGCGAGCGCTCTCTCAGGTTGTAGGTGAGAGGATATGAGAGCATTGCTCTGAAACGAATGGCCGCGATTCCACAACAAATGCCCGGACGTAAGCCACGTAAAGCCTCGGGTGGTTTTATCCTTGGGCTGTTGGACTCGATGGCGCCTTAAGGAGGAGTTAATTACCGATTCCCTTTTCCTTGCAGAGGCGGGACAGGGGCGTGGGCGTTCATGAGATATCCTGCGTTCCCTCACATTCAGAGACTGTATATCTTTCCCCTTTGTTGCCTTCCAACATTCCTCTCCCTCTCTCTCTCAATGATTTCACAAGGGCAAATCATAATCCTTTGAATAGGTTGCCGAGCGGTTCCCAAAACGAATTTCAAAAGAGCAGATTAATAATGGATCCGTCGTTGGCTTGCTCCCTTCTAATTATCGAAGGAAATAACACGGTATTCCGCAGGCCGGAAAAATAAAATCTGCATCTGGAGAAAGGATAAATAATGAAAGAGAAGTATTCGAAAACATTTGAATGGCACGAGTATTAAACAAAGTAGATTTAATTTAAGAATGGAGAGAGAAAATCCCGAATCAGTCTCTCTCACTAATGAAGAGCTTGTCTAAGCAGTGGACAATATTTTCGCAGGGAAGGAAGACCGGTTGTGAAAAGAGGACCACTGGGGAACTAAATAAAGGAGATTTGGGAAAAAATATCAAAACACAGTCAAGGGAGGGTCGCGTGATTAAAATCTTTGACGGGGAGTGAATGGGAAACAAATAAAAAAATAAGTGCAAATAATAGAGCTCAAATGAAAAAGAGAAAGAAAGGGACAAAAGTAAATACTGGGTAAAGGGGGAAGAGGATTGAAAAAAAAATAAATGAAGTGTAAGCGACTAAAATTAAATAATCAGAGAATTGCAAGAAGGGGGGAGTGTGATTTGGCAGGGAAAAATTCTAGAGAGCGAGCGCAGGAAATTGGAAGTTGCGAAGTTCGGCAGAAAATTGGCGAAAAGAGAGGGGGGCGAGAGATACTATATAGTAGAGATAGTATATGGTGGAAGAGAGTAGGCGAAGGTATTAGAAGGAGGGAGAATGGGTAGGAATATCATGTAGAGGCGCCCTATATTTACATATATATATACGAGGGTCATCCGGAAAGTAGTACCCGTTCGTGAAATAAAGACACAAAAGTAAATATTAACAAACATAAAAAATTTTATTTGAAAGAGGATACTTTAAACTACTTCTCAACATAATCTCCAAGCAAATTAAGGCATTTGTCATAGCGTGTGACAAGTTTCTGTATTCCTGCTGCATAGTCCTTCGCCGCCAGCTCATTGAGATACGCGAGGGACCCATCTTGCACAAATTTTTGCATAATGCAGATGGTGTTTAACAATTTCATGAACAATTGTTCGAGAAACATTGGGAAAATGCTCACAGATGTCATCAATTGTGACGCGCCGATCGTTCCTCACGAATTCGTCAACTGAGCTCACCAGTTGGTCTGTAATGACAGACGGTCTCCCCGAACGCTCATCGTCGTGTGTGTTCCCCCTCCCCATGTTGAAGTTGCGACACCACCGCCGAACAGACGACTCGTCCATTACATTGTCTCCATACACCTCCTTTAATTGGCGATGAATATCACATGGGCGAACGTTTCTTGCATTGAGGAATTTAATCACTGCCCTCACTTCACAACTGGCGGCGTTCTCAATTTTTTTAAACATTGTAAACAATCACAGAAACAACACAGGCAATGCTAGCGTCACGCAACTTGGCTCAGAGAAGGCAGACAAGCCACTGAAGCTATCTGACCTCGTCCAGCGGCTACTCGCGTCGTCAGCACTTCATGCGGCACGAACGGGTACTACTTTCCGGATGACCCTCGTATATGTATATATATATATATATATATATATATATATATATATATATATATATATATATATATATATATATATATATATATATATATATATATATTACCACGATTGTCCGGAAAAACTCAGAGACTCTCTTGAAGAAGGCCTCTGAGAGGGCCGAAAGCTCGAACAATTTACCGTGTGAGTGTCCTTTTAAATGTTGCTATTCTATTCTATTTGTGATATATTGTGTCAGCCCATTATATATATATATATATATATATATATATATATATATATATATATACATATATATATATACATATATATATACACATATAAATATATATGTATGTATATGTGTGTGTGTGTATATATATATATATATATATATATATATATACATATATATATACACACACACACGTGTGTGTTTGCGAGTGTGTATAGGCCGCTACGCTTGGATCTGTCTCGTTACACAGCACCTAACGAGGGTTCTTTTACCGCCAGAATGACTTTATTTGAATCTATTCATTCGTTTAGGTGACACGTCCAAGGAGAGCCACTCTGGTTTATCCCTTCATATTAGTTATCAGCAGAGAATTAATTCCACTGAAGAATTTTCCCTCGGTCGTGATATGAGCAAAATAAGCCTTCGTCTGAGTCTCCACAAATGAATATGAAGAATTATTAGCGTCTAAAAATGTAAACACAGTTATACGAGTGAGTTCATTCCATTTGCTTTAAGAAGTAGTTGGGAAAGAGATAAAAAAGCGGAGGAGAGAAAATATTAAGTTATTTTCTCTTGAGGTTACAATGTTTTGAAAAGAAACTTCAAATAGTTGTTACTGTGGGGACGGCTGCAATCCGTTACTATAGTTATGAGTATTCTGTTATATTAGTATAAAAAACGATTGTATTAACTTAAAGCTGAACGAAATATAAAAACACTCGAAGTGTGCGAAGGTGTATCGTGAAGTATTAAGCATTAAAAAAAATAATCAAGATAAAATTTAAATTTTCTTTGTTATTCTTAAGACTTTTCTGAAAGATCTCTATTATTTCTTATCAATAATGAAAACTTTAGACATTCCTAGTTACGCCATGGTATTCTCGTCACGCAGGCAAACGATTTGAGGTTAGTGATTAAGAGTGTAAATACGAAAATGTATTCTTCCCAATATTCTAAGATGCAGATCCGCATTTTATGTGTTTCTCAAATTCACTAGAAGGGATGGTATGTGTTTAATTAATTTCTGTGAATTCAATATTAAATTTGAAGAATATGATAATAAAGGAAATATGGAAGGTAGGTTGTATTGAAGTGAAATCCTAGTAGCTAAACTATTGAGAAAACCTATGAGAAAACACATGATTTTAATTGAAATTAGCAAGGAAAAAAGACAATATTTATTTTAAAAAGACATTTAGTCATTACTATTATTAAATTTCAATTATATTAACTTTTATTTCATTTATATAACGTCCTTAAGAATAACCTGCATCTATTTTCTCATGTCAACTGCCATCGAATTTTAAAATGCGCAAAGATGTTCATTCATCTAGCCTGGAAGAAAACCTGGTACCCCTAATGTAAATTATTGAGGCATCAGCTCGGGCCCGTAACAAATACCATCTTTGACGTGTAAATAGACCATCCGATACCTCATGATAGCTATCAACACTGATTGAATCAATAATTATGAGTCGATGTAAATAAAGTATTTCTTCAAAATTTAACGGTAGTCAACTCTATTAAAATGTGCTTACAACGTTCAATAACATTAACTGAGAGGCTTTTTGAAAACAAAAAAATATTTCCAAGGAGCTCCAAAAATTCCAGAGAACCATTATCTCTTACGAAAAATAAAACAATCGACATTTAAAAAAAAAACATGGAATTGGCCGGCTTGCTCCTTCCAAACAAAATTATCAAAAAGGAATACTAATATTTTTGTTGGTCTCATTTCCTCTAAGACTTTGATTTCTTGAATGAGAATGGCGGGATCCCCAGGTAGGATGAAAATAAAACAGTGAATAACAATGAAGCCTAATAAACTGAGATAAAAATAATCCAAATATATGTTTCCCAATGCCTTTGAAGCAACATGCAACCAACCAATCCCTGGCAGTGACGAGTTCGGCCGATTCAACGACGTGCCTCGAAGAAATGATTCCTTCACAACATAATGCTTTCCACAGAGAGCGGAATAGACGTGGTGGAAGAATAAAGAGACGTTGGTTTACATAAGTTGACCTCGGAATTTTTTGAGAAGGGGGAGGGGAAGAAGGGAAGGAGAAAAACTTTTACCTTCCCTTTCCATTTAAACTTCGCATCTTATTTTTCTAAAAAAACACAGAATTAGGGGAACGGTCTGCCCCCTTTCCCCACCCCAAGCCCCCAACCCTTAGGGATTTCTTCCCGGCCACCATAGCCTCTTCAGACGGAGTTTCGAGGTTCTCATCCCTTTATTCGTTGCCGCTCATCCAAACGAACTCGCTCGCGGTGACGCGAAAAGGTTTGATTTACATGCAGATAGATCATGCGTGAGGGGAGATTGTATACTGTAGATGATTTGGGAGGGAAGGAAAAGGAGAGAGATAGGGACAGAGAATGGGAACGAAATTGAGGGGTGGGACTTGGACGAGTTCGACATTGTGAAAGAAGGGCAGGAGGGACTGCAAAAAAAATATATCTTTATATATATATATATATATATATATATATATATATATATATATATATATATATATATGTATGTTTAACCTAGGAATGAGGTGTGGTAGGCTTGGGGGAAGGGGGGCGATGGAAGGGGATCCATTCGAGGGGTTGGAAGAGGAATGAAGGGCATAAAGGCATAGAGGAAGTGTGAATAGGGAGGGGCGCCGCGGAGGGAGGGATAGTCCTCGAGAGGGAGAGAGCGGCATCGGGACGTGGCAGGGCCGCACCATTCCTTCCTCGCCCTCTCATATCCTTGGATCGTCTCCAAGGACCGTATCCCGGGGAGACGCGAAGCGAGAGGAGTAAAGGGATGAGGGCGAGGACGATGGCACGATGGAAGATGGGGAAACAGTGCCGTGAAACCAATATACGCCCAGGAGAACTTACTGAAGAAAAGTACAATGTTTACCATTCTAACATTTTCGTTCCTGGTCGCTCAAAGCACACAATACGAAGGAGTACAGGCGTGGCAGACAGAAAAGGCGCGAAAGGGACCGGAAAAGTTTTATTCCTTTCAATATCCGTTTGCGAAGGCTGAAGCCAAGATTCTCGGGGAAATTTTTGGATTAGAGTTTCTCACTTGAGGGGACATCAAAATGTTTGCATTTTCCAAGGACCTGCGTGACATGCCGCAACGGTAACTTTTAACAGATTCATCCGCTAATATACGGATCCCTGAAATTTGTAAGTTTAAGAGAAGCCTCGATAGCTTAGCTGTTTAAAGCACTCGGCCGGACATCGAGGGATCTGGGTTTGAACCCCGGTCAAGGTGAATGACTTTAACACGATAACATTGTTGCATTGAAATGTTTGCATTTTTAAGTTGCACATTTCAGTGGAAAATATCAAGATAAGATTACCTTTAGTTTAGAAGAAGATTGTTTTGAAAGGCGATTGGTAATTTTCACGAAGTATTTGATCCATAAGTGATGCGCATGAAATTTCCAACTGCATTATGCAAAGTATCGTTAGGGAATCAACATTTCGTCGTTTTAATGAATCAGGTTATCAGAAAACAAATGCCACCACTATCTTTTCTGTTTTCTTTCAAAAACGCCATCAGTTCTTACTAATGATGGTTGAAATGTCCGAAGAGTTAAAACGCGTTATGTTGTAACTCGTGGAGGCAAAAGTAATATTTTCTATTATATCAGCACCAGAGGCAACTAAAGGCTTGGACTAAGTAATAAGGTGTCAGACAAAATCAACACTCAGCCTACCGTGATAAGTTATGCAAATTAAAAAGTATGAAACAGAATGTATTAAAATATTATAAGTTGCTGGATGGTTGTTGATGTATAACCTTTCAGGCAGAAAGATTGTCACGGATGAACTTAGTGGCAAGAAATAATATGCGTGGGGGATGACGAGAGAAACTGACAAGATCTATTTATATGTGATCGATAAACACAATTAATATTTAGTTTTTTCTTCTACCCTCCAAATTATGCCATGTGATACAATTTAAATTAATAACCCATTAAATAAAAATAGGTGCCTGAAAAGGAACTGAATTTCAAATTACCATAAGTAAGCAGAAAAACGTAAGATGGAGATACAATAATAATCATCGGGAATCCAAAAAACAACGGTGATCCTCAAACGGTAAATACCAACCGACCACTTTAGGTGACCGAAATCATAGGAACTAGGCTATAAGAACCAAGGCGCAGCGTGAAAAAATGCGAATAGCATTAATGCTGACAGGTCAACGTAACACAACCCTGATTTATTATGTCCACTGGGTAACAGCCACATGTGTGATTTCATCTGAACTGTGCGTAGGAATAACGGCCTGTCGGAGGTAGAGCCCCCAAAGTATGTCTCCTTCCTCGGAGATACCCAAGGGGTGAATAAAAACGACAGAAAGTGGAGATGTGGGGTATTCGAAGCAAGCGTAGGAAGTAATTCGGTTCTTGAATATATCGACGTGGGAAGCTGGAGGAAAGCCGCGAAGGGATCAATGGATAAGTAACGGGAGAAGTTGAGGCAGGCGGGACGAGGCGAATAGGATCATGGATCAGAAATGTTGCCTTTTACTCCGAAGGGAGAGCTCCTTCGAATGGCAGGGTCAAATTCCTATGCATTTGGTTTAAAACCCCGAAGACACGTCTAGAGACTGACTAGGCAAAGATTCTTGAGAACATGTTTGAAAAATAGTAATGGAAGGGCGTCTCTTCAAAATGTAGTCCAAAAAAAAAGAAAACCATTTTTCAATGGTTTTATTAAGTTTTCCTCCTCAATCTATAGAGTCTTCTGTGCATTGGGCCACTGCTTGACACCATCAGCTTTCGTAGGGGTAAGGATGAAGTACTTGGTGGAAAAGAAACAAAATCATCTGAAGCGATACAAGGAGTGTTGAGATGTTAGATTGACTGTCATTTCGCATATGAATGACAATTACTTAGTCTTCTAACATACATGTAACTCATTTACATCGGAATACACGAAGTAATATGCAAAGCACCACGGAATTGTCGTCAGAGAAAATAATAATTCTAACCAATTTCTATAAAGAATAGGAAGTGACATATTTCATTCAAATGAATCAGGAAAATATGTGAATTGACTCCGTTGGTAAATACATTTTGGAATAAAAACATTAATTAGAAATACGATAAATACCGTCTGAAATTTTGGGAACTTTAAAGGAACAAGATGTTGAGACGAAATACCGTACATACAATGTCAAAGGCATTCGTAGTCGGCGTTTGATTAATACCGTATTAAACCTTTGATGTTGTCTTCAGATTGTACGCGTTCAAGAATGCAAATGAATAGGCATAAACTATCATTAATATTGCACAAGTAGGAAGAATTATTTTCATTGACACTTTTGCTTAAAAAAGTGACTTTTCATATCCTTTACCCTTTTCGTAAAAGTACTGGAGATAAATTGCCCCTTTTAAATTAGATGAAAAAAGCAGATACTACATTCACAAGACTTTCATCTTTTTAGCGGGTGAAGGGATTTGAGCATGAAGAAAATAGCTAACATTTCAAGAATATAATAGAACTACTCTTCTGCAGGAAATGTATTTCCTTCTTTCTGAGGAGCTGGATGAATAGAATGAGAGATCTTCTTCGGGAGAAATCCAGACAATTACTTTTCCATCCTCACTTCGTTCATTGCGTTTCAAAGTGAAAAATCTTAACTCATGTATTCATAGTCGGAAATCAAAGACGACGATGTCGAATATTACATTAGAATCTGGTCAATATTAGAGAATATTTAAGGTTGAAAAACAGGAAAAATAATTTAAGAACATGGTCCATGGTAAATGATTGGCCAGATTAGAGGAAAAAAAGTCGAAAATACATCCAAATATGGTTGTTCGTTTCAAAGTTATAGCGATTTATCTTCAAACGATTGTCCCTCAGTAATGCCTCATCGCATGGGGATAAAAAGCATCCCCTTAGAAAATCCTGTTTTTATTTTATATGAGGCAGTAAATGTAAAAATACATTAAAACAAAGCTAGGTTTTTTAATGCTGAAATATTGAATGTTGAGTTTCTCGACGCAAGGTTTACGATATTGTATATTAGGTGAACAGAAATTACTAAAATATTTAAAAATTAAATTTTTCCTTCGTGAAGGATGTGCTTCTTAGAATTGGACATAAAGGTATTAAGTTTCAGTGATCAATAGTGAATTAATTATCTTGCAGTCAAGGAAAATATCTTCACTGGGGGCAAAACATTTATTTCCACAGAAAAAAAATCAGTAGCATTCAAAGAAAAACTTAACATTACGAATATTCCAGCAGAATCTTCTTTTATTTGAAGATTAATAAATGCTAAATATGTGTTTGGAAAACTACGACCTTCCGACTGCGAGGAGAACGGGAATTGTTAAGCATGTCTAGCTTCGAAATGATTTTTGGAGCTGTTCTTCATTTTATTCAAAAATATATGGAAGGGTTGATGCAGGTATAGCCTCAAGCACATTTGTCAAATGCACGCGTCATAAAAAATACACAAATCTTTTTACTGCTAATTCTTGTTAAAATTTCTCAATGACCATTAAATGAAGAATAACTTTGTAAACTTTAAGGATTTTAAACCCAAGCAATTTACTGATATAGCAGAGAACGCTTGGCAGGCGAGGTAGAGGGAAAAGGATAGGAATGTTGGATGAAATTTAATTAGGTAGAAAGTATGTGGGATAGAATAAAAGTTTAATCTAATATAAGGAATCAAGTTGTGCCTTGTTAGACGAAGCTAAGAAATATAGTGATCATCAGTACCCAGCTAAAACCTACCATAAGTGGTATACAGCCTATGATAATTATCAAAACATATCATCGTTAAGAAACGCCAGGGATATCTAAATGATATACCTGACGTTTTTTAATTTTCCCATTTCATAAATTGTTTTTAAGTAACCCGGGGGTACGACATAACTGCTGATATGATCGCAGTCTTTGAACAGCCTGTATCCTGGAGAATTTGGATTCGACCGAACAGCTGTAGTGATTTTAAATATAACCGATTCCTAATATTTTTTATTGCAATCCTTTGCGTCATTACCGTAAATAGAGTTTTATTTAAGGATGTTTTTGCAACATTTTAGTATTAAACAGCTTCGGAATCAAGATTTTTCGTCAGAATAGCTAGGAAAAAGGGTTGGAGGTAGAATAGGCGATGGATTGTGAGACGATGGACGCAAAAGAATGAGAAGTATTATTACAGAAGATAAATAAGTAGGAAACCAAGGAATGGGTCTAAACCTCAATGAAAATTTGCAGGAGAGGTGAGAAGTAGACATGTGTCATACGTACGGTACTATTACTCTAGATCGGTTGCGAAAGGATAAAATAAGGGATGTGGGATTGCACGATATTTCATCAACCATAACTTATGGTAGCTGACCTTTTAAGGCAGATTTTGGATGGATTAAAACTGGGCATAATTGCATTTCTTAGCTTCGCATAAAAATATATAAGATTTAGGAGTCTACGCTGTAATGTTTATACCCTTCTTCAATTCCATATACTTTCTTTCTCCCGTGCTTCCATTCTATATGCCTATCATTTACTTCAACCCGACCCTGTGTATCTAACGTCCTACCCTCTGTCATTGTCTTCAACATTTCATCGCCAATGAAAATGCTTGCTTCCAACTTTTTTGCCTCATTTGGATTTCTCCCAATAACTAATTTTCTCCCCTCCCGACCTTTGATATTTAAAAAAATTGAGGTGCTGTTTATTGGCGATAAATGCTTATTGGAAATGTCGTCCGTAGCTTGTTATAACACGTAGATAATATGACATGTCATCACCATTACCAGCTAACGAGATCATCGATAGGCAATCTCATATGCAGACAATTGAGTCAATGCAGAGATAATAGAGTATGTCATTGATGCAAAGCCCCCTAACCGTGATCATGATCTGCAAGAGGCACAATATTTCCGTCTTATGATACTCTAATTTCTTGATTAACGGTATTTTCTGAAACCCTAGGATTGCTCCGAAAATCATTTGCATCATTCATTCAACGAGTACTCGTCGTGTTAGAAACCCTACCCTTCACTTCATCTTATTCAATACGCCCTATAGATATCCAATTGTACGCCACATGAAATATGACATTAAAATAGACGAATAAGAAGGTTGGCTAATTCACAAAGTCTTGGCTGGGTGATACCGAAATTTCCTTTCAGCGAGTCCCGATCAAAAATGTAGTTTTCGAATTCCACACCCTCAGGCAGTTGACTCGAGAGCAAATCCATGTTGACGGCGGACAACAATGGGCGACATTTCAGTCGATACTTATCGCTCGACAATCACAACACCCTTGTGGAGCTCTGCTTTCCTCAAAGACCACCAAATCAAGTGCTTGTATAATCTAGTCGAGTTCTGGTAACGTGTGGTGTGGATCTGGGTTGGATTAACATGGGGAGGGAGGAGCGATTGGTCGAACGATTGATTTTCTGGACGACCAAGTTGAGAGCGTTTCAGTTTGGAAATAACGCGCCCTTACGGGTTCGGCCACAATCACCAGCTCTCTCCTTTGGATTATGTCGAAGAGGAGGAGAGCCGGCCGGCAGGCTACGCTTGAAAGGAAGCCACTTATTTTTTTCCCCTTATTTTTCTTGGGCCCTCAGAGTGGATAGGGACTGGATAAAGAGAAAGTGGAGAGAGGAAGTTAGAGAGGGAGTTAAATAGCAAAAACCCTTTGTCCTTCCCCCTTTCCGTCGTTCATAATAGGAATTCCGAAGGCGTAGGCCAGCCGTCGTCCCTTCAGGAATTCGTGAGTCAAGTTTGTGGCATCCTAATGTACGTAAAGCTTTTGTCTGATTGAGATGATTAAGAACTGGGCTTTAACGAGGAGTTTTCCTCCACTGAGAATGCCCATGTATTTTTTTATTGCCACACGATAAAAATGTTTTGCGGAGACAAATGCATTATAATCATAACATAAAATATTGGTTTAATTTTTCCCTTGAATTGCCATACTAGCCGTCACTGTAAGAAGCTGAACATAAAGAATATGATGAGGGTAGAGGAAAAAAGAAACTTTGAACTTCCACATAAAGATTTAGTACTTCACACGACCATAGTTTCGATGTTACTGATCATCATCAGGTGTATCGATAAATCGCTACCATGGCCGTGTGAATTATTAAATCTTTATGTGGAAGTGGAAAGTTCCTCTTTTTATCCTCATCATGAAGGATTTCCACAAATTTAATCCTGCAACTGTTTATTTTTATGAAGAATATGATATTTTTCCTATTCTCGTCAGTGTTTGTCCAGTTATTTCTTACTCTTCCCTTAAGAATAATTCTCGCTTCAGTTTATTATAATAATAGTTTTGCTGATTTAAAACAACAATAAGTAGTGAGATAATTCAATATATACCTTGCTCCTTTAACATGCATTTTACGAATATCTACGAATTTAACGCCATTAATTATTATTTGTTTTCTAAAAATCGTCGGGATTTACAAAAATTATCACTCGCACACCATCCCACGTTACTTCCCAAGTTTGAACGTCTCAGGATTTTGAGTTATGTGACTTGAATCCCGTTTGGGCTGCCAAGGGAAAATATTTCCATGGAAAAATATGGCGTTGATAATCTTCCAGCAGCGCGGTTACAGTGACTATATTTCACTTAAAATCTGAATTATTTAAAATTTTTATTTTATTCACTCTTGGTCTAATCAGCCACTTCCATGGTTACAACGGATGCTGGTTGCTATGGAAAACCTCTCAGAAAATCCGTAACGCTTTAGTAGGACCATATTAAAGTATCGGTTTGTGCATGAAATAGCATTGCAGAACCTATGGCGGGGAATCAATTGTTTTATTGAAATAAAATATAAAGAACAAGAATACAATTAAATCTGGTTTCTTCTGCAATCATGGTGAGCGCTGGGAACAATTGAACCAACTGGAAAAACCATATTCAAGTCATGAAGTTTAAACTCCATGAGACGATCACTGCCCCTGTGTTGCTAATTAAAATGAAATCTCAGAGGGTGTCAAGTAAATAGTCAGGATTATTTCTGGTGAAATAAGGAAGTGTAGCACGTTTATTCTGTATTCGTTTCAATTTAGTGAATACAGAAACTCTTCTACTTCTTTGTCACATGATAAAAAATTCAGCTTACGCCAAGAAATATATGTCTATTTTCACCAAGAAATGTTGAATCTCATAAAGTTCATCACAGTACAATTGCATTGGAATATTTAAACCATTTTTTTCCTGCAAGCGACTAGTCGGCAATCAAAGTAAAATTATTAATTTTAAATACAAGAAAGAGCCATTTAAATGAATAACGGTTACAACTTCGCCTTAAAATGATTACGCAAAAGTTAGGCACTGATTCAAAGCGTTGATGCTTGGAATTCCTGAAGGATTTATAATTTTGTTCCGAAGTGCGTGCCGAACATAGGCTTTAATGATATCATCAAAATATGACGGCAAGCAGAATACTGATAAAATTTCTACCCAAACATCACAAAGCCATTCGACTGAAGTTCGGTCCAGGCAATTTGAGTCGTTTTATTACGTTTCCTGTTAATTAATGTTGAATCTATCATATAGTTTCATCTATCGATTCCTTTTAATGCCGTACTTGTAAACATTATTTATTTACTACCTAGATATATTAAATATTTCTACATGAATAGATGAGTAAATACTTTCTTGGGTTTGTTTGGGGATAAAATTCTTTTGAAGTGAGGTAATAAAAATTCCATTAGTCATCATTAACCGCAAATCGTAGCTTTTAAATGATTTATTTAAAATTAAGCTGTTTGATAATGTTAATTGACATTCATTTACATTTAATTATTTCTGTTTAAAATTGCGTAGGACAGCTAAAAGTGATTGTGTCTTTCGGTGTGCATTTCTTAGCCTGACTGCAATGGATGTACTAATGTGCGATGTGGACCAAAATAAAATTGCTTAATTGCGAAATTCTAGCGGATATTTGCTTCTGGTTGTTGAAAAAATTAACAAATAATTTTTCATTTGGTATTCAAATTTAATGCGCTGCTGCATTAAATCTTTATTTTAAGAGACTGCAGTATAATTATATTAAGTTTCTTAATATGTTTATCCTCGACTTATTCAATAGACGGACTATGATATTTGCAAAGTGCAATTATTCCCTCAGTGGATTCAAAAAGCCAGAGTAATGTACCCAATTTTCAGCTACAAGATTACAGCTAAACTATCAAAAACTCTCTGGGTAACATTAAAACTCTAAATTCATCAAAAATAGTTTTTTTATACCTGATTCAATGCTACACTTTATTTGCTACCCTTGAGTTATTTCTGTAGATTGTTTAGTAATCTCTACATTGCTTGGTTTATAACCATGTTCATTATCAGTATTTCAATCCTCGGATTGATTTACTGCAGCCACTACATCATACTCTATTTGAATGCAAAGCTGCATATTCTAGGGAGAATAATGTGGTGGTTTCCCGTTGCCTTCCACTTTGCATTACTGCGGTCATACCGTGGACTTATTTCTCGCCCGCAGCTGTGGCAACCGATGCCGGGTCGACCCACTCGGTCAGCGCCACCAGTGCCTAATGGTGAAACTGCTGCTCTTCACCTTGGGTTCGGTGTAGCTAACCATGTTATCGTTTTGTAATTCAGAAAAACTTAAATATTCCTTCACAGTAAGAGATATTTAAGTTAAGACAACACGCATATGGCCAAGTGTTGCTCTTCTAACGTTGCAGGTCAAATAAATACAAATGCATTGGGTAAAGAACTGAGGAAGAAAATATAAAATGCCATGCTTTCTTCTCTATGTTGCTTCAACTCGTATTTGTTATGTTTTCCCACTAACATTATCCAGCCAAGAATATTATTTGTTTGTTACGAAACCGTTTCCAACTTGATGATAATTGGAAAAAGCCATGTTTTCTAACTTTACCACTTAGAGCGAAATTGATGGCGAGAAATCTTTCATTTTTATTCTAGGGGCTAGTGAAGAAAGTCAGAACTTGAGAGAACGTCAGTTTTTCAGGAATCAAATGTTTATATAAAAAAAATAAAAACGACTCCAATCTTCCCTTCCTTATACTGGAGCCATTGCGATCTCTTCCGCCTAATATCCTTCTCTAATTGACCTTCCCATTTGACTCTTAGTATTCGTTGTAGTGCATTACTTTTTACCATTTTCCTAGCAATTTCACCGAGTCTCTTCCGTTCCTTATCGTTCTCGATATCCTCTTATCCTACTCCAGTCATATTCGTACTTCTCTTTTTCTTATTTTTGTGTCAATATGGTTTTCATCCGCCGGCATTGCCTTTAGACATCTTTCCTTCTATGGGTCTGCTTTTGCAATGGCCAATGGCCCAAATCTCTGAGTCGTGGAGTGCTTTGCTCCATACAAAAAGTTTCACGTAATACTTTTTTGTTTGTGAACTGATTTTATTGGAGCATAGCAGTCTTCTCTTGATGGGAAAAATCATCTTGGTCCTATATATTTTCCGCTTGATATCCGTCGGACTTTGGCAATCTCAAGCTACGTACTTCTTCCCAATAGGAGCTCCACGGATTCTCATGTCTCTTCTCTCAACACAACCACATTTTCCTTCACAGGCTCTCTCCATTTTATTTCCCTTTGTTTACTTTCGCATTATTAATCATGGTATTCGTAAATTAGGGAGAATTCACAATTTATATGCAATCATTTTCTTATTTGCCATTCTTTCATATTACATGGGTTAGATTGTTATTTATTCAATTGTAAATTCTTTAAAAAGGGGCAATAATTTAGAAAAGGGACTTTTCAACTATTTTTATTTATTTATATCATTCACATTGTAGAATATCTAAATATCAAAATGAAAAGATCAGCCGACGTGTTGCCGTAGTTACCATAGTAGCTTAACAACTGATAGCAGTCGTTTTTGTGGGCAGCTATAATCAGCTACACATTTACTAGAGTGAAGTAGGTTCCTATGTCATGGAAATGAAAACATACAGGTATAATTTTGCTCACAGATGTTGATTATCATTGGGCAAACACTCCCTTGTTTGGAAGCAAAATTAGTGGAGTGGGAATAACATAAATATTATACAGCAAACCAGGCAACAAATTAGACTTAACTTCATTACCATGAGGATCCGAAACCAGCCTTAGGCATGATTTTATATTCAGTTCACGATCATATAAACGTGAAGGGATTTTCTCGCATAGGTACAACGAATCAATCATGCCAATCTGGATCGGGCACTCAAAGCAGGAAATTGATTATCGAATATCAACCCAACCTGAATTTGAATAGCAATTTATGTCCACTTCCATGTACAATCTTATCCGAATGTGACTAGAGTAATACTTAGGTTCCGAGTTCACCTGGCCTAGCATCTGTAATCCCCATTAGTTTATCATGATTTTCTTAATATCATTTGATATTATAAAATTTTTATCATAAAAAATATATCCTCGTATATTTATTTCACAAATTGACGGCGACATGGATGATTTGTATCGATACCTAGAGCTTTTGACCACAGTTCTGACAATTTTAAGAAAATAAAAAGATTTTTTCTGATGAAAACGAGCTTTAATGAGGGCCTAACAAGCGCAAAATGAGGATAGCGTGTTTAAGCTATTCGAGTTCCAATATTTGGACAGCTTATAGGTGGTCTCCTATGAAAACTTATTAAGTTTATTATTATCCACATATTATGCTGGATTCAAACCAGGATATGTTAACAGTTGCAATGGGTGAGAATAATATCGTCACCAACCAATAGTATTTCACTTACAATTTCCTCATTTTAGCGTAAATTGACATAATACTTAGTACTCTGAAGACAAATTTCGGGCGTCCCTTATCCTGTTACAATGGAACTCATCATTTTCGCGGCAAAAATTCAGCAATAACCAGGATATGCAGCGGCGTCAACAATTCCTGAAAATTCAATATTTTGAATAAATGACCAGGTTCGCGGATAACTCGGCGACCAAGATGTCAACAGGAAGGAATAATGGGGAATAGTGATTGGGTGGTGGATGCTCAGGCAGCTGAGGTAATTTGGTTAAAACCAAGCAAAAGAAGAAATATCATCGAATACAAATCGTGCAAACGAAAGGAAATCATAAAATAGAAACCAAGTTCATTAATCTATGAAGGTTTAGATATCCAAACTCATAGAAAAAACCCGGATTGAATTTTGACTGGATTTAGGACTGGATATTAGTCTTTCACTATGATACAGGCACTGAACCAAAAATGATTAGAATTATTTTTTGCCACCATTGCAAATGGCCGAAGTTGGGTGATTGGGCAAATCTTGGGAAAGAAACGCGACCAACGTCAGTTAAATGTGAATATTTATAATGTGCGGATTTCTCCTAGACTGGATCCCTATTTGACGGGCCCGTCACGGGTTCACGATGCCACTTTGGTTGAGCAATGATCTGCAATATAATTCTACATTAAGGTGGGAAAATGGGATTCGGAGACCATGACCATGTTAAAGGATACTTATGGAGATTGATAAATGTCCCAAGTGACGGTTTTCTGCTTGCATAGGATGTTCTGGGAGGTTAGCGAGAAGGTTGACGATGAAGAATACCCATCCCATGAGTATCCATCAACAACACAGCGTGATGAAAATGTGCAAAAGGTGAGACACATACTCAATTCTGATTGACCCCCAAGTGTCAGGATGTTAACAGAGTGCAATATGCATAAAACCACAGTGCATTGCATTCTTACAGAAGATTTATCCATGAGAACGGCATACCTAGATGGTCCCCAAGATGCTGTCGGAAGACTGCTTGTGTGACTATCTTACCTTGGACCTCTTGGACCACGGCGAAAGTGACCCGTATTTTTTAGAATGTGTGGTTACTTATGGTGCCAAGACATTGGTATTTGAGTACGATCCCAGCACAACCCCTTTGAGTACCATTTTGGACCACTGGATTATGTCAAAGGCATTTGTGTGTCGATACATAGGGGGACCCTTATGTAGAATTTTAAAAATTCGTACTTTTATCTGCATTAATATTTTTCCCTAGATTCATTCTACTTTTTTGGGACAGGCCTTGTAACTAGAAATACAGGTCAGAATGTACGTGTAACTATTTTCCCCGAAAACTTACCTAATACTTAAATGATTTTCACAAACGTTACATATCATTGAAATTTAACTAATTTTTATTCTCCTATCATGACGGGGAACTAGGCACATTTCTAAAAGCTGGTGAACATGATGCTACATGAATTACCTGCCAGAACTCCTGTGTCACCCTCACATGAGCTAACAAATGTGGTTTTAAGTACATCTTCTGAGTATTCAATTTTCAATTTTTCATTTGATGACAGCATATATTTATGATTACAAACATTAGCAACCGTTATTAAGCTACGTGCAATTTTTTGGAAGCGTTTTCCGAAAGACAAAGAATGTTACAAAAAGAGCCGAATAATAACGAGGCCCTGGCTTCTAATGTTGCCTATGCTCTCCCCGGATTCAAATTCTAACGCAACGGAGGAAAATGACGACGGGAGCAAACAGCCGAAGATGATAGGAAGGAAGGGAGATTTCACGAGAGATTGGTCTGAAGAAACTCGAGAGAACGGAAGGAAGGGGCGTGAGAGGTCGTATGATGAAAGGGGATGCAGGTAAAAAGGGCATCATTACGTGCATGTGTTTTGGAATTTCATCCCCGCCTACCTCGACATCAACTCCGTCCTCATTTCCCTCCTTTCCTTCCTCTTGCCTTCGTCCATTAGAATCGCGAATGTTTCGATAAGTCCCCGTTTACCCGGGGCGGCCGTCCAACTCGTCACTATACAGGAATCTCCCTATCCGAGAGAGAAGGAGGTTCTATCATAGAGGAGATGCGTGTTGGATCCCACACCAAGTTCACGGCAGCAGTTTCCTCTTCTTCGAAGAGAGGCCAGAAAGAGGAAGGAGAGAGTGTTGGGGTGAGTTTGGCCCTGGAGGCCACATTTCGCGCCGTCACACGCCATTTTCACTCCTCTCTTGCCACCCTACATAAAGCCAGAGACCCCTCCTTGCGCACCCACACACATCCGTCTCTCTCACATCAGTCGCCCACCTCCCGAAAACCTCCATTCTCCTTTTCCCTATCAACTCCCTGCCGCGAGAGATACGCCACCGTTCATACGAGAGAGTTGGCCATAATAAGGTTTAGCGGGGGAGAGGAAAAGAAGTTTCGACGATCTTCTTTTCGATACGTCTCGGATGTATATATATATGTATATACATATATATATATATATATATATATATATATATATATATATATATGTATATATGTATATATATATACATATATATATGTATATATATAGTATGTATATATATATACGTATATATGTATATATATACATATATATATGTATATATATGTATATATATACATATATATATATATGTATATATGTATATATGTACATATATATGTATATATATGTATATTTTGCAGGGTGTGGCAAAATAACTTCCTTTTTTGAAAGCGTTTTGCGTTTGAAAAAAGGAAGTTATGTTGCCGCAGTATATATACTTTTTTCCCGCTATTTCTCTAGCTCTCTTTTCACATCTTCATTTCCCCTTGCATTTGAAAATCTTTCCATTCCTCTTCAGCCAAGCCGCGATTCACAACAGAGAAGGCAACGGTGCTGGTGCTTCCCCGTTTCCACCAACTCTTTTGTATGATTTTTGACTTCAGTGGTACCCGTGCGGCACGATGCCAAGTAGAGGCGTTAAAAAGAGGGAATTGGAACGCAAAGATTCAGGAAATTTCAATTTTTCTACCATTTCCAATACATATTGACCGATCTTTATATCTTAGAGAGATTTGTTTTGGTCTGAAAGAGTATTTCCACAGGGGAATGTCAATATTTTATAAATGGTATTAAGAAAATTTTCTGAAAAAAAAAGATTTGCTTCAGATATTGCTACAATGCCTCGAAATTCTTCAATGTACATGTCTTGAGTGTCGACACACTTTTGTCAGCGGTTTTTCTACGCCTCGAAGGTTCCCCGGTAGGCGAATTCCGGAAAGTTCTTAAGAGTACACGTGCTGGTTCTTTTGACGGCACTTAGGGTTCCATGGTGGTGACCTTTGAGGGAGAATTTCACCTTTGGGAATAGAAACTAGTCTGCTGGTGCCAATTCGGGACGGTAAGGGGTTTGGGAAATCGTCTCAATGTCTTTGGAGAAGGTCTTTGCAAGCAAACACTCGACTCAGCTGTTGGTCGTCCGTCAAGAACTTCCTGAAGAATTTAGCGCAGATCTTTCGTATCATCAATTTTTCAGTAATAATGGAGTGCACTGTCATCATATCAATACCAATACAATCTGCTATCATACGCGCAATTAACCGACGGTCGAAATTCAGGACTTCACACACACACACACACACATCAGGAAAAACTGTTACCGATACTTTCTATACCAATCTTATGGTTAAGATCAGGGTTAAATTTTTAAGTCTTGTAATCCCTTCTTTATTTTTATGCCAGCGTACATCTCGTAAGTTTTGCAACGCGGGCAAAATTTTTATTTAAATTTTAAATGGATCCTGATCATTTGAATAAACATAACATGGTATCGTTTATCTGTTTTGGCTTTCATACAATAAATCATCAATGTTCAATTGTTCAGGAATGTGTTTATAAAAAAAACTCTACAACTCAATGTCTCTCCAAACACGAAAACTTTTTTTAACTGTAATAAACTTATTTTCGAGCGGCAAAACATTGCACGGGCTCCAAACATAAACCTTCCTTTGCGTGAGATAATCGGACAGGAATGTTGGCGCTGAAGGATACGACCAGGTGTTTGCGACGTAGGGGTAAAGGAGAAAATTAAATTAATGGAGTTTATGCCTTCAGTCAAAAAAGTTCGCGAGTTGAGACCGGTGGCCGGAATAGCAGCCATCAGACGCACACATAAGGTGGCGACCCAACCGAGCTGAAAGTTCGAATCTCTTCCTGGGTTGATGATATAAAGTTAGCTTATTAGTTATTAAGATGATAACATTCCGTAATGACCTGATTGCTATTTTCACAATCCAAAAACTGCCAGCTTAAAATAACCGACGTCAAACGCGCGAAGGCAAGACGAGAACACATCACGCTGAGGCTTTGTTGGTGTCTAGGGCAACGGACGGCAAATGTGCATCGGGACCGGCTGGGCCGTAAAAAAAAGCCCACGCTGTTGAAGGAAACTTAAAGGTATACGAAGGAATTTCGGAGCGAACTTGGGTGTTGATTCTTTCCTCCATCCCTTTCACCTCTCTTGCATTCATTCTTTTCCACCCTTCTCCGCTGTAAATCTTCCACTTCGCTTCTTATTCAGCCACTCACACACTCCTGTCTCTCAATTCTTTTTTTTTTTACCATCTCCTCTTCTTCCGTTCCCTCGCCATTTTTCTCCACCATATTGACTCGGGCGCCTTATAACACGTGTCCGAAAAAGTCCCTCTCACCTCTGGTTTCATCTCAAGTGGCGAGCACCTGGCTGTCGTCCTCTTCTCTGCCTTGCCATCGCACCGTCTCCTCCTTTCCCCTTCACAAACGTCTTTCTTTACCTCCTCCCCTTCTTTTTTCCTCTTTCAGCCCCTAAACTTCCAAAAACACACTCACTCACGCACACCCTTGCCTCCCGTTCCTTGAGCGCACTCCTTTCACAATGTCGTCCGGGGATGCAGGTTGAGGAAATGACCCTTACACTACATTGAGACCCCTTCCTTCTACGGGCCGAAGGACGATATAAAAAAGAAGGGACGACCGGAAACAACACCAGACCGCCCGCATATCTGCCAACTGTATCCCGTATCTCACGGTTTCGCCGTCGTTGGAACTCTTACTCTCCTCCCAGTCGTTCGATAACTTGTGGATGTTGCCGCACCACTCAAACGAGCCTTAGCTCCGAACGAATCTGGAAAATATTTGAGGTTAAAATCCAACACGGTAAATTTATTTATAATTTCGAGTCTGGAAATTTCTCCTCTATTTACATACGAGAATATAAGTATATAACAAGTTTTGTACCGTAGTCAAATTACTTTGACGAAGAATTGGACAAACATCTATTAATGTAATCTTCGCATATAGTATATCATAATCCAATGTTAGCTAAAAAAATTTTATTTACAAATAATCCTACAAAGCCACCTTTATGGTGCGGGGAAGAGGGTTGTCACAAACCAAACTACTACCTAAAATACTTTTCCCTCCTAGCGCGGTCGGACAACGTTATTCTGGTCACTTATCGTAGTGGTAGTTTTTAGGGCAGGCGACCGACAGCTAGGTCATTTGCACCATTAGGGATGGATGGTAAAGGAAGGGTGGAGAGAAACCCGGTGTCGGTATTAACCTACTCTTAACAAAAGGCGCCAAGGGGTCCGCACTTTAACGTCCCATTCGACGGATGGCGCACTCTCTTTAAGTGCTCTCCACAAAGCACCTCAATAAAGGATCAGAATACCATTGAATAAGATCTGTCGTTTCCAGAATTCGGGCCCTCTCCCACTTGTTGTTTGTGGGAAAAATGATATTAAATTTATCTGTTCTACACGAAATCTCTCAAATTTTATTAAAATGATCTCACCTGCCGTAATACGATGGGGTGAATAATAATATTTTCAGCATCACTGCTGAAGACACATCCTTCCAATACATGCAGGAGAGTTAATCTGTAATTTAGCCTTCGCTACGTGAGTTTTCCCAACCTAAATCCTCTTAATAATTTTGATACACAACTCATTTTGTCATAACAACCTCTTACAGTTCTATCTCCTCAAAGCTTCACGCGACCTAATTCGACAATTAATCCAACTTCATGAGGATCCCATGTTCTAGCAGTAAATTTAAAATTAGTCCTAACAAGCGGAATACTATATATCATTTCTCTTAAATCTTTTCATCACATGTTCCCAACATTCTTAAAATAAATTCTTATTTTTTTAACTTTTCCACATATTCACCTTATATATTTCACCTAGAACAGTTAATGATGATGACTCCCACATTTTTTAGGTCAATTTTTTGTCAAAAAATAATGCTTATTGCCATAGCATTATAATTTTGGGATTTAATCGCACAGGAATCATTTATTTTACAGAAATAATGAATTTTTTTTTATTTATTCAACCACAGGAGTGTCAATTTACTTGGATATATGTACTAGTACAGC
Organism: Hetaerina americana; assembly: GCF_022747635.1. Taxonomy (NCBI): domain Eukaryota; kingdom Metazoa; phylum Arthropoda; class Insecta; order Odonata; family Calopterygidae; genus Hetaerina; species Hetaerina americana. The sequence continues at coordinate 72,724,630 of NW_027286874.1, forward strand.
GTGATCGCAAAACTGGCCAAAACTGGGCACGCCCTTTGTTTTTCATACTCGTCATGTATTGTGAATTTTAATTTCACTTCAGACTCGGTTTAATCTTAAAAGCTTACTTCTCATCCCATAAGATGATAAAGAATAAGAATATAATCGAAACTTAGAATTTACAGGTGCTATTTAATATTAATAAAATAATTTCTCTGCATACTTATGGAACATAGATTGCATTTATAATCAATCTTTTCTATCACTGTAAAACAAAAAGTTGCAGCCAATAAGCAGAGTTCATTCGAAAATTTACTTAAAAAAGGATTGAAGAAGACATTTTCGAGAATTAGATCATAAAACGTAGCAAGAATATTACTGATGTTTATATAAATTAGGCCGATTGAGTAATAAAGGTTTACAAAGCGTGTACCTTAAATACCAAATGATACCCCATGTAACAAGAGCAATCGAGCTATTCCAAAGAAAATGTATTGATGCGGCGTATTTCGTTATGTATTGTAACTTGATTACTATAGCTGTTACACCTACTGTAAATTGGCGAAATTGAAGAAATAACTTTCTCAGGACAATACGATTATTTTTGCAACAGATAATCAAACCTTCCACGAAGTGAACCTGAAATTATATGTTAAACCTAATAATGGTGATTGCTTATTCACCTTTTAATTTTTAAACAAGAATTTTGGGTAATAATTCCTTTATGAATAATCAAAAGTTTGGGAAAATGTTGTTAGATATAAGATTCCCGTTAAAAAAAAAGATTTTTCCCGAAGATGCCCCGGACTACTGCGCTCGTGATGTGAGAGAAGTGTGACTGTTACCAACTGCGGGTAAAAAGCTCGTTTTGGTTTGCTTCCAATCATCCATCACACTTTGTAAATGTCTTTCTACGATATTTTTCCGACTATGTTTTCGAGAGAAATCATACAGGACTCTGAAACTAGAGTGACACGAGAACGATAAAAAATTCTCGTCCTTAACTGTATGCCGTATACGAGGATATCCATTTATTTTGCTTTCTGTCGCAATCGCAACATTTTTTTCCGCCGACGGCTTTAGTTTGCTGGCTGAAATTGGTTTGATTCTTCTTTTGGAGATAAAGGTGCCCTCAGGTCATCTGTGTGTAGGCCACTCACAGAAGGCAAGTTAAAAAAGCATAAAAAAATTTCAAAAATCAAATTTTTTGCACAGGATGGGGAAACAAACATTGTAGCCACGATCCGGAAAGCATGACTGGCATGTCCGTCAGGAACTTAAAACCTTCAATGTTTTATCCACTTAAGAGAATAGAGAGAGAGAGGCTTTCATGTACCTAGTTTATTTGTAGGATCGTAAATGTTTATCCAGTTAACTCTTAACTAACTGTGATACCATAAATAGCCAAACTCTTGCTTAAATTTCGTTAGATTGTCACAGTTGATCTTACTGTTCCAATCTCCTTCGGACGAGACTTCGGTAATTAACGCCTATGGTGGCTGTACTATTTTTTGTATACCTTCCTTTCTCCCATCTTGCAATCCTCAAAACTGCCCATTCTTCTCTATCTATAAAACGATTTGGGATGGCATCTTTGCACTATGCAGTAGGAGACACTGTATCTTTAGCTCAAAGTATCTCACCCTTCTCATAAGATAACAGGCAATGAAACATTCATTTACGCTGAAATACCATAATAAATGAATTTTTAGGCTTCATATCATTACATAAATTTAAAGCCAAACTATTTTTTTAATCGATCATTGCACGGCATAGACATATGTACGTGTGTACGTGGATAAGTGTGCATACGTTTATGCATGTCCGAATGTATGTTTATACTCATGTTTAAGTGAATATTTATGCATTGAATACTGGTATCCTAACACCCCCTGCCACATGCCCTTGAGGGAGCCTGAGAAGTTTTGTGTAAATATAAATGAATATTATTTAATAATACTTCAAAATAGCCATGTTCTTAAAATATTAGGATGGTGGAATGCCTTTCCGACACACACATAGCTTTTTTAAATATCTTGATATTGTATCGATACACTCCCCAGGGCAGGGTTCGATTACCGATGGTAGCAGGATTTTCAATGGTATCCCGATCCCTGCTTGTCGTGCTATGTGGAGAGCACTTTACGTGAAGTACACCGTCCGTCAGATGGGACGTTTAATTGTGTGACCCCTTGACGCCCATCGTTTAGAGTAGGCTAATGCTGATGCCGGGTTTCTATCCACCCTTCATCAATTCTCTGAAAATCCCACCGCTATCAAATTACTCTCATACTTCTAATCTTAGCCGTCGAGTCGCTTCCCCTCACAACTACAATTACTAACTTCTCTCACAGTCGAGTACTTAGTGCATTACATTTATTATCGAATGAAAAAATCATGGTACTCGTATTTCTAAAATTATGGAAACATTAGGATGCTAATATACTCTAGTGATAACTGAATATGTGAGATCCAGATGAATTCCGAGCCTGAATCAATGATCATCATTTAAATTTATGGAGAAATTTGAAGTTTCTTCCTCCAGTAAAATTTTAGTCAAAAAGTTTATTCTTGTTTTTTATCAATCCATTATCCCCACAAACGTTTTTCCATCTCTTCCTAGTTCGCCCAACATTTATTCTTATGTCGGAGCGCTAATCTCTAGAAATTTACCCAATCCATTTCCATTCTGTTTATGTGATCACTCCACATATATCTTTACTCTTTATGCCTTGTTTATTTCTGTTATTTTGCATTTTTTTCATCATCATTTTTTATAATTGAACTCTATCAGTTATGCCAAGTATTTTTCTGAGTTTTTCGATTCAGTTGTCTCTAGTATTCTATCTACACTCTAGCTACAATGCCACAATTTATTATTGGTTTGATTATGGTTTTATATATTCTCGTTATGATTTATGTTGCTATACATTTATTTACTCATATGATATAGTTTTGGAGACTTCATACTGTCGGATTCATCTACGTGTTAACAAAATTATACTTAACATTGTTTTTAGACACTGATAAAAGTTTTGCTTATTCTTTACTTATAAATTATATTTGATCAATGATTTATTACTTATTGTAGGTATCATTATACAAGGTAGGTAATAGTACATATAAATTATACTGTAATTGCGTGGGGGTAATGTTTCACAGCGATAATGCGGTGCTGATTGTTTTGACAAGACTCACATTTAATGCGTCTATTACCCTGATTTAATTAAACTGAAGAAAAATGTAATAAGGAGATGGCATACCCGAAAGTTAAATTCATAAAGCGTTAAAGTTATAATGTAATTTTGGGACATATTTTTGGGACACTTTATTTTTGAATTGGTTTACATATCTCGGCGATATTTTTACAGGTATATGCATGCGGCAAATGGATTGTAGTAGGAGTAGAAAATATCGAGAGTGACTCTTATCATGAGTAACAAGCAATAGAGCTCATACAGGTGATTGCGATTGAGGCATTCTACTCCAAAACATGGTGATTTACTTTTTCAACTCAACTAAATTAATATTTACAATATTTAATCAGCGTATATAATGAATTGGTAAATATCACTTTAATAAGATAAAAAAGGCAGGTTTAAGGTATTTTTTTCCTGCATAGTATCCTAATCTTGTAGAAAATTCAACATAACTGAAATGAAACAAACTTATTTAACTAACGTACATGCACCTGCACAAAACTATTTTAGCTGTTTTTTTTTAATTTTTGGCATGCCAATAAATGCATATGCATTGGGTTGATTTTATCTCATCGATCAAAACTTAACCTTCAAATTTAGTAATAATATGTTCAAAGGAGTTTTAATATTCGTATTAGCCAAGCTTGAAAGCAATGGCAGACGTAGCACTTCAGCAGGTACAAGTAAGCTCCTGTTAGTTAGCCTGCACCTATGCCTCGTCGCAGCCGTATTTCCAACCGAATTTCAGGACAGTGTAATGAACCCTGGCCATTATTATTGTCATGATCACAGGTGGACGGATTTGTCTAACTTAAGGTCGATATATCTAAATGTGTGAATAAAGGCTTCAAAGATTGCTTATGAACATAATTAAACACCCTTTTAATGAATTGAATAGCGTTACAAATTCGACCCGATCTCGACAAATCCACATTTACTTGGGTGACCGCATATCGTGATCCATACCGCAACACAGGCGCAACATTAATTAGGTGGTTACTGGGCTTGCGATGCCCGGTTTATTGATCGTCAAACGGAAACGATGGATGAGTCACCGAATGCCCAGCATTTTTCATGGTTTCTTCAATTTGTTTTAATTTGTAAGGTGGACATGCAGGACGAGTGAACTATACTCGACGCATTGGATCTTACTTTAACTTGTATATTTTAATAATACTTTCGAGCGAATCACACTAGAAGGTTCTCACCTTCCCTTTCCAAGAAATGACCTCGCTTCGAGCTGACGAAGTATAGCATCAAAAACGAAGCGGAAAGAAATATTTAATTTTTTCGGTCACACAATAGATCCCACTCGATAAGACATAGAAAATCGTAGGATATACGAATTGAAACTTAGGAAAGAAAGATACCATACACAGTATCATACATGTTATAGGTCACACTACAGTATCAACAACATGAATATATAACATATGGCGACTTCCAAATTCTATACTATATTATACTTACCACCGTACTGCGTCGATCGAGTACTAATTGTCCCCGCTTTCTTCTATATTTGGCAAAAAAAGCCGTTTCCAATAGTGACTTCCATTGGTAATAATCACCTTATGCGGGGACAGGTAATATATGGCAGTAACTTTGGGAACTAAAATCTTTAGATTCATTTTCATATCTTACGGCATAGTGGTTTGGAGAGACAGTGCAGAGAGCAGGGAGTGGGACGGAGGGTCCCAGTTGGTCTAAATAGGGAGCACACACTCTAGTCACATGCAGTTAAATCCAATACGACCAATTTTCTCGAGGCCAGAACTTTCTCGGAAACAGTAGATGACATAGATACTTAACCTTTAAGCTGATGATGTGAATCCCAACCTACCGACTCACAGTTGACCTAATCTCTACCCTCAACTATAAAACTAAACTAGGGTTTGGAGGTGGTGGTTGGGTGAACGATATGACTTTAGCATGTAAACAAAATCTTTCAACGGCTCTTTATTAATCCCATAATAATTTTCAACCGAATAAAAAAGAGCACCCAATTACGTCCTAATTCGAAAAAAATGTTCCTTAGAGTATCCAAAATTTTGGGATGACCTTTCGGAAAACGTTAAGTTAATTACTATGATAATTATAGATTAGCTATTAACAAATTGGTATTTGTAGACAAAGGCTGTTAGTACGTCCGTCTGGAAATTTTTCCCCTAAAAATATTGCTTCAAAATTTATGAAAAGAAGTGTGTTGGGTCGTTTTTAATGTTACGCATAATTAGATTTTTAAATATTTATATGTACGTAATACATCTTAATGTACCACTTTTTTTAGTTACGAAGAATTAAAGTAAATAATGTATCAATTTTTTAGGGTTCTAAATGCTTCTACATTACTTTTAAATTAGTATCTTCATAAATGTCAAACTAATGAACTTTAATTTTCTTTAGCTCCATTATAATGCTTTCATGAGGGTGCATTTTAAGTTATAGTCTAGCAAGGTAGTTACCTAGACTATACACTAATTAGTCGAGTATCGTGCTATAGTAATGTATCATGCCATTGCGTCTAGCTACAGATATGCACAGATAATCTGAGTTCATAACCTGTCTAGACAAAGTGTCACCTAAATGTCTGGGAACGCAGCGCTTAAGCAAGAAAATTACCTCAAGCAAGTTGCAAAACCATAGAATGTTTCCCTGAGTAACCGAGGATAGAGTTTATGAGACACACTCAAACGTTATCAGTTAAAATAAATCCATGTTTCATGCACTTAATAATGCTCCTGATGAATATTACGTGAGTACAACTGGATACAAATGATCGTTCAAGTTCCGGCCTGAGAAAATCAAGTAAGATAATCGTTAAGAAGGCATTACATGCAAGTTTTCTTCTGCAGAGCTGAAAATTAATCGAAATTGTAAAATTTACCGCAATCGGGTCATTATACATAAAAGCCAAATAGCACAAATATTCCTGAATTCCAGAGTTCGTCGGAGACTCCAACCGTAAACGACTTAAAGAGTCTGCCTTGAATTACGGAAAGCAATTTTCCGCAATTCATATCCCCTTTCCAGAATTTAATTCTTCTGTCATCCGTAAGATCCTATTAAGAGATTTCCCCTACGCTTTTAATTGTGGCGTGGATTCCGCAGAGTCCCAATACCTCGGATTCTTTTACAAATATAATAAAACTTAGCTTTAATTTAACGTTCTCCCCCAACCCTTCTCAATCCCCGCTCAATTTTTTTCTCTTTTCCACAACCTCCTTTTGAGGAGATGCGGAATCCCTTCAAAAATGCCTTCAATTCTTTAACCTTTCGCTCGGATTCCGCTCAACTGCCGCTTCACTTCCATAATTCTCATCTCATCCCCACGACAGAGAGCCCGATGGGTATCGGAAGAAGGCGGTGATGAGGGAAAAAGGCGTCTACGTGCACGGTAACCGGAACTGAAAACTTAGAAGTGTGGTGGGAGGGAAATTTCCAAGAGAAGTTCAATATTCATGGCGAAACGGAGAACTTTTGCGTAGCTCCTCTTGTTGGGTTGGACATGCAACTAGTTCGGTGCGAGAATCGGCTTCATTGAGCTCAAGGAAAGACTATAAAGTCAAGGAGATAGAACTGTGCTGAAGAGAAAATGAAGTTACGACAGCAGTCGATTGGGAAAATAAATTTCTGCGTGAAATGGCGAAAGATGGAATTTCCTCTGTTCTTAAATAAAGTCCAGGACGGTGAATGATTTACGGTTCTAATGAAATTGTGGTTAAAAAACTTTTTCCCTAATTATGTATTCATAAAATTTAAGACCGTGCAAATAAATTATGCATTGCTGAGTTTTACAAAAGTGCGTTTTCTTATTTACAAAATTTATTAATTTGGTAAAAATGAACGTGTAGTTAAAATATTCATCTCGAGTTGTAAAAATTATAATTTACACTTTTTAAATAAATAATTTTTGACAGCTAAATCTCAAATACATGAACACACCTAAACCCAAAAAAGGTTGAAAAACATGGATAGAATATATTCAAATTAAAACTTGCATCTCAAATGAAACAACAAAATCAATTTGGTAAATGAACACCAAAAATCTCTTTCCATTAAAAAGCATGGGTAATGCAACAAAGTGTAGGCAATTGCCTGAAATCCATTTAACATTTCATTATTGTTAAAAGTTATTTAATTATTTTTCTTTGATTGATCCTAAAAAGTGATAAGCGTGCAACAGATAGGTGAACGAGAAAATCACGCTATGAAGTTCCCACTCATCCCCGAATTAATACGACCGGAATCATTCAAATAAATCTTATCATCCAACATTCTACGCATGAGCAAATTTTTATTTAACTTATCAGACACTCAAGTAACTGATGAATCAGCTGGTTCTTTTAGTGAAATGACCCCAAAAGCAGGCTTCATTCTTTCTCGTAGGATGATTTCGCAGGCCAAGCACTTCCTCCGAAATACTACCCCACGCCTCTCTCCCTCCTCTCCTTCCCGTGCACTCCCCCGCCTCTCCTCACTCCCCGGGGCAATTTACTTCAGTGGCCTCCTTTCTGCCCCCATCAGATGTCACCTTCCCTCCCGTCTTCCTGATACTGATCCCTTCCAACCGCTAATAGACTCCCTAACTTCGAGTAAATGGTTTCCCCGTTTATCTCCACTCCCTTATAGATGCGATCCTTCCTTCCATAGACCATATTCCCTCTCCTCATTCACCTCGTCGTTGCCATAATCTTCATGAATACACTCATATCAATGAGAATGAGGATAATGCAATTTTACGACTGCTCCTGATAATAATATGATTGTTATTACTTTTTCGACAGTAGATTTTCGCAAGAACTTTTGAGTTACCATCACTTAATAGCTCCACAGACATTTATTTACTAGTTCCACATGCATCTATGTATTTACTTACACATACATTTATGTAGTACACGGCTTAGTATAATTGGATTCGCGATTACTCAATGGAAATACGTCTTCCGTCTATGATTGTCTTGTTTTCACCACGGTGGATAAGCGATGAGAAGACTTCAAATTTCAGTAAATAAGTAATTTAACAAACATACCCCATGGAATCCCGTAAAATTTCACAAGCCAGAATAAAAAGCCTAAGATTTGGTTCGGTTGACGGAACATAGTTCATTTAAAAGTGTGTTACTTATAAACAATTACTGTTCGGAAGAAACAAAATGGTGGAAAAGGATTGGGTTTAAGTTTTTTTAAAGGCTTACTATGCTTACCACAATCCGAAAAATATATTGATACATCAAGGTTCGTTTCGTTTCCAGGGGACGACGTGTTGCAGTGGTCGGTTCATAATTCAAATAAAGCAATTTAATCATGGTCGCCATTTATTACTTTTATATTGATTCCCAATTTTTTATCTTTTTTCCCTTGAAACATGATTCCATTCTCCAGATTGTTCTCCAGAGTTTTTTGAATCTTATTAGATACTTTTTACTGAGCATGTCTGATCGCTGAACATGCCACTGATATAATCGCACCGTCGGTCAGAAATAGCTTTTGCCTTGGCCGGCACGCACAATGAGCAAAGCATACGAGCTGCTTTTATTACTTATTAAAAATTCTAAAACTTTTCAGGGCTTTTTAGACAAAAAGTGATTCTTTTTTCCATTACTTTTTCCCAAATTCTTGAAGAAATTGAGTAACTCTTGACTTTTACCGATTTTTTTGCGATTGAGCGGACAACCTTGCACAACATTATTGACGTGACAGCTAGGCGTTAGTTTTAAATGGTAAGCATTTCATCTCGTTGCGCTTAAATAACGCTCCAGTAATCGCATGCTGCGAAGAAATGTTATTAATGATTCCGGTTCTCTAACAAGTCATCTATTGTAATCTCGCAGAGGTCCTGAAAGGCTATTCTATCCAACTTTCTGGATAAAATAAGGAAACTTGAATATGTATTCTCACCCCTCATGATTATAGTTTCCTTAAATTGATTCAATAAGATTCAATGTAGAATTTTTTAATTGTTTTTTTTTATTTTAAAAATATTTCCTGAATAGAAAATTGAAATTGAAAGTGCTATTATAATAAGCTTAGATAAAATAAGGAAAAATCGGTTAACGATGGAGTTCTTGCATGTACAAGTGTGGATGAAATGAAGTGTCAATTTAATGAAGATAAACTATTAAAGTTAAGGTAAACCCTATAGCCTATAATAAGAAACTTAGAAGGTTCTTACAAAGTTATTTATATCAGTCGGTGACCGTCAAAGGGGAGAGGTAAGGGAGTGATAGCGAGAAGACTTCAGCACCGTATCCCTGTTGGATGTAAAGTCACAGATAAAATTGATAATTTTTCTCTTATCTTGGGGATTCCTCATCTATTTGTACGTAATCCACCGTTCAAGGTAGGTTTTGGATGGAAATAGACTGAAAAACGATAAATTTCTTTGGCACTCCCAGAAAAGCGCAATTTGACATGAAACATTACATCTAATTGTTCTTCGATTTTGCATAGATTCTACCTCTTTACATTCCATCCAACATACCTATCCTTTTCCAACCCATTCCTGGTTTACCCAACCTTCTTTCCTCTATCGCAGTCCTTAATAAATCTTCGCCAGTCAAAATACTCTGCATCCATCTTTCTTGCCTCATTTGGATTTCTTACAAAAATCCTCTCTCCTCCCCGATCATGCATGGAAATTCTACATTTGTTTTCCTTTCTGTCCATTTAACCTTTACCTTTATAATTTACGCCCCAAAATCCTCTTTCGATTAAAATTCCCTTAGGTCATTGCAATGAGATGGAAAAGACATAACGCAAGTGAACACACCATCAAGTATGCCTGTACCTGAGCTATCCCTATCTACTTCATATTCTCTCTCTATGCATAAGCTCTCTACCTTGATATTTTTTCCTCATAGACCCTCTATAAGTTCTTTCCATCTGCCTTTTATATTTCCTGGTTTAATTAACAATTTTCCAGACGCATCTTTGATTGCGTGAACAAATCTTACCTTCTTAATTTCTGACAGTACTTTCACTTTCTTTCTCTCACTCAATTCATTTCCCATCTCAGTTTATTTTTCAACTCTTTATACTTCCTTCCAAACACTTTCTTCTATGTTGAAATTCTCTATTTTCTTATTTCGTCAATCCTTCTAATCATCTTGTCTGTAATCCTTGATGCCCTTCTCCCTTTCCTATTTACTGTTCCCACAATATTGTTCGCGGCTTTCGTAATCTCTTTTTTTTGCTGGTTTCCCACTTTTCATATATTGTACCCGTCTCACTGTCCCCATCCATAATTTGCACCACCATCTCCTGGCACTCCTTTCTTTTTGTCCCGGCTATTTCTTCTGTATTATATCACCTCAACCGTATTCCTTGCATTATCCTCTTGAATCTGACGTTAAACTTCGCTAGTAGTAAATTATTATATGAATCCGCTCCAGAGAAACTGTGCGCATTAGTCACTCTGATGCTGAATTTGGGCCTAATACTCTGCAGTCTAACTGATATATTTATGTATTTCTGTGGATTTCCACAAATACCTACGTCCTTTTTGATAACTAAACGAATTATTTATCATTAATTATTACCACGTCTCCTGCAGAACTCAACTTCTTTCCTCCCAGCGGTCATTCCTAGCTCCTAAACTAAAGTCCCCTGCCTTCACAACCATCTCTCTCTTTTCTTGTTGTCGCGTTCAATCTCCAATACTATCAAATGTTTCCTCACTGGAACACTGGCGAATATTTCCTCTATTTAATCGTATACTCAGCCAATCTTTTCCTCCCCCAATCGCTTGGCGACGAGTAGACCTGAACAAAGACCAAGTCCCTTTATCCGTCTTTTACTTCAGCATCATCATCAGTATTTCAATCAAAAGTTTGGTTTACTACAGCCCTCCATTAATCCATATGCAGCGTTAATTCTTTCGCCTTCTGATGGGTTCCCTGTTATACGCGCTTCTTAATTTACCCAATGCACTTGTCTCTTGGCCTTCCTCGCGGGATCTTTCCTTATATTTCGCGACTTTTACTTTTACTCATAATAATCTGTCACTCGTGTCCTTTATGCTTACTACGCTTCTTGCTAAATTTTGGTTTGATATTTTTGCTGCCCCTCGCTGTCTCTTTTCCCCTCCGGTGCACATTACTCTCTAACAATCATTGTTCCACTAAGCCCCGCTATCTCTTCATCTCACCTCGTACAGTCATGAAATATATACATCCTTTCTCCATATCCTGGTTTATATTTTTTCCTTCGTTTTAACAATTTAAGTTCCTATTTCAACTGGTTAGACTCACTTCTGTGTCTTCTGTGCTGCTGCCGTCCATTTCTCTTCGCAAGGATTATGTGAGATGAGGACCACAAAAGTTTTGTCCCTCCCGCTACCGACAACGACAAATGACCCTGTGATCCGGGTTGCCAGGATTGATTGAGGTGGCTTCCCATCGTCTTCCTAAATAGCGTTTTCTAATGTGACGTCATCACTCTAATGCCTCACCTTACCTCACTAAGGAACAGACGCTGCTCGGACCACCTTTCGTCTGACTTCTGCCCTTCCAACTAACTGGCGACAATGCCCCTTTAAGGAGAAATTATCTTTGCTGCCGTCAGCGCAGCTCTAGGGGTCATCAGAACCCACAAATCCTTCCACTTCGTCAAGGTTGTAGCACATGGGTTGCCCATCTAGGGATAATTCTTCGATGAATATAGTTGTATGCCGATAATAATACTGTTGTATTAAAGATTCCAAGAATGATATGTTTTTCTCCCTGCCTGCACTATGATGAAAAAAGACACTTTGCTTTTCCACAAATAATTTTTTATTACGACCTTGGTTTTACTACAGATTAACATCTTCATTGTTACGCTGTAAAGAAACCTAGGTCGAAATAAAAAAATTCTACGTGGAAAATCAAAGTTTCTTCTTTTATCATGAAGGATTTCTACAATATTGCGTCTGAAACTGTGTCATCTACTTGCACTACAAATGTAGAGTTAATGAATGCGCAGTTTTTTCGTCTTCATATTACATTGCAAGAACAAAACATTTTTAGGCCGTTTACTTATAATTCATTTGTCTCCATACTTTCTTTTAAAAATATACTGAATATTATCGATAAGCCAAAGGATTATATAAAAGACCTCCGATGAAATATTTCGACCAAATGCTTGGCATTACATTTTTTAAAGTTTAATAACGAAGTTAATATCGATAATGCGTTAATTTATCAACATTAGTATGACGCAAAATATTTTACTAAGGCTGTTTCAGTCTTCATAAAGGGAAATTCCACTCGGGAGTGTGGTCTAATGCTATATGTGTTTTACAAAAGCCACCGTGGATTTAGAACGGGAAAGTTTTCGATTCACGTATTGCTTCCAAGAGTTTACTGCCCACATTAAAGCAAGACAAATGATTCCCTAATTTATTGACATTCGGTTTACATCAGGTGTTCCCTAGCAGTCTATTTTTCTTACGCTCCGATTCCATGGACGCACTTCCCAAATCTGTGGTATTTTCTCTTAATACAAGCCAACTCCCTGGGAAAGAATAGCTTACCGATCCAGTATACACCCGAGGCAGCAAGATGTTTCCCATCACACGCATTCATTCTTTTCATCGTCCCAAGAATTTTATTACTCGCATCAAGACTTTGATATTCTTCGCCACAACGCCTAGTCCATAACATCAGTGAATGGGGACTCCCAGTCACCACTACCCACCTTCCTCGTGAATTCCGGAAACTTGCGGCAAGCTACGTTCACGGAAAGAGTTTTTATATCCAGCGATAAAGTCTATATAAACTGTACTTAAATGAACGTAAAATTGGATCAAAAATACATGTATGAAGAATTCCTAAGACAGTACATTTAAGAGTAATTTGCTTAGATTAAACCTCAGCATGATGGATGTATGCAAATAGGATTGCTTTTATTCATTTGTCCTATTTCAACCACATTGATCCAGTTAAAGGATAATAGTCTCAGGTATTAGTGAACAAGTTTTGTAGGTCTTAAGAGGGCTTTTTGAAATCTCCATATTTATTTACAATTCAAATTTGCTTTAGCTCACAAAGGATTTTTGTTGGATCAATCGACGCTTTCTTCACACTGAAGCAGTCAATGTAGGAGTAAACCAAGAGGAATCAGATCTTTTTTAATATTCTTCTCATAAATAATAATCTCTGAAATGAACGCTCATAACTCTGTTGAATTGAACAAACTTTTTATAAATGGCTTATTCATATAGAGCTATAGTATTATAATCGATCAGTTAATTACATTCGAATGATGCCAGCCAATTAAAAGAAAAAAAAGGCGAGCTCTTCGGAATAAAAATTTTTCGGCATGCTACTAGCAACGGTGTGCAAAGCATAGCCAAATATAAAAGAAATTTCAACAAAAAATTCCTATTCGTAGATAAAATTGAAAGATACTGATAATTTTTCATTGTGATTTCCCATTAGATCCTATTTTTGTCGAGTTATAGAACTCTTTTAAGACATAAAAAGTAAAGAAGTTTATTAGGCACAAAGAAGAAAATACTGGCATCGATTCAGTTTATGAAACTTTGTTCAGTTTGCCTATGATAGTGTCGATCGACCTTCTTATATTGCGGGCCATATAAGGACTATCAAATATTTCGGTGAGCAGGGTAAAGACCTCTGCGTTATAGGCATCGCCGAACTTGGCGGCCTGAGCGAAGCGTGACGTCAGAGAGAGGGAGATGTGTGTGTGTGTGTGGAAGGGGATGTTTGAGGGAACGGAGGGAAGGGGAGAGCGAATGGAAGCCAGAGCTGCCAAATTACTGGCATTAACCCTGAAGAAGGCGCGCGGCCAATTGCAATATTTTCTCCTCACGGCAATGTTTGCGAACGGTAACGAACTATACCTTCACAAAAATGCATATACAACCGTATTTCTTGTCACTGTCACCGTTACGTTATTTATCTTTGTACCAGGAGCTGATCTAAAAGTTTAGGGGAGGTGGAAATCGGGGGCTTCTGAATCTTCAAAGACCAAAAACAATATACACATGATACATTGAAAATAAGCGCGTAAATATATAACCAAAGTGTAAAATCCTATTTGTCCGATATTCCCCCTTATTTGCTTCGATGTTTTTGACTTCTCAGCAAGATCTTATTATCAAAAGGTACGTTCATTCTGTGACGACATGTTTGAGAGAAAGTGCCGTCAATAGTGAACAGTGTTCAATGAAGCAAGAGAAATGAATGGAAATTCATCGCCAAAACCGGTCACAAACATGTTGAAGTCTGAATGAATCCGATTATATTGAAAAGGGAGGCCAATTATCAGTCTCTATAACTTATCAACATTATAATTTAAAAACAAAATAGAATATCATAAATATCCGGCATTCTTTGGATTAGAACCTTGAAGGAGTTTTGAAATCACTAATTTTTTTTAAAAAGGTGTTGCATATTGCATTGCTGACAAGCCAATCAAAGTACATTAATATGCGCTGTGAGGTTAAATACGTAGTATAGAAATATATATCCGTATTTTATGCATCAAGAGCAACGGTATATCATGTATTTCAAAATTTAAGAATTTGTGATTTGCCAGCATAATGATCATTTCAAGATCAATGGGCTATCTGGCTAAATGAGTTGCAGTTTACAAAACATTACATATGGATCAACGCTTGAAATATGATAATTTTAAGCTTAAGGAGTTTTGACACCTCTAGAAAAAGAAATTATCTTCGACACTGGGGTTTACCTATAAATAGTACAGCTATATATAAAAGCAATTATTATATTAAATCATTATGTACTCACGAAACTAGTAATGTGCAATCGCTTTCATGTTTCGAAATATCATGCAATTCCTTTCCGAATGGATATCATACGTTGCTCTATTTGCTTGCTGCTCCGCCATTTTTTCAAACTTTACCTGGACTTCTCAATATTATAATCAAATCATTATTTAAGGATAATGTATGATATACCACGGAGAAGTATATAACAGGGACCATAAAACGATATTGGAACTTGTATTTAAAGGTTCTTTTTAAATTATTAAATGAAAGGAGTGCCATGCAGTTCACTGTATTTCACTTCAATTTATTCCTGCCATGCTACCACTTTTAGTTCAGGTAATTCATTTTGACTTCTATTTTTTTACTGTTGTGAAGTAATTGCTCACTATTATTTTATCCGTATCATTTATACTATGCCTCTGAAATATGTGACTTTTTATTTTTGGATAACAAGACAGAAAGAGCATTTTAAAGTTTCAAGCGAAGAAAAGCGACCGTAGGCATCCTGGCGGACACATACGGCGAATGCCTTTCTGCCCACTACGGAGCAAGTTTTTGACAATTAAACAATTCCACCAAAAAGTGACCTCAGCGTAGTGCCGCCATGATCTGCGATGTCTAAAACTCAGTCATGAAAATGTTTACTTTTTCGGAATTCATCAAATTTTTTTTCTATCTTCGTATTTTTGTGAAAGCAGGTCAATCTGCGATGGCTGTTCAAGAAGAGAGTGATTATAATTTACTGTGCTTATTTTCGAGCATATTTAAACTTTCAACAGGTACCACTAACACAATACTCGAGTCATATCAATGAAATCAAATGAAATTTTCTACCACATCTATATTACACATGAAGCTAAAAATGCGAAATAAATTATGCGGATAACATTTGTATAATAGTGATTTGCTGAAAGACCTTCGCGTATTTTAAACTGTAAATGTCATTATGGCACCTTTAGAGCTTCATGGGTGACAAGAAAAAAGAATATGGAAACAAGGTTTATGTTGTCCGTAGCAGTATACCGGTTTAAGATTGATTTTTGATGGACTATGGCAACTTAAGTCCTAACAATCATGACACGAAGTATCTTTAGGCCACATATTAAAATAATTAATTCCTAATCTCTGAATAATTTTTACCTCCATTAATCCAATCAAAAATGCCTATTTATTTCCACCCTCCACCCCACTTTCTTAGCATGCTACCCTCTATTACTCCCCCACACCCACCGGCATCTCTGCTAACATTTTTCGTATGTCATCCGAGCAGCCGCATTTCTTCCCAAACCATGCCCAGACTCTTCATCGTTTATTTTCCTTTCCATTCGTTTTATTTTTCTATTAATCCCGGCAATCAAATCTTATCCTTCTGTCCCAACGACCAATTTTCTGAACCACACAAAACTACTCTCCATTTTAATGTTCACCAATATTAAAACTAAAAGACAACCAACGCCAACGGAGAACCCGGAAATTCGGAGACAAGCAACTCAACGCCGCGGAAACCTTCGTATGAATATTAAAACAAGCCTACTCTCAAAAAGTAAAATAATTTGACAAAGTCACTTATTTCAAATAAGTAAAATTACTATTATTGCAAAAAAACAAAGTACTATGTCCACGTAATACATAACCGCTTTTTAAATATTATGTACGCTAGTTTTCTTCAGCTACCTCAGCTAATCAATTGTTTTAGCTTTAAATTACCTCGATACTTAGCCACCTCTTTTGATACAGTGAAAGTAACATTTTTGATGGGACTCTTCACCTTAGTTCTAAAATTTTCTATACACCTGAAAAATATCCTTCTACCTTAGTATTGATTGGTAGAAGCCCCATAGTAGATTTCATTCATATCTTTGAATGTCAAAGCTTTGCTCAACTTCCTGCTAACCTATCACTTACTCACTCCGAAAAGCCCTGCGTCTCTGGAATCTCAATAAGGTCCGGAACCTCTGATATAAGAAGGTAAATATACGGGTAGCTGAGGAGACGTTTGGTGGCAACGGAGGCTTGTTCAGAATTTGGGAGAAAATGAGAAGGAAAGGAGGGAGGAAGAAAACGTTAACCAATACTTCAGTGTACTCCTCTTATCCGAACCGCTTTCCGAGACACACATAATAGAAGCTTCGAAGCCACCATTCAGCCGGGAAATGAAGTCATTGACTCCGAGAAAATTTACAGGGAAAAGGAGCAGGTGCGGTGGGGAGTGATGTAAAGACGCGAGTCGCAATAGCAGATGGAGAAAGGAAGAAGTATAGATTGAGGCAAAGAGAGAGGGAGAGCGCAGAGGACTGATAGAAGGAGAAGAAAAAAAGCTTGATAAGAAAGAAAACACGAAAGTTGGATAGGGGAAAGAGATAAATTTCCTCCTGAAGAGAACTTCCTTCTCCTCGCAGACGGTCCCCTGTCTTCTTTCCGTCAAACGCATTAAAGTTCGGGTACCTATCGCTGCAAACAGCCCCGGAGCTAGCCCACGGATGCGGGCGCTTGAGTTTCCAGTGGGACGACATGACTTAAAGGAACGAGAACAGAAGACGGAGACAAATGAAGACCTCAGGGGAGTGGAAAAATGAGTACAGAGTGTACATAAACCTTGAGAAAAAATTTCACCGGAAGAAATGACTATTATTTGTCAAAATAAAAGGGAAGATTTCGTTCTTTCAAGCATCAGAAAGAGATAGGAGTAACACGAGATAAGGCTTTAACTGTATTTCATATCACCCCACCATATTTAACATTGAAATTTGGCATGGAATAGTTAAATTTATTCTATTGGCCGATTCATTGAAGAGAATATTCATGTTTCTGCTTTTAAATTTAAAATCTATTCACACACAAATGTGATGTACTTATACTGAAATGATGGTTTCTATTGCATTAACAAACACAGCCTTCCTCAGAAAGTGGTCATTCATTGGCCATCCTATGGTGAAGCTGGCGGTTACACGGCAAAAGAAATATTTCGTCACTCCGTTTCAGTCCTCCTATTAGGGGTACAGGTATGTACCCCTAATGTGAGGATACCTGTATACCTGTATGTGGGATAAAGTGAAACTTTTACGACGGAACATTGAGGTAGATAACAAGAAAGAGGAGAAGAACGAAATAATAGACGAATACTATCGCAAATTTTTGGCAAAAGATGCATATGGACCTGATTACCCGGAAAGTGCATAATTCGAATAGTTAAGCAAGCGCATTATGCGTATATTTAAAAAGCAGAAGCAGAATTCTAAGCTAGGAAATGAGCATTACGCTAATCGCTACTCAAAATTACGTTAGGAGGATGATAGGCAAGACTATCCACATCTACGTACAGAACATTCGCGATGACCTAGGCTCTGTAGTCTCAATAGTGCATGTGGGTCCAGTCCACTTCGGATGATAGAGTGTTAATAATTTTTCGGAGGGTACAAATTCATGCACAGTGATAGGGTCGCTATTACGAGACCAATTTCCTCCCCTCTACTCGGGAATAGGCGGATGTACGATATGCATATGTATGTAAGCACGCAAAATTCACTTCTCTCATTTGGTAACATTCTAAACTTGGACACGCCCCCTTCAAAATCAGTCTCGCTACATGGTGTCTAATTCACTTGAACCCCTTATACTTTCCCTCCACTAATTTCCCTTTTAGCGGTTATCGTGAACGGTCAATATAGTTTTCGGAAATGATCAAAGGGACATCATGATCACTGGAGATCGTGGTTCTACACAGCATACGAGTATATCTCATTTAGATTTAATACCGACATTACTGCCATTAAGTGAATGCATTCGCCCCCTTGAAGAGAAAATTTTCATTGATACCAAGAAATGTAAATAGTTTATTACCTCCTCTCAATGAAAAGCATCTGCACACAATTCTTAACGTCTATTGAACTGTAAAAGGTTAAAAATAAAAAAGTAAGAAAATAAATGGAGAAAAATAAAATGACCATTACGGAGTGAGAAAACCAAAACGTAACACGGATGAAGAGAGAGAGAGAGAGAGAAATAAAGAGAGCAAAAGCCATCAATAAAGGCCAAGTTGCGGATGAATCGCTCAATTTGACCGATTCCGGGTCCATTGAATCCATTCTTGTGTGTAACACAGATAATGGCGTGGAGAGGGATGCGAAGAGAGAAATGGTGCTCATAAGCCTTCATGTCCATCCACTCCTATCAAATGTGCAATGCCTTTGTGTGTCTGCGAGTCGTTTCTCTCTCACTTTCACATTATATCACACCAGGATTCTAATTCCGAGCACAGAAATTATTAACCGAGAGATACTCGACCTACGAAATAACGCTTCAAAAGCGACGGCTTTACTGAAAGTAATTTATGGTACCCGTACTCCATTAGTAGCACAAAGGCCAAGTGTGAATTTCCCCACTGTTAAAGTATTTTTGTCTTCTCACACCGCGAGATGTATTTGATCTCACACAGAGCAACCGATTCACCTAAAGTATAAATCCAGAAGATCACTCAACAAACACACTCAAAAAATGATAACGGTATGTATAATTAGGTTCCAGCTGAAATAGATTTTCTTGTTATTTTTACTATAACGAATAGTCCACTAGTAAAAATAGGATTTCGATAAATCCATGGCGTTTTACAGTTTTCATTACCACCTTAAATGACACCAAATTAATGCCCTAAAATTTACTTACTTTACTTACTAAAAGTTCTTAGGTGTAGCAAATTTATGGTTAAAAATTTCTCATTTCGTAGAGAAGAATGTTAATATTGGTGAAAGAGGCAGGAAGAAAATAGTAATATTGGGAGTAATGAAGAGGTAAAGAAAGTTTAAAGGAGTGAAAAAATAATATTTTGTAATGTAAGGCGTGGATAATTCATTTATTGTCGTTTTTGGTAGATCTTAGAATCGCGGCGGCGTGCATCCACCAAAACCTTGCATTTCGTGCTATATAGACTACTCTGAAACGCCCTTTTTTAAGGAAAAAATAATTTAATTCCAAATTGTTTCATATATCTCTTCTCCTTCTGACATATTGGAATGCATCCAACTAAATAAATGCCCTACAATTTACATTACAATTCATCATCCTTCAACTCCATATGGGTATTGTTTTGGTTATTCACATTATTTTGTTTGCCCTCCAAGGAGCAGAGATGTAATTATCATGAGAAATAAAGCACAGCACAGTGAAGTGTTTTGATTGAACTCATACTATTTGATTAAATTAGTGGCAGATGTGTCACCCAGAGATAACTGCATGAAACGAAAATATGGAGAAATATAAGCTATAGCAATAATGTCAATAAATATCACTCATGACATCGCATTGCCAGAAGTCATGCTTCGTCGGTTATTGAAATATATCGGGAAAAAATGTAATAATACGGAATTTATGCTCGCAGGAGGGGGGGGGGGGTCGTGCAGTTAAATACAAACACCAGAGAATTCATCGCACTAGAGCCTTGAGAACTCTGAAGCATCTTGGCTAGGCAATGAAAACTTTACCAACGCAAAAAAGGATAGAAATAGCAGATCTTAAATGCATTCTTCCTCCGCGTATCCAAGCAGTTGTTTCCTAATGTGATGGCGTGATGGTGTTAAAACGTAAAATGTCCGCAATATATGATTTTTTCTCGTTTTTCCTTCCTCGGCAAAAGTAAGATGAAATTTGTTGGGTAAAGGAGTTGGTAGGATGTGAGAAACGCGGTCGGTGTGTGTTTGCGTGAGAGTGTTTCACTTCGCATTTGAGAGAAGAAATGGGAGAGAGACAAAATGAGTGAATGTAATGGAGTGAAGGATTAAATGGAGCGAGAACGGAAAGGGACAAAAGTGGTAGGTGGGAGGAGAAGTAGCCGGGTGATTAGTAGGGCGATGGGGGTGTTGAAAAAGGACGCGGAGATGAGGTGAGATAAGATGGGAACCACCGTCCTCGGTGGGAATGTGGAGGGAGAGCGGGAAAAGGTGGGTGAAAGTTTCACATTCCTCAGGCAGAGAGAAAAGGATAATGAGAGCCAACCCGAACGTAGAGAAAAATAAGACCTAGTAAGGAGTGATGAATTAGAAATGCCTCCTCAATTCAATTCCCCGCTAAAAAAATATACTGCCTTGTCATGAATTTTTTCATTAGCATTTTCATTTTGAACGCTAACTGGCACAGGCTTTTTTCAGCTTGGTATTCGCTAATTCACCTCTATTGACCTCAGGAATTTGAGAAGTAGAGAATTGACCTCGCAAAAATCTTCTCTTCCTCTTTAAAATCGTCATTTGATGATTTCACTACTTTTAAGCGAATTTTAACCTTTTACATACTTCTGAAATTATAATAAATTTTATACTAAACGAAAAAAAATTTCATTTATTATTACTTACCATCAACTTTCAAGCACTCCCTTATATTGATTTGATAATCTTATAAGGTAGCATAATTTTCTCTATATGCGACTGAATGTGCAGTTTATGAATATGAATATGTAGGTTTATGAATATACAGAGTTTTTAGTATGTAATCACGTTTTATAGCAGGTCATGAGTTATTAAAATGGGTTGGAGTAAGTGTGAAAGAGTGTTAAATCAACGGACGGCATAAGTTGCGAATATCAGTTGATCATTCCACAGAAGTTTTTTAGAAATTGAAGATTAAAATCTTTATCTGACTTTTTCCTAGTCTAGGTTCAGATGGTTCAAGATAATAAAAAACCCTCCGTTGGTTCACTCGATTGATGAATCCAAGTTAAATCCAATATATGTCATCAATTAACAGCCAGAGTTTTCCACTAAAGGGATTCCTTTTCAGTAATGAAGTTTATTGAGAAGAAGACTCTAGAAGTTATTTTAAAACTATCATAAACACACTGATTATTCAATCTTTGGTTTGTGGTCCATGGAGCAATCATAATTGCCATGAGAAACAAAACATAATACGGTGACGTATGTTGATCGGTCTCATACCATTTGATTAAATAATCAGCCCATGCGTCACCAAAAGAAAACTGTATTTAACGGAATATTAAGGAAAAGAAACGGTAGTCTACAAGAACAGCGACGAAAAACAATCACGATGTCACATACGCATTAGTCATGTCTCATCAATATCACTGAAGTAATCGCTAAAAATTATGCCCTCGTATTTAAGCCAGATTTAGAACCCAAATTAGTAAGACATGGACATTTAGGTGATAATTGTCCTTAGCGCCGAGAATCCTGAGGAGTAAAATTAAAACTGCTGATAATTCAAGAAATTTAAAGCTGGTGTAAAATATTCACCTTTTTTGGGCAAAAATAGAAGTAGGAGAGAAATAATGAAAAATAAAATGGACGAAAAAGTTCATAGAAAGAGAAAGAGGAGATAAATTAAAAAAAGGAATGGAAATGGAGAGAGACAAAAGGACATGGTGATGAAGGAAGGAAAGAATAATTAAAGAAAAAAGCCGTGGCAAAATGGAAGATAATGACCCCAGGTGGAAAAAACAACCAAGGAGCATTGCGTGTGGGTGAATCAGAGCGGAAATGAAGAAGCGGGAAGCTGGCAACGAAAGAGGAATAAGGGGACGAGGCAGTTAAAAAAATGGCGGAGTTAAGGGAGCGGGCTGTGTGGGAATGGGACGGCGTTGAGGCGCGAAGAGGATAAAAGAGGCTCAAACCACTGGAGGAAAAAAGAACTCGGAAAAACGGGAAAAGGGAAAAAATACGTATACCAAATGCGACCTCACTTTCCCCGTGCAACGGAGGAATCAAACCATGAAAGATGGGAGGGTAAATGGAAGAAAGGAGGAGAAGAGGATGGATAAATATTGGAAAAAGGAAAATATATATATATATGGGTCGCGGTAGTCCTGTGGGAGAGCGTTGGACTGCTGACCGGAGGGTCCCGGGTTCGATTCCCGGGCAAGACACTCTGGGAACCTGCAGCTCCACCCAAGCTAAAGTGATTTTTCGGGTACCAGGTCTTCCTGGGAAACCATAACCGGCACAGGGAAAGGAACTGGCCCCCCTACCCTGATGTGTGAATTTTCACACGCCGTATAGGGCTTAGTACGGGGTGATCTCTACCATCACCTACTAAACCGACCTTCGTTGATTACTGTGTTTATGAATTATATATATATATATATATAAATTTATTTATTTATAATAATTTAACGAATACATTGTATGCGGATTGAATTACATAAATAGAAAACTGCAATTCTGTTTCGAAAATAGCTTCAACTCTTTTCTGAATTGTATAGATGGTGCGAAAGTTGAAAAATACCTGCCCTGACACACCATCTTGTTTGCATGAAACGTTTGAAAATTTGGGATTTTTCCAATAGATATCACCAAGCAAAATGGTAAAAATGAGTGCTGGAAAAAAACGCACTAAGTGCTGTCTTCTTCATATTTGCAACAAATTCGATACTGCTTTGCAATCATAATAATGAGTCAATATTTGTCGGAAGCATTACCTCCGTTTGAATCATTAGGGGTTTTTGAATATCACGTATTTTGATAAAAATAAACTATGTAAGGAAGTGGCCAATGAAACTGAGCTGTTGACCAATCTGTAAAAATATTATTAATATGTAAAAATTAATCTCTATGAACGCAATTGATTGTTTCACCAATAAAATAATTGAACATGAAACCTTCCTCTTAGGACACTGGAAGAATATATTTACCTATCTGAAGGTTGGAAATGACATATGAAAAGTATGAACGTTTTCATAGATCCTACCTAATTTAAGAAGGGCACAAGGGAGTGACAACAGTCACCTTTGGCTATACATTTTTTGTTAGACTGGCGAAGAATGGAGACGAACTCTTGGGAAGCGAACCTTTTCCCTGCTGAATTACGACGTCTTTTCAGAATACCAAGAGAATGTATGCCGCTACCTTTATTTTATATTCATTGACTTTGTGTAAGTACGCGTGTATAAAAATCGCCTAATAAACCATATGAATCATAAAAAATTGAGCTGCGCAAATAAACTTGGCCATAAAATAATGCTGTACACGTGGGTTCCCTTCATTGAATGACTTAGCGCGAAGTAAATAAGAATCGTTGAAAGGCAATCAGGGTATATAAATTCAAGTCAATTCGTCATAATACAAGGGAAACATACTTTAGATATATTTGTTCGAGATTATATCTTCCTGTTCGTGAAATTTTTTATGACCTAGTTATGGAGCTCACATTTTTGGCCGCGAGACAAGGATGATAGAGAAGCTGAAAAAGGAAGATTTGAAACAATCGAAATTGTGAGCTGTTAGGTGGAAATAAAATGGATAGAATAACATATGAAGGGTAACTTAGAGTAAAAGAAAGAAAAAGTTACAGGACACATAAGAAGTGGAGAGAAGCTATTTGAACCTGTTTCGGGCAAAGTAAGTTCGCCAAATGCTATGCGTAAAGGTTTCATGGAGAAGAGGAATTCAGGAAGAAAGCCGGGGATAAATTACGAGATGAATATAAAAGAAGGCCTCAGAGAAGGCTGAAACCTCAACATTTCTAAAATGTGTCCTTTTATGTATTATCTATTTTATTTTTTTGTTTTATTGTGTCCTCCAAATTTTATATATAAATAAACAAATATATATATATATATATATATACACACACACACACACACAGGTATACCTATACCTGTTTATACGAATGTAGACTAGAATATGGACCTTCAAAAACTGTGTGAATAAGAAAAATTCAATGTTTTAATTAGTTTAATTATACATGCATAATGTGTATGCATAAATTATTTCAAAAGATCGCACTATTTCCGTTGTTTGAAACACTCGCTGAAACCATCTTTCTCTGAACAAAGGTAATTCCATTTATGATATGATCACTTTTATTAATGCCCACATATGCAGTGATGAGCTACACCAAGGACTACGAGGTCCTGAAAAACCGATTTTTGAGATTTAAACAAAGATTAAAATATTTGTGATAACATTCCTGCAATATTTTACAAAATGATATCACGTATGCCATAACCAAGGAAATAAATGGTTATTTACATGTTATCAATTTAACACACGACATCTTCAAATGCGCCTCATGACTAATTGCAGAGGACATTATGACCTGAAATATTAATGAAAAAGTATAGATGTAAATCTTGGAACTAAGTGGATCCAACCGAGTATCTTGATGAAAATACTTGGATTAGATATCAAGAATTTCATCAGCGATTCACGTTCCTTTTATGGCGCATTGTATTGCGGTTTCATTTGGTACAAATCCAGGGAATGTATAGATTTTGTCGTGAAACCAGGTTGCCAAAACTCTCCTCAGCTCCTTCCTAATTCCAGCAATTAATGTGACCCTCCGACAATAAATGGAGCAAATATTTATTTGGTGGTCGAGTGACCCCATAAAAATCTTCTGGGGCGCCTATTTTATACCCGTGTCGGTGATAAAATTCCATAAATACTAATATTCAACTTTTAATAACACTCGTATTTCGCTTCCATGAAAAAATACAATTACAATTGATGTGATAAGAATGTGGGGCGTGATAATAATAGTAGACTGGTTAGTATAAAATTCATGGGCCATATTATTCTACTAATTTATACCGTACTCCCAGTTTCAAAAACTGAGAAAGACTTCTTAGGTGTAGCAAATTTATGGTTAAAAATTTCTCATTTCGTAGAGAAAAATGATAATATTGGTGATACAGGCAGGAAAAAATAGTAATATTGGGATTAATGAAGAGATAAAGAAAGTTTAAAGGAGTGAAAAAATAATATTTGTAATGTAGGGCGTGGATAATTCATTTATTGTAGTTTTTGGTGGATCTTAGAAACATGGCGGCGTGCATCCACCAAAACCTTGCACTTTGTGCTATGTAGACTACTCTGAAACGCTCTTTTTGCAGAAAAAATAATTTCATTCCAAATTGTTTCATGTATCTCTTCTCCTTCTAACATATTGGAATGCATCCAGCAAAATGATAATTAAAAAAACCTCACCCAAATGAGATAGTTTCTGTTAACTAGCACACAATTTTAAAGTAATTTGAACAAACTCAGACACCCTTAAAGAAATGAACCAAAAAAAAATGATACGAGTTAAACTTTAAATCTACCACAGATCTACTATTAGTAATAATAATTACAAGAAGTTGCATTTTTGTACATATATTCCTTTGGTCCTAAAAATATTCCAGGGGTTTATTTCTAAACATTTTAAGAAGAGAAAGTGAGAATGGAGCGAATGAGCGGGTTTTCGTGTTTGTTTGTGTATTTTGGCCAATGAGGCTCGTCCCCTTCTTCTGGCTATGCATGCCACGAAACACACTGTTCCGATACTTTATGGAATTGTATTATTGCTTCCCTACTCTCCATTCCTCTTGTTCCGTCCATTTCTCCTTTGGTGGGTGAAACAGCTCCCTAACGCCATCTCCTGGCCAAAGAATCGGGGTTGTGTTTGTATAAACCCGCCGCAGGTTTCCGCTTGTATTACGTTTCCTCGATAGTTCAAGTAGTTAAGCATCGGCTCGGAAAGTCGAAAGATCCATGGTTTAAGTCCCGGTCAAAGGAAATATTTTTGCGCTAGTGATCTGCTCGATTCCGTCCTCCCCATCTCTCCTGTGCTTTTCGTTCATACGTGTTCCTATCCCTTTTCCTTATATCTATATTCATGTAAATATATATATATATATATACATGTATATATACATGTAAATACATGTATGTATATATATATATATAGACATGTAAATATATATATATATATATTTACATGTATATATACATGTAAATACATGTATATATATATATATATATATATATATATATATATATATATATATATATATATATATATATACACATACATAGCTTGCAGGACTGAAACGTACTTTCTACCCGTAAAATGCGTTGGGATAGAATTTCCTCGTTTGTAAAGAAATAGAAATCTTTCCCAAAAAATTTGAAAACACTGAATAAATGAGATTATGAGAAATCTCACAGTAGAATTCGTTTAGACGGTGATTGGAAGTCCTCGATTTTCCGCAAATTCCCTTAGGTTTCCGCTTGTATTACGTTTCCTCGATAGTTCAAGTAGTTAAGCATCGGCTCGGAAAGTCGAAAGATCCATGGTTTAAGTCCCGGTCAAAGGAAATATTTTTGCGCTAGTGATCTGCTCGATTCCGTCCTCCCCATCTCTCCTGTGCTTTTCGTTCATACGTGTTCCTATCCCTTTTCCTTATATCTATATTCATGTAAATATATATATATATATATATATATATATATATACATGTATATATACATGTAAATACATGTATGTATATATATATATATACATGTAAATATAAATATATATATTTACATGTATATATACATGTAAATACATGCATATATATATATATATATATATATATATATATATATATATATATATATATATATATACACATACATAGCTTGCAGGACTGAAACGTACTTTCTACCCGTAAAATGCGTTGGGATAGAATTTCCTCGTTTGTAAAGAAATAGAAATCTTTCCCAAAAAATTTGAAAACACTGAATAAATGAGATTATGAGAAATCTCACAGTAGAATTCGTTTAGACGGTGATTGGAAGTCCTCGATTTTCCGCAAATTCCCTTAGTCAATTAAACTGCCCTTGCTCGCACCTCATTATTTCCTAGGAATTCTTAAAAATATTCCGTCGAATTACCCATATACAAATATATATATATATGACGAAGTCATTACAGTTACAGAGTGCACTCTACCACCGTCCAAGATGCTGAATCCTGAATGAACAAATTACTTTTCCTCATAAAAAGGTTTTGGCATTTTTTGCTTAGCCGATTTCACCGATTAAGTTTACTAACGGAAATTCAAAATCGTGGGATACAATATTCCATATAATCTTCACAACTATGTTTAATTTAATCAGCAGTTCATAGAATCGCCAATTATTTTCAAATTTACTAAATTAACTGGGGTAAAATTTTTTATTGCATCGATTTGTAAATACATTTAATGTAATAGACATTTCATATTGCTGCGGGTTAGATAATATTCAAACAGTGAAGCAAAATAAAAATTAAATCCACGGTTTTCCATTCTTACATATGTTTCATATACCTATTACCTACTTTTAGGCACGAAGTTAGGAAAGAAGTGCATATTTCAGAAGCTAAATATTCCCCTGCATGAAAACTAGATATGCTCGCTACTTACCGGGCCACACCCCCGACGGAGATATGGGGGATCAAAGGCGGTCCCCGGGAAAGATAAGGATTCTCGGTCGACTGAGGATGGAGTGGGCAGAGAGGGGGGGTGAAGGGGATCAGAAGGGAAGGAAGGAAAATGGTGGAGGGAAGGGTCACGGTAGGTAGAGGTGACGATGGCATCAAGAGGGGCGGAGGGCGTGGCAGGAGCGGGGTGGGTGGAAGGAAAAAGGGGTGATGGGGGGCCGTTGGCGAGTGGAAAGCTTAGGCGAGAAGGCCCCGTTGAAGATCTGAGGAGGCGGCGGAGAATTATCTCGATGCATCAAAGGTGAATTAGGTTGAGCAAAAACAAGTAGCATATGGTGGATGAGAAGAGTTGGCGGGAAAGAGTTAGACGAGAGAAAATTGGAATCCCTGAAAAAAAAAACTAACAGGAGTAGCCGAGGGCGCTGAATGCGTTGGCGTCAGATAAGCGCGTCTATGAGTTTTATAACTGCGCCGTATAGATGGCTGACATAAAGGAGAGGAAGGGAAACGAAATTCAGGAATAATTTAAAACTTTTCTCGAGCAGATTTAAAATTTAAACCCAAGCCGGATTTCCTTGTAGTTCTCCTGTTCTGTTTACGAGCAACTTTAGAACCTGTAGAGAATTAATTATAATCAGCAAAATTGTTGAAAAATTGTACAGAGGAAAATACAAACATTGAATGAAACCAGACTTTTAAGGTGGCAATTTTTTCTGAATAATTCAATATAAGGTGGAATCGTTTGACGGATATTATGAAGATTTCATCACAGTTAATGAACCAAGGACACCAGCAGTCACTTTCCCATTTCTTCGCAAAATTGTATCAAACAGGCCCTCGGTCCCATGACAAAATGAAAGCAATTTGAATTTGGTTGATAGAAGGTTCTTAGGAAGGAAATCATCATCCTGGAAAATATGATTCCAATATACGTTGTTGAGAATATGTGGATTCAAACTACGTAGTTTTCTGATTTATATGAGATTTAATTTATATTTTAGCTGGATATTTAAAATCCCAACATTTTTAAATCACTTTGAATTCTCGTAGCAAATTATCTTGATGCTTCTTTGGTATCTATGACATTAGGTTGTTGCGATTTAGAAAGTAGAGGTATTAGCATTTGTGTTCTCAAATATTCAGAGATCTGTGATACTACTGTACTAAACTAATAGGCACTTGCATGATATCACAATTGGAAGACAGGGTTCTAACCCGTGCTCTTGAGTTTACCAGTAAGTTTTTTCCCAGATTATTTCTAGCTGGTCCTATACTTCACATCCGGGCTTTCAGAGATTTTGTGCCTTTTCTTGAATTTCACATCTTATCTGATTCAACTTCGTGTACGTATTTGGATTACGCCAATAGATGGGGATTGAGATAAGCGGAATAGACAACCATGGTGGATAAAACAACTTTTAATTTGCGTAAATGTATTTCAATTTATTAGGATTCAACTTGCAATGGAAAAAAATACAAATAACTCATCGTCATTTTTTCCATGCAATCATGAAAATAGAAGCGATTAAAAAAATTTCATATTTTACCGATGTTTTTTTCTTTGACGAATTTTTTAAATATTTTTTTAACTGTGGAAATTTGGAGAATTTATGTACCTCGATTTTAGCTCTAGTTCCAAATATAATTCCTGTTCTGTTGTTTGAAATCCTGACAAGCAGCTTAGATGAACAATATCAATAACGTTGCATAATACACAATTCTACCATCCATGGATCCACGTGATTATGGTTTAGGGATTATGTATCTTTTGGCCATTGGCCGACTTAACGTTAGTCACTAGGCGAGTCAACGTTAGACATAATGGCGAAGAAGGATATACCAAATAAAAGTTGATGAGGAAAATGATGACGAAGTATTAAAATGAAAACAGGTTTCGGGAGAAAAACATTGAAATAGGAATTGAAAATTTAAAATTAACAGATTAAATTATTAAATGCGGATCATATAAGAATGAGAATGGAAGTAAGGGAATTGTGAGCCCGGAAATTCCTAAAAAAAACAGCCGCGTGTAGAGTGATTCTATGCATCAGATAAACTAGGATAAGCATGAAGAATGAAATGTGAAGACTTAAGTTTTCAAGATGGGAAATTTAAGCAGATGGAGGATTAGATATTGAGATGAATAGAAATATTTACAAAAGAAGAACAGAATTTGTACGAAAGGAAAGGATACGAAAATGTGGATAAAAAATGGAGGACATGGAGGATGGATTGAGAAAATATATCAAGATGTCCTGGTGCTTAAGGGGATTATAAATGAAGCAAAGAAACGATAATATAGAAAAAAAGATTAGATATAAATTCAACCACGTAATAGAAATGTTATAAAATGAAAACTACAAACTATTAGGCATCAGAAAACATAGGTGACAAGAAAAATAAATAAAAAAGAGAGATCATTTCGCATGTCATTCCTCTTTTTATTTTTCCGGCTACTATGAAGCTGTATTTTGTTCAAGACCGATGGTAAAAGAATTAGATGGAAATGAAACATGATGCTCATGTACCGTAGTACGCTTTCATATTCTAACAACACCTGATATCATCAATAAGTTCCTCATCGATTTGTTTCCAAAATGAGCTCATTTAGAGCCATTCAAGCTTTACCATTCCTGTCCCATCCGCTTGTGATCTTGCAGTCACACGACCGAGAGGGCAAATGAATATGCACAGGTCTGGGCTAGTTCGTTAATGCGATCGCGTGTGATTGCTCCAGCGGATACAACGCACTCAGTGGCGCACAACTAACGTGGTCACCACAGTTCGAATTCATTGATACGATTTCCAAATGGATTCAGTTCCAATCCCTCCAAAATGTCCCCATCCATCCCACCCGTCGCGCAATCCCTCGAATCCATCAACTCCACCGACACTTCGTACGTCAATGTTCGTCGCACGTCGACTGTTCACACCCACGGACGAGAGATGAGTTGAGGAAACCAAACCACAAACAGGAGAAATAGGCAGGAACCCCTTCGGACCAACCACGATCTCTCCTCTTGAAAGGAACTGACGCCTCTTCGGGTCGAGCACAAAAGGAAGGCGGGGGGAGTAATGGGAGCCAACACACGGAGAGACGGAAAGATGTTGCTGCAAACGTGGAAATTAAGTCCCTGTTTCGTCGTCAGAAACTGCGCCATAAAAGGAAGAGGCGAAAATGAGAGGGACAAAAGAGAGTCTTCGGGACAAAGGGGGAATGCGGTGAGGGGCAAAGCTGGGACCGGAGGATTGAAAGGCAGGAAGGACGAGAAATGTGGACGAAGGGAAAGGGAGGTCAGTGTTAAAGGAGAGAAAGTTTCGAAATGGAAGTGACCCGGAGTTGGTCCGCTGGAGGATGAAATATCGGATTGGACGCGACGTAATTGAAAGTGCGTACACTTCAGGCCTTATTAATGCAAAAAGAAAACGATGGTGTTTCAGTACACTCCGGTGGAAGATGGCAACATGTAATAATTACTCGCGAACCTAATTAAATTTAAGGTCGGCGGTTCGAGTTCCACTTGCATTTAGGAGCCTCAACTCTAACATCCATGCTCCTCTGTGAAAAAGGTTCTTATTCGTAAGGTCGACTTTTACATTTCTAAATGTCTTGCTTCATTTTGAATGCATGAATCAAGTGATGAAACTTAAAGGTTAATTGAAAAGTAAATGGAGAGGTGAAATTTACTTGGAAACTCATTTCTGAACTCAAGATGAGAGAAATGAGAGTTTTATCAATTGCGGGAAGAAAAAAAGAGGCGAAAATAAATGAAATTAAGCAAATAAAAGACTTTCCTGAAAACTTTAATTTCAAGATTATCATGGTTTATTAGGGTAATTCCTTCCTAGCGTTAGTTTGAAGCGATTATCCAGCAAATTATGAGATTAAAGTTTCTGTTACCAATGAGCAGTACGTGTAACTGTAATTAATGACTGAAGCTTTAAAAAGTTCCACTCGGTTCAAAATTTTACACATAATTGCAGAAAATGTTGTCCTTCAACTATTCGAGAAGAATGGTCGATATATGATACATATGAAAGCAATCCACGTCACACAAATTATTCAAATATTCTCAATATCCAGCACGGATTAAACGTTTTCAAGATGCCAATTGGATTCCCTTGGCTCGCAAAATGCTCATTTTTAACGAGCGTCTCTTCGACTTCATAAAAAAAAATCCGCTGTCCAAGGCAAGTTTGCGAGACGAAAGGAATCTAAACAGCGGAAGGGAGTAAGTGAGAAAGGACGAATGGTGGTGTCACGATGGGAAACCAAAACGTGGGCGTTTGCAGAAATGCGAAAATGGAGGGCAAAGAGAATACGGGGATGGAGAAAGGAATGAGGAGGAGCAGGATGGGAGCGTGGGAGATGAAAGGACCCTAGGTAGTGGAAGCGAAGGAACGGAAAAAACGAGGAAAATAAAAGAACAAGGGAAATGGGAAAAAGCCGAAATAGGGAAATGTAAGAGGAAAGAGGGAAGATACCGTCCACGACCCCTCGCATTAGGAAATGGGGCGAGAGAAGGACGGGCAGGACAAGAGGACGAAAGGGACGGAGCAAGAGAGGGAAAGAGACGTGTGTGAGAGGACTTCGTGAGGTCCACTAGTAGTGGAAAAACTAAATTAAAAAAAAAGGCTACAGTTGGACGAAAAGGACGAATCCAAAGACTGAGCTTGCGAGTGAGGGAAACAACTTTGGGGTTGAAAAGGAAAGAGGGTGAGGATGGGAGGGAGTTTCTGGGGGAATGTGCAAGACAGTGGCGGGGGATACGGTGTGACGGCGGGCGAGGGAATGTGGGTATTTATTGCTGGGTGCGGTTTCCTCATAGCGATGCAGGCGGGACAGTTTTCTCGAGGGGGAGAAGGGGGGAGGATGCAAACGGAGGCGGAGACGCGGACGCGTACGGCTCCACCGTCGGCATACTACACGTCAAACTCAAAGGAAGGGTCGCACTAAATTCCACCGTAATTAAGGGAGTGACTGGAACTCCCTCCTCTCCATTTGACACCTGTTACGACCGCGATGGAGTGAGAGAGAGTAGCGAGCGGCTTATTATAATAGCGGTCAAGCAGGGAACTGAGGAATCCTGCGAGGGAAATATGTGGAAATGATTATTTGTAAAACTTGAAGTCTAGGAGGCTTGTGATTCCCATCAGACTTATGTATTAATTTATTTACTCAGATGCATAACCATCAAATTTGTTTCACTGCAACCACGCATTTGCAAAAATAGCCAAACAATGAATAGTTCAAACTTAGTCTTGCCCTTTACTTTTTCCATAATTCAGTATAATTTTTTTCATGTGAAACGTTCATAATCAACTACACTAAACTTTATGAAAGGTGATCAAACAACAGCGAATATTGATATAAAAAATAAACAACTACTTTATCTATAAAATACCCTCTTTCATTTAATTTTAGAAGATTCTAAATTAACTTAATTTTCAATTCAGGCTGAAAAAATATTTATTCAAGAGAGACTTAACCGATGTTTGAAAACTTTAGTCAAGCAAAATTTCACATTCCCATAAAAATTGAATGACTGCCTACGCATACGTCAGATATAATATGCATGACTCATCAAACAAACGGCAAACAACGCCATGTAAATGGACCTAGGCATACTTTGCGTAAGCCATTGGTGAATACCCAAACGTACCATCGCAAAATACTAGGATATGTATCGTATGTTCTGAGATCATTTGATTTTTAACGGTGCGTTTAAGATATTAATGATCAATTCTCATATTTATAGGTTTGAAATATAAATTTGAGCTGAGAATTATTGACAAATATTTATGCTACAATAATATTTTTGCTATTTTAACTACTAGCATAACTGTCGAATTTTGAAATTAGCTTGACTCGAATTATCTTTTTAAAATAAAGATCTAGCTTGAAACGTTTTACTGCGCTGTGGCCAAACTATAATGACTCGAAGTAATGTTTTTTTGGAATTAAATTGGCCCCATAATATATTCATATTCGTAATGAGATTCATCACCCCGTGATTCAATCACCTTGATTTTGTCTTCAATCATGATCGTTACTATGATGAAACCTATTTCGCAAAAACGATTTAAGTATCGGAGTAATTTTCTTTCTAAGCCGAACTTTACTTCAGCCGAGAATACTTTGTGCATTTCGTATGATCATTGGGAATTAGGGAATTATCGAGCAGATGATTCTACATAATTGACGAAAAGAGTGTTCCCTTAAAAATTGAACGGCTGAAAAGGAATTTTGTTTTTCGTACCGAAACCTTATAGTTTGATTCTTTAAATACTTTATTGGGCCATTTTAAAGGCAAAATAATGGCAGATGCATGATTTGAAATCGAAAGAATGGAAGATTTTGAAACCAGTACCTATAAGATCAAACCGAAAAGGTGGACTAAAAGTTATATTGACCCGCAAAGAAGAACATGAAATTGATTGAAATAAAATTACGGAAATCAAAATTCGAAATGTCTTCACTAAATTAGAAATCAATACAGTATTTGAATACATACTCATTATGGTTAAGTATTATTATAATCGGGACCACCATAGAATATCAGTCAAGTAGCAACAGGTAATACTAGTTACTAATGAGAAAACGACGATTCGAATGGGTCAAAATGAATTATTCACAGTCGAGGCTGTACAAAAATATTCAAAGTTAACAGAATATTTATTACACACCTCAGATACCTTGGGACACTCATAACACATTCAAGGCGGGACCGGAACGGAAAGATGACAGCCCTGTTGAAAGAGATAGAGTGGCGAAGGAGAAAGTGAGAGGAGGGAGAAGGAGGCGAGAGGAATGAACGCAACAAGGGGCGGCGAGGAACGAAGGACAGGCGGCAGATCCCGAGGAGAGCGCAGGAGAGAAAAAAAAAGTCAAGCG
The DNA here is from genome assembly GCF_022747635.1 of Hetaerina americana. NCBI lineage: Eukaryota > Metazoa > Arthropoda > Insecta > Odonata > Calopterygidae > Hetaerina > Hetaerina americana. The sequence continues at coordinate 72,759,608 of NW_027286874.1, forward strand.
GTTGTTGATGTCAAACAGAGAGGAAGAGACAAGAAAAGGGTTTTGAGGGTTGTTATTGTTTGCTTGCGAGAGGCTTTGGAACCTTTCCCTGGGACCAAACCCTACTGCCTCTCGTGCATAATCTCTCTCTAGCTCCATGGTTTAAAGGGTGAACATTGAGGTGCGCAGGCGCGAGAAACCTCTCTACGGACGACCTCCCTCTCTCTTCTTTTTCTGCATCTTCTCGTCCGCGAGTGACAAAATTTGAAAGAGCAGAGACGAGAGGGTGGGCACGAGAATATATCCGTTCGGAAGCTAAAAACGACCTTTTGGAGAAGAGAGAGAGAGAGAAAGGGGGAGAAATATGTGAGTGAAGGGAGAGACGGGAGAGTTGAGCGCTACCCCTTACTTCCACGAAATAGATAATAATGAAGAACTCTTCAACATCCTCCGAGTTGAAGATATTTGAAGAAACTCCTGAGGAATCATTTAATGTGAATGGGGGAGGATATTTGATATGACTCGCGCGTCCTTTCACTGTGATCCTCGAGAAGACACTCGCATTAGAAGTGGCTGTAAAGTTCGCAGTTCGTGCGGGAATGTGAGGAGGGGTGGATTTGGTTGAGCCTCAGAGAAGAGGTCGGAAGATTCTTCAAACATGAGCACAGTTAGTTTCCCAGAAAATTGCCGTGGCTCTCGTGAAGAGATGTTCAAGCGTAGTTCGTCGCTCACGCGAGAATCTTATTGAAATCCTCTCTAGCGGCAGACTAATATGTAAAACTTCCGATTTGATGTTACTAGGGTGTCTTCATGGTGGTGAGATCATCGTTTTCCATAGATCAAAATAATTACCTCCTTAAATCTGGGTAAACGGGTAAAACTTACGTCATCCATCGAAATCTTATAATCCAAATCAATTGCTCGTAATGCATCTACCATAGAGAGGGAATTTTGAGAGAAACCCATACATGCATATCTTAGCTGGTTATTATAATTCGGCAATCGAATACATATGTTTCTTTGTTTTCATGAATGATATCCATGCGTCAATTTTAGGTGTTTTTGTGTTAAGCGTTAGACTCAGTGAACTCTGCAAGGTCTGTATTTATATTATTTGAAAAAGCTCTTTAATATTAGTATTTCCTTTCGCGTTTATTTGACCTTTGATAACGATATTTTCTCCAGCCAACTGGATGGCTGGAAAGAAATCTGGAATCAATATACCATAATGTCATTTAAAAATTATTAATTCCAACTATCCCTGTTTTTCTACAATGATAATGGAGTTAAACTTTACGGCATTTGTTATTAAACATTCGAGGTTCAAAACGAGATTAATAATTAATAATAAGATCACGTCTAACAAGTGGCAATTTATTTTTTTAGCTTATAATTCCATACTTGAAATAAGGCATAAATAAATCTTTTGGTTACATGCGATTTGGTTTGTAAAAATCCATTTATAAGTCTTCATTTGTCCCTTTGGCTGCTTTACCTCTACGTTCCTCCATTTAGGTCTTCGTTATATTATCATTTAACTTATGATAAATCCTACAATTTGCATAATTTGATTTCAGAATTATTTGCTACGTTCTTCTATCTTATTCTACTTCACGTGCTTTAGAAATAGAAGTAAATGCAATCATCTCTTAACTCATTTATTTAGTTTTTCTCCGTACTCCAAAATATATTTTATTTCTAATCTTAAATTTAAGATATATGTGTTAGTCGTTTCCAAAAATACACCAAATATTCAAACGGCCACTCTTATCCCCACACGGAATACATTCCATCCATAGACGAGCATAGATAATCAGAACATCGGATGGGTTGGTGTTTAAGTTTTTCACTGGCTTACGTAACAACATATTTTGAGGATAATGTCAGACCTCTTCTAGCCTAGAAGTCTTTTAAAATATTCCAGCATTAAAACAGAGGTTATCTGAGGAAATTTAAGTTAAATAAATTAAATCGCTAGGTGACCCACCGGTCCGGGATCAGTTCCAGGTGACCGTTCTGGATACCCTCGGCTCTACCTAAGTTATGTAGTTTTTGGGGTACCAGATCTTCCTGGGAAACTGCAGGTGGTACAGGGAAAGGAACCGACCCCCCCTACCAGAATGTGCGAATTATACTCGCCCTTTGGGCTTAGTACTAGGTGCGCCACATACTCAGCAATCTAACCGATCTTTGGATTGATTACTGAAGTTTTTTCCATAGGAGGGTTAGAAATTAAGCTCAGGAGAACCTCAGCCGGTTCCTCAAACATTTCTGCCAAATTATTTCTTTAAATCTCACAAATGACCTTTTAGTTAAGCCAGTTGCACAGCTGTATGTAAAACATTCCAGTGAAGGGCGGGAATGATGGTGGATGAACCCTGGTCCACTTGAAAATATCTCAGTCCTATTGCTAAAAAAATAATCATTTCCGTAGACATTCTGAAAATTCATCATACCTATTTCTACATTGACATGCCGTGATTGTCGGAATTTAACGTTAACAGGGGTATGTTCGGTGAAAATGTCCTCAACTGTTCGGTGAAACAGTTGAGGACATTTTAGTGAAATTCCGATAGTCATTTTGTGACGCTTACCTACCATGAATCAGATCTGCGTAATTCCCAGCGCGTAGCTTAGATGGCTCATTGAAGTGTCCGATAAGTTTTAGTTATAACAGAATGAAAACCACCAAAATTTAACGAAAATCCTTAATGTTTATAAAAATTACGATTGGCAATCACCTGCATTCCAAATTTTAAGACGGTATCTCACCTCATAGAAAACAAAAAAGCGTGACAAATGAATGGAAGGATACGCATGTAATAAAGAACAAATACTAACAATTTTCCACTAGACAATTATCTAGTGAAAATGGTTTCCATCTGTTTTTTACTATTATGTTCGAAATCCACCGCACCACACTTGAATGTTCTCAATTTGAATGCACATGCACACTCGCTAAAACTAGACTATCACTGATGAAAACTTATGATTGCAGTATCATTGGGCTTAGCATACGAAAATGGAAAAGCATAAAAAAGTATATTTTTATATTATAAACATGATTTTTGACGTTACTAATTGTAAGATGTAAATTTATTTGGGGCTCATACGCGCAGTAAATTTCCGATTTCTTCTCGACTCACCTATTTTTTTCTCACGGTAAAAATTTAAGAGAGGTTCATATTCAGAGATACATCATTTAAACATTATATATCACTTTAATAAAAAAGGTTTAAGCTATAATTTCTCAACAGGCCTACTCTCATATCAGAATATGTTTATGAAATTTTGCAAACACGGTTACAAGATCTCTATTTTTCTAGTTATGAGATATTTGGTCCAGATATGGAGATGAATGTAGAGGATGCCTTCCATTGGCCTTAACATAGAATGAAATCCACCAAAAATTCCATAAAAAAGTCAAATCAAAACTGGAGATAAATACCATTAGATGAAATAAATATTAACAGAATAGCCCATTTTGAAAACTCTGACCTCTATAATACCACACTCTCTTCATTCGCATTTTCTTATAATTTGAGAGCAGAGTCGATTTGTTCTGTCTGCAGACAGGAGAAAAAAACCTTCTTATTGCCAATCTCTCCAAATTTCAGACTTTAAGAGGACACCTCAATAAACTGGATAAAGCACTCGGCTGGATATCGAGGGATCCTGGTTCGAAAACTGGTCAAGGCAAATGATTGTTACACTCTGAAATTGTTGCTTTGTAATGTATGTTAGCTCCTCCATTAGCATATTAGTATGACTCCGTTAAAAGTTACTGTTGCGGTATCTCCCGCGGTTTCTTGGAATTTAATCTCTCCCTTACTGGCCTCCGGTGATTTTGTGAGTGCTCGATAGATAGCGGTGAGTGAAGCGGACTAAATTAAAGTTCAACATATACATAAAACTTCAAACTATCTAGTAGACTCTCACTTACAGAAGTTTCCGAAAAAAATATCTTATAAAAACACTTCTTCTTTAGATCATTCACAATTTTCTAGATATTGAGAAAAAGGAGAGAAGTTCTTGTTTCAGTTATAACCAATTTCCGTTCTCGGAAAAAACCAATACTATTCTTCGGAATGCATGCTAATTTGATTCTATGGGATTTCTTCCAACTTCGCAAAAAATTTGAAGTTTCATGCGTCAAATGACATCCTAGAAGTTTCCAAGAAAATATTTCACGGTTGAAATATGTCTACATAAAAATTGTTTATGGTGGTAATTGAGTATGCTCTGAAGTTTATCAAGCTTAAATTTATTTGGAATAAAATTTGACGCTATAACAGAAATAAACTGTCATAGTTGATCTTTTAATTCTAGGAATCGTGAAATGAACTAAACTTACTCGAGGCCTATGTAGGCGAGAATGGACGCTCATTTACTCGATTCTTGTAACTGGCCTCAACACGCCCAGGAAATGTGTCTTCGTTTATTTACTCTCTTTGTTTACGGTGGGTTACGGCTTAAAATATTTGTTCATTCCAAATTTAGTTACACTAGATGGTGCTGGTGAATTATAAGTGTCGTTACTCGAATGAATACCGATCCTATTCTACAAGTAACACCAAAAGAACGTTGAAATCTGAAACTGTTGCATTGCAATGCACACTTAGTGGATGACTCTGTTAAAAGATACTGTTGCCGCATCTCCTGTAGTTTCTTGGAATTAACCAAAAGAACGTCTCGAGATCATCTAGTTTTCTAGATTTGCGTCCAATTGAAATTGTATCTTGGGAGTTAGGGCGTTGTTCATCCAAAGGATGATGCGAAGAGAAGTTTGAAATGAAGAAGAGCAAAGGTCTTCCGGAGGGCCTTCCATCGGTAAGGATAAACAGAAGAGAGGTTTACATGAGGATGTGGGGATAATTATAAGGTTTCAAGAGGTCTAGAAGGTCAGGGGGAAAGGGTTTGCTCTTGAGACGTGGTTTCTCGATGGCTTCTTCCCTGCTTTCGGTTAGGTAATTTGTGGGAGTTGGCATTTCCCTCTTAGATCACAATTCTCATATCCAACGGTTGTTTTGCTTACACCTAAACTTTATCCTGTAAGCCATCGCGAGGGTGTGAGGCAGGTGATGTTGTTTTTTTAATGAATTTCTTTCTAAAAGAAGTATTCACACTTTTGATTACCAACACCCATAGTGATTTCAACACCCTGATTTCAAAATTCTTGAAAGCAAGACTTTTTCACTGGAAACTGCAGAGGCGTTAGGAAGGAAAGGCGACGGGCATTAAAAAGTTATATATTCACCACGTCACGACTCTACAAAATGAATTCGCCGACAATTTCCTTAAAGGAGTATTAGGTCAACGGCCTTTAGTATAACTGATGATGAATGGCATTCGGCATCATTTATATCTTTGACTAGTTTTAATTTTCCCATGTCGCATGATTTATTCCATTATTCTCTTTGTTTCGGTTACCTATGAAATGAGAAGCAATAATTAAATAAGTAAGTTTTAGACACACGATGTGTTTATCTAATGATTTAAGCATTTCACATAATCGTCGTATTCACAAAAATCCCAGGAATTCCTATGATACTGTGACGCCTCTTGTTCGTTGCTGTATCGACTTTTACGAAGGGGATAGCTTTTCTACGAACTTATCTTCTTTAAACAGAAACCATGTCCTGCGGCAAATCGTCTAAACTCTACACGCCAATTTAAGGTGAAGCCCGCTCAAAGGTAAATAATACCACGTCCCCTTACCGTTTACACTGTAATATTCCCTCACCTTTGTTATTATATCTCTAGTAAAGTTTATGAAATGAATGCATACATTTTTGGAGGGATTTTTTATAATGTATCAAAATTTAAAAATTTCATTTCGACTTATCAAGCTCCTTGGTTGCTCCTGGGTTGATCGATGTCACCGTATGATGATTCCGCCCCCGCTCTTGTCGCAATTTTCCCGTCCAAGGTGTTCCTTCTTTCTGTCATCTCCGTATCCCTGCGAGAGGCTTCCCAGCCATTTAATTTTGATTTTTCATTCATTAATTTAATCGGAAGCAGATAAAAATCCCTGAGAAGTCGGCTAGATGTGCCGAATCTATTCGGTTGGAGAGCGTTAAATAAGTAATACAACTGAGGAAAACAATTACAATCACTTAAAAAGGGAAATGCAATATATGTTACTCCCTAAAATATTATGCCACGATTATTAAAGTTTAAACATTATCGGAATATCAAACACTTTATTTTTCAATTAATTAGACATTAATGTTTATAGATAATTCTTTATTCGTTCATGATTTGTAATTTTATTTACCTCATCGTTGAAACAGCATGTATTATGAAATGAAACGGAAAACAGGTGTGGTCAGAATATTGTATTTGCTCCATGATTGGGGGAGCTTGGGTCCACAAGGGTTCATGTTTTACCACATTTAATTACTGCCTGTCATAATAGTTTTACTATTTTATAAGCATGAAGTAGATTTAGCATTAAAGGGAAATTTAAAAAAAAATGAAGAATACAATTTTTATTAAAGGCGATAAGTAAACTTTTGCCAAGACTTACTAATGCCTGAAGGTGTCACCTAAACCTTTTGAGCACAAAGAAGCCCTAAAATATTAATGAAAATACGAAAGATTGAGAAAACAAATTAAATGAGTTTATTTCATGGGAAGTAGTTTGTTTTCAGAAAAACTTCCCCAAAATAGACTGATTCAGCAAATCGTTTAATTTGGCGGTTAAGTGTTGATCAATAATTCTGAATGTGGCACGCAGACGGCCACATTTTTCTATCCCTATTACGTGATTATAAGGATTTGGGTTTTGATGTTTTATCAAAATATATTTCAGAATTTTTCCCGGTGAATATTTTCAATATGGAAACACTTTCTACAAGAGTAAAATGCCTCCAATTAAAATTATATCCTTTAAATAACTTATCTAGCCAGTTTAAGTTTAAATTAATTCAATAACAATCCACGCAACAAAATTTAACACATTTGAACAATGTTTTACTTTATTAGATGTTGAATAGTAACACTGAATACCATGAAAACTGCCAAAAAACTGAAAATAAACCATCCCAGTTACATGAAATTCAACCGCTCCCCTTCTGCTATCCAATAAATATTTTATGACATTGTTTTTTCAAGTAACATCATGAATTACTAGGCATTTTATTAAATTATATGAGAGCATATGTAAGAACATTTATTAAATTTTCTTACATATGCTCTCATATTTTACCCTAGTTTGGTCGGGGCACATTTAATCTACAAAACTATACTTATTTCATACCAACACAAACAAAATATGCAAAGAAATTTCAATCATTTCTAAGTTAATCTTCAAAAGTATGTATTATTGTATATTCATAGATATTAAATATTATGGATAATTATTTAGCTAGGTAGTTATAAACGTAAAGCTTAAGTTCATAAAGATGTTCTCTTCGGTTACTTATCACCAAACAGCTTTATTTACTTAAATATTTGTCAAAAGTTTATTCCTTGGAAAACTTCACCTCCCCAGAAACTCTAAGTTAGGCAATAATTTAAGTTAGGTAAAAAAGTAGTGTATGCTGTGACGCTTATCCAAAATGGACCAAATATGCATGATTAATACACGGTTGAAACGATAATTGTTAATGGAGTAAAAACCTTCGGTCGAGAGTAAAGTATCAGATGGCAATTCTACGATGGTCGGCCAGCAATGGGAAAACTTTCCACTCAGAAGGAGAATGGAATTATTGCTTTGGGTTAACGATCATCCCACGTCAACCATATTGATATTTATATCCACGGTTTCCATTTCGAAATTAACGAAATTCGGAAAGAATTGATCACATCAAAAATTTAGCCAAACGCTCCTTTATCGTGAACTACATGTCATAACTTCCACAATGTATGCATAGGTAGGAGCACCTCTGTCGTCTTTTTCAATATCTGACTCACTTCAATTAGAGATAAATTTAGCATTTGAAATAAATACCTCAGCGCAATCGACCAACTATGGAACCTATGATTTATGTTAAGTTCGATATATTGAGATATGTCATACAGAATAAGCACAAAAATAATTCACGAAATGTCACCAGTAAAATTTCGAGAATAATATTATCCCCATGACGTCCAGCTTTAACACACGGGTGATGAAAAGTAGTTCTAAATATCACAAGAGAGTCGTGAAAACAGGAACACTTATGACGGATCCGGCAGTGCGGAGGAAAAAAAGAAATAGCTCTATAACGACTACCTCTGTATATTATGTATCCGCCGTTCATTACTTCACCGATATCTTTCTCCCTTAGCAGAGACCAGGGGAAAAGAGAAAAATGTAGGTTTTATGAAAGGGTGTCGATAAGGCTTCAGTTACGGCTTCGGGAAAGAGCGGGTGTTCGTTCATTATTTTTTTTGTGGATAGGATGGGGAACTTTTGGTGCACAGTATTTTGAGCTGGAGGGAGTTCTGTGGATTGGGGGAGGAGGTTGTTTACGATCTTGGGCGTTTCACCGCTCTACTTTTTCCACTACACCCGCCTTTAACTCTATCGCTGAAATCCTCACGCGAGGGCCGTCCCTTCCCCTATGGCCTCTCATTTCCTCACACCCCCGGGGATGCATTGAGTGCGGGTCTTTCCGATGCATCCCGGCTTTCACCAGCGCCCGCGCTGCAACTTTATCCCTCTCTCTCTTTCTTCTTATCGAATACCTTCCGTCCGTTTTTTTCTGGTTCCAAACGTCCAAGCCTAGACTAGTTGCAGGGAAATATCTACGGAAATAGATTCCCGTTCGTCTCAGCCTAGTTGTTCAAGGCTAAGGAGGCGCGATCCATTGTTTTCTGCCTTTGTGGAATGCATTCTAACTGAGCTTGAGACAAAAGCTCGTGGAAATTTCAAAAGAAATATAACAAATGACGGCTCGAGATTTCACGCAAAACGTCATCGTAAGTTGAATTACATAAAGAGACAGGCATGTACGTTCACACCTCGTTGATTGCATGATTTTAGGTTATTTTCCCTCATGGTGTTGATCTACCTTGAAGGCGGAGTAGTCTAAAAATGTTATGCTAGAAATTACCAGGGGTTTGTCTCTCAATCCACCATCGTAATGTATTAAATTCAAGAGAATTGGTGGTTTATGAGGGAAGGACTTCATCAGAATTTATTTTTCTCTAGGTTAAGGAACTCTTTAACCGAAGCTAAGAACATAATCAAAAGAACATTTCTTGACCGTCCGTCAAGTCCGTAAACAAATGCAAGTCTGTCGTAGCCCTATAAAGTGGAAATTGCTACGTCCTCCTTTTTTAAAAAGATTCTTAATACTTTAGGCAATAGTGTTAACAAGATCTCACTGCAAAAGCTTCAGAATAAGTAAATTATCTCACTCATAGTTGGAAACATCTATATTTTTATCTGGGTAACTCCAAATATAAGGAAATAAAAATCATATAATGACACATTAAGCGATGAAAAATAATTAATTCAGTATGTTCTAATCAATGGTCTTAGAATATTGTAAAAATGCGTCCAGTGCTGAACATGTTGTGTATTTATCAGATATATGCAAATTAATACTGTTGTATCTTCATTAGCTCCCGAGGGTGTGCTCAGGAATAACAGCTTGCATGACTGTTTGCCCACCTCATTGCTATAATAAATTTAAAGGATACCGAATTAATATCACTACAAGTCTCCGGTTCTCCCCTTTATGGCGGAGGCATAGCACTAATTTGAAATAATCATATATTGTGATTTGTGCAAAAGCCATTACTGTCTCGTTCTCAATAATGTTTACTAAAAAAACTACTCTATTTTAGCAGTTTTTTCTTCATTTTCACGTCCAAAAAAAAAGGAAAATTCAACTCTTAAAATTTCATTTTGTCATAACGAAGTTCTTTCTTACCGCTTGGTCATAATTTGGAACAATATTTGATAACACCTTGCTGCCTTTGGCAAACGTAAACATGTGGTTTCGTACACACGGCCATCTGTTAATTAATTAAAGCATTATTTCGGGTATGGTCCGCACATTCATCCGAGTTTTAGTCATCAAAAATCATACGAGGTAGTAGGAAAATAATACCAAGTGACAAGAGCTCAGCAGATATTTGCGGACAAATATCAGGTGAGATTCAGAAGTTGCCCAAAACAAGTAAGGCACTAGGGAAACATGGAACTAAAGTACACGTTGCATTGAAATCTCCAGATAACATTTTTAAAATATGTAAGTAAGCAAGTTGACATAGAGAATATTCGAAATGAAGTCAAATAATTACGAACTTGAGTGAATTGGAATTAGTATATTTTTAAAGTACCAAAGAAAACAATAAACAAAACATAGACGTGGTGAAAAGCCTTTAAAAATATTATAATTTAGCATCCGCAAATGCAAATAAAAGTCAATGATTATCAATAAATATAAAATTAAATATCCAGCATACCATTGAACGTAGAAAATAAAAAGGTAACTAATTAACGTCTATAAAGGATTTCCAATAAGCTAACGAGTTGGCTACGGAGAGATTATAGCTACCTTTCAATTAAGTCACGCGGTCACTTTCTTTCGCAGTTCACGTTTTCAAACCTGAATTTCTGATCCTGTCGCGCCGGAATGAGTCCGTGTTTAGACAACTTTATTTGAGAAAAATACAAATCAATTGGCGGATTACTTTCTCATGTTCATTATACCATTCTTCGATAATGTCCTTAAAAATACCCTTGATAATTTTGTTTCGTTATTAATTTGCATCTTTTCTTTGTGATTTCTCTCCTATGCGCCCTTAAGAGTAACATTTTGAGAGCAGGAATAAAGAAATCTCTCCCCGAAAAATTAATGCATTATGTTCAATTAAAATTTGAGTCGGTAATGAACTCATTAATCAGAGATGATTGTAAAAATATACCATAACCCTAGCCGCAGAAGATCATAATCGGAAATAAAAATTAAATATGGCTGATAAACATCAATGTGAAGAGAAATAATATTACCAAAGAAGCAAAAAAATACATAACTAAAAATTTTAATTACGAGTATGAAGTCATGGTAAAATATATTATAGTCTTTACAATTTTCACTTTAAGATTTCCTGGAAATACCCATGTATCTTACCCGATTTTAATAATTAACATTCAAAATAAAGGCAATACTAGATTTTAATTGTATAAAACTTAATTCATCCTTTTTCTATCATTATTTTATATAATATAAATCGCTGTTTGCGTAGTCCTGTGACTAATATGGAAATGAAATTATTTCACTCACCTAATGGATGTAGGTAATTACACTCGAAACGAGGGTCACATATGCTCTTTCCATACTACCCCAAAATTTGAATTTTCCATCAATGAAGGTTGCGGGATATTGAAGTATGATGGGCTGCTCAATCTCGAGCCATTTAATATATTTCCTTCTCCCAAGCCTAATCACGAACGTTCTTTCCGGAAAAAGCTCATTTTTGTTCATCCCAGTGGCATCGAAAAACGTCCCATCAGATCCCATCAATCCGCATCCACCTTACTGCCCTCCTTCCTTCAACCCCGTTTCTCCAACCCCACCTCCATGATTCGCCCCCTCTCCCCGCCGCCGATCTCCTTCCATTCCATTGCTCCCCTCCTGCCGGCTGCTTCTGTCACGACACCACCTTGACGAGAAACCTTCCACCCCTCTTCACCTACAAGTATCTTGTCCTCCGTCAGCAGTTCTACCTACCGCCTCCTCGAGGCTTCTCACCCTCGACCCCTTTTACCGGTCTCTCATTCCATGACTCTGACCCAAGGGAAACGATCTCCACCCAACTAGGGCCTACCCCTCTTCTCCCTAATCCCCTCCGTCTCCTTTGGATTGCCTATCAAGTTGAACATTAAGCGTCACGTTCTACAGCGCGCCTGAATAATTGCCGCCCCCTCCTCCTGCCCCTTCCCCCATTAACGACCCACCCACCCGCTTCTTCACCGACCCACCCACAAACGCACTCTTCCATTCCTTCTCATGCATTTCTCTTTTACCCTCTCTCTACCCTCATTTGAGTTTCCGCAGGAAACAACTTAGCTTACTAGGGACACGCACGTGTTTTAGCGAAGTGATTGGCGTGTGACGGATACGGAGGAGGGTACGGAGGTGGAGGCAGGGAGAAAAAAAAGAAGAGGAGCGAAGAAAAATAATGGTGGGGTAAGAAATACCTGGTGAGTTGTCAGAAAAAGATCTCAAAAACTTTGAGGAGAGAGAGAGGTGGGCCGGAGTGAACACTTGTCATGGAAAATGGATATTTTACCAAATAAAAAAAGCAGACTTGCTGTACTGCCGTTAATGAATGACTAATTATGCAATTTTACTCCCTCGCTGAACAATGAGATCGAGGATTTCACTCACACCAAAGTCGGAATCTCCGTTGCACCCGAATTTCCATAAGTGTTTCGCTTTTGCTTCAGACATTTTCAGTATGCCTCCAACACGTTAAATAATTACATATCCGCAAGAAAGAAAACATGCTCACTAAAAAAGCAAAAAAATTCAAGCTCAACAAATGAAATGATTATAAACGGTATAATCACCTCAAACCGTAGATGATATAGAGTATAATTAGTGACATATTTTACTAGCCTTTATTTGCAATGAATTAAGTTTTATGCAATAAAAATATAAAAACCCTTTTATCCAAACAATTGAGTAATTAGACTTTTAAGATGCGCTCCTTTCTTTGCTTTTAGAAAATGCTAGTAGGTAGTTAGGCGATGACAGGCATAGATTTGCAGAAAAATGAATTTGCCTTAAGGTTATTGTGTGTCAACTAGCTATCCGGGAATTGTTCCAGATTTCTCTACGCCACCACTTCCTGACGCAGGCTGATTTATGGTACTTCCCAAGGGAGCATTATTTGTTATTATTTACATAAAATTGTTTCCTAGGACAACACGGAAGACACATTTACATCATCTCACTTTAAACATTTTCGCGACCAATAGCAAAAGGTTTGCTGGCGCTGATTATTTGGGAAGAAAAACAGCGGACGAAGTTAAAAATTATTTATACAATGCTTTCGAGTAATTAGGAGAAAAATGTCGGGATGTTCACCGCAGAAACATTCAAATATGATAAAAATCCTGATTTCCTACATCTTACAACAGTTTTCAGACAACTTTAAAATATTTCACGGACAGCCCCTTTAGGCTTACAATCTCGTCAAAACTAACAGAGATTGAGATAATGATAAAACAATCCTACCAAATTCGGAAAGTGAAATCAAAGCAGCAGTTCTCCACTTACCGGTCTGTTTTACTCTTTGATCCGGTTCTAATCCTCTCCACGGTGTTGCTCAAATGGGACTGTTAATTGTTTGTGAAGAGCCTGCAAATACAGAAAATAACAGGTTCACATTAAAACTCGAATTCAGCTGAGATATGTAAGAGAAAATTAAATGTCATCAAAAATATTTTACTACGGAGATATGAGACAAATCCATTAAGGGGAAGAACTAAACTAGTTTCTTATGTGTATAGCGAGAAAGGCGGGAAGATGTAAATATTAAAAAGAAAACCAAATGAAACTTTTCCCACGCGTGCGAGGACGAACAGGAAGATAAGGAGGTGGAACTTTAAAAAGATAGAAATGGCTTTTCTCTCCCTTCCAACCCACCTCTCACTCCTCGCTTCCACGAATGCGAAATCGCATTAAAAATTTTGAGCTACAGCGACTTCATCGCTCGCGCGTTCGCCACGGCATATCTACTCCTCCCCTCTCGGGCTTACGGAATGTTTGCACGAAACTTCTGGAATTGAAATGGAACGAGCAATAAAACAAGGTCACGGCGAAGTGTAAGGGGTAGGTGGGAGAGAGCAGAAGGCAGGGGTGGCGCGTGTGGCAAGGAATGAGGGTGTGTACAGACGACACGGTTGAAGGCGTAGGAAAAGGGGGAGGGAGGGAAATAATGAAGGCTAGGGTGCGGAGAACAAGGAGGGCGTGGGAGGGCGATAGGCCGAAAAAGAGTACGATTAAATGCAAATTGCGACGCACACTGTGCCCACGGGGTGGCGCGAGGAAGAAGAGCGGCGTAGGACACGACATCATTGGACGTGGGGAGAAAACGGTGCCAGAAAAAAAATAATGTCCCTTTAAAAGGGTTTCGCCCTCTCCCTCTTTGTTTGGTTTTTGGCTGCAGCGGAAATTAGATTTCACTCGACCTAAATCCCCCTGGGGGCTGATGCATGAGCTAGTAGAATAAATAAATCAAACGATGGAGTAATTATTTTCACCATATGCAGCAAGCAGAGAGACATTTTTTCCTCATTGGATACAAAAAATATTAAGGCTGTCAAGGCAAATGCAGTTACAACCCATAGTATGTCATTTCTCAATTTTTTTAAATGATAAGATTTTTTCGGTAAATGCAGGGGAAAAGAAATTGCTATAACCTGGACTGTTGTAAAAAATTAGCATTTTATCTACGAATTGCATTCATCGCGATGGTGCCAGAGATGGTCGATTAGGTATCTGAGCTGAAAAATGTATACGGAATGTTTGGATTTCAATGAATAAAAAAGCATTGTCAACGAAAGCAATGCATTTTAAATTCATTATTAAACAGGGCTAAGCGTTTTTATTACATTTTCAACACTGTTGACGATTTGAACCTTCCGGTTCAAATCGTCAACAGATTTTCCATTCGTTCCGCTTGGAACGATCAATGACAAAATAATAACTGCGTATACGTATGCAGAATATGCCAGGTTTTACTACGGCGTGATAAGGCTATGCGCTCTCCTGGTAAACTAGAAGTTGTGGGTTCGGTTCCCACGACCAGTTGTTTTCCTCAAATTGTGTGTTTCTGATTGACCTTTTCGTTAAATTTTGCTCAATAATCCGTAATTCACAGTTAAAAAAGATAACTCAGTGCATTTGTTATTACGGCAAAAGTCACACAAATGGAAGATGAATTTCCTCGATCAAAAATGTTCAGTGACACCATAATATTTTATTTAAATATAGTTGCCACAGAATCGAATGACCAAACTAGGGCAATTTTCAAGTCTTTCTATAATAATGTAAAACGTTTTAGTCAGAGAAGGAATGAAATAATGCTAATTTAATATGTCATTCGTCATATAAAATATGATAATGATATATTCTGCTCAATTCCTAAGAAACTACGGGAGATGCCGTAACAGAACCTTTTTGATGGAGTCATCCGCTAATATGCATTACAATGCAACAATTTCAGATTGTAAAAATCATTCGCATTGACCGGAATCCCGGTCAATGCGAATAATTTTAACACTCTGAAATCGTTGCATTATAATCTGCTACTTCAATCCTCCTCTATATTGTTTCTGTTCAGTTATCTTTCAATGTTTTTTATTATTTTCTTTATCATTTCGTGCTCCTTTATTTTAGTATCAAGCTACCAGCTAATTTGTAATTGTAATTTTAAATAAATATTAACAAAATAGTCCGTTTTCGAATGATTTTTGAATAAATACATAAATAAAAGACAATAAAAACGTGAAAATATCCCCCTGTTAAAAATTATAATAGAAGTTTTTTCTTCAGATGACTTTATTTTTATTGTTTTTGCTTTAACATAAAAAAGTATAGTTTTAATTTAAATTTAGGCTTAGCTTAGCATTAGAATCACAATGCGATGCATCACATGGGTTGTGGGGTCGACATTGCTAAGCTAAACCCCACGAATTGCGATCACATTGCAATATCCGACTGCCCTATTTGTAGTCACTCGACGTCTCGTTCCCCGTGACCAATCGAGAGTCGGCAGTCAGCTCGGCTCAGGCGCAAAATTACTGCACCAAAATTACAATTCCGGAATGCCCTAGAATTCTAGGACGGGGAAATGAGGATGATACCGCTGACGGCTATGAATGGGGACGGAATTCAAAAGAAGAACGATACAGGGTAAGACCCACAATTTAAGGTATTCACGATTGCACACAAACTTCAAAACGTGCATTTGCGAATATTGCGAGTTAGATGCATCGGTTTTATGATATAGTATCGCTGAGGATACAAATATGTCACCGGTAATAAGGATAGCAAATCAAATTTGAATGTCAAGAGAGTTGACAGTTTTGAACGAACCTTGCTCGTAGGAACACGATATTTTGGCCAAGAAACCTTCCATGAAAGCTGTTGCTAATTTGGAATTCGGTCTCTGAAAGCATCCGTCGATCAAAAGTTGTGGAAACTCGCATAAATGTTGACTCCAATACCACTAAAGGAAGGGAGTCGGCTCCCATAGGATTGAATTTCTGCTCATAGTAACCGACTTACTTTTCAAGAATATTTTGTGCCCCGATTGATAACTTAGCTCTGAGCTGCGAGAAATGTCAGGTGAAAATGTGCAGATGAAGGAGGGAGGAACTTTTAGAAGAAGTTATTATACGAAAAAAACATTTTCGTAGGAAGGTTGGCAGAAATATTTTTGACATTGAGTAAGAATCTTATACCGTATTTCCGTTTTTGTAATAAATTGAAAATGCAGTCGTCTTGGTGATTTTTTTACCTCTAGCTAATAATGTCAAAACGGTTGAGGGATTTATCACAAAAGAGAGGGAAAGTAAAATTTAATATTCATTGAAAAAAATTCAGAAAAGTTCTTATCCCTGTTACATCATTTACGCAACAAGATCCGTTTAATTAGCCAAAATCTAAATGTCAATGCCAAATATAAAAAATGTTCTCTCTCTTGGTATTTAAGGTTTCAGATGGAAAATTTATTAACTGATCCTTAATTTTTACAATTCACAGCTCTATCATTGGATGATAATGAACGAAGTAATTGTTAAAAATAACATTCATTCGTAAAAGTTATGTAAAATGAGATAAAAAACGTTTAAGGAGCATTATATTCGATTAAAAAGGGCAAAACTAAACGGCGACGAGAATTTGTGAATCGGTTTTGCACGGACGCCGAAATCTTGATCCGCTTCTTTCTTACCTTAGAAACCTTTACGCTCGAGGACGCGAGAAAGTTCAGGTAAGCAAAACAAGAAATAAGGGTCTTGCGACGTATTGTCGAGATTTCACTTTTTGTTTGCTGATACATATTAAACTAAAAAATGCGGGAATGCTCAAAACATGAGTTCTCCATTGTTCTCCGTCATCTTGACCCTTAACAGGTATGAAAAATGATGGATTATTTTTTGTAAATAAATCAAATTTCATTTATGGTCTGCAAAGGAAGTAAATTTACTGCTCAATGTATAAGTTAGTGTTGTTGAGAAATTAAGAGTTTTGATAAAAATTAACGTGAGAATATTAAATTAAGTCCCGAATAAACACATTTCAAATTTCTAAACGAGCGACATATACATAAATCCTCATTCTATAATTAGTAATTTTGCTATAGAAAAAGTGTTAAATAAAAGAATTAATATTAATGAATTTGATTTTGTCAGATAATTTATTTTGAATCAAAAATATTTTATGAAGTGTTTCACAAAATGGCTTATTCGTTCTGAGCGTAAGTGATGCGATAAATAGGTCACAGATCACTTTCCCTGACGACGAAGAAGGCTAAAAAGATGAATTTAGATTTTTTACGGTAATGAAGCCAACTATTTTTACTTATCATCCAGCAGCCAAAGTCAACTCCAGGGCTAAAATAATGTTACATAACCAATTTTATAACTTCTGTTAGCCTGTCCAGACCGTATGTGAGTTTAAGCCCAAGATACAAATTTTAAGGGAATAAATAAATAACACGGTTTGAGATGTATGTTGGTGATATTACCAAGGAACGTAAATTAGAAAGATTGTAATGGTGTTTTTATAAAATATCCTGGTAAATAATGTTTTATTGTTGAGTGCATATTTATAATTCCATAAAATTTCCAACCTAAAAAATCAAATACTTTCGAATTGCAGTTATTTTTATTTATGACGCTACGAATAATAAAATTATATAGTAACCTCCAAAGATTGCCCAAATATTTTAGGTTCATGCAAGAATATTTCGCACACCGGCTTGGCACAATTAACCTAGACGAAATGCTAAGCCGTTGAAAAACTAAGGTATGAAATTGATTTTTCGAATTACGCCAGTAAAATTCATCATGCGTGTGAGCTACTGTGCACGATTTCCGGTTGAAACTCTACCAATTCCATTAAACTTTAATTTCTCAGGAGTTACTGTCATTAAGGAAAAGACACGTACGTTGGTACGCTGATTTCAATGAAGAATTTTTGGTTGCCGTAATACGGAAAAAAAGGAAGATGCCTGCCTCGCCATCTGACTGATTAGGCCTCCGTTTCACTCAAATAATTCATTACCTAGGTTGGTATTCCCTGCAGTGAATTAATAAATCCTATAGAGTAAGACCCAACTCAGCTGACTCCCAAAAAACTTAGTTGTTGAAGTGAAAGGATGGCTTTTATTTTAAGCTTGGGGTTAGGCAACCTCGTGTAGTAATTATGAGGAAGATATATTGTAATTGTTGAGTTAAAGGAGGTCAAGAAAATATCCAGGCAATGTACTTCCAGAGCATTGCATAAAGAAATATTTACAACGGTATACTCTGACACGAGGGTTGCTATTTATATTTTCAGCCTAATAATTAAAAAACCGTAATTTATTGTTGAAAATGGCTTTATTGTTTTTCGAAGTATTCTCCATGATAATCTTTTGCATGCGCTCGACCGAATTTTCTCCACACTTTTTCCACTCCGATTGAGGTACCTCCAAAATACGGTTTTAAAATGCATCAACGGCTTCTTCAGGCGCCGAAAAACGTTGGCCACGCAATTTATGCTTGAAAAAAGGGAGTAAAAAGAAGTCATTTAGTGCTCAATCAGGGCTGTGTGCAGGATGACCCATCCATTCGACGTTTTGGCCAGTCAAATAAGTAGTTGTTTCAGCCGATCTGTAAGAGATCACTGTCAACACTCATGAAGAAGAATGATCCTCCGTTTTCGCTTCCTTTTCCGTATTTCACCAAGCACTTCTGGCAAACAAATGCTTGCTTACCATTAAGAGTTAACGGTTCTACGTTGCTGTAACAGTACGGTCGCCACAGGTCAAGTTAGTACGAAGAATCAGGCGATCATTTGCTTCGATGTGCTTTGTGCACGAATCACTTTTGTCGGATTTGGCTCGTCTCCGAAGACCCATTCAAGGAATTGCTTTTTTGTTTTGGAATCATGCGCATATGTAGATCCAAGATTCATTACCGGTGTAGATGTTATACACAGCTTTTGATGCAACGCGATTGTATTTGTTGAGCATTTCTTTGCACCAATAAAAATGGGCATCTTTTTGAGCTTTTGTCAAATTATGCGGAATTCTACGCGAACAAATTTTTTTCAAGGCTAAATGTTCATGCAATATGTTATTGATGCTCGTCATAATAATCTCCAAGGATGTCTCAATATCACAATAAGTCACATCTTCCTTTACTATATCTTGCACAGCATCAATTTTTTCTGGCACAACAACTGATTTTGGACGACCTTCACGACTTTCTTCGCTGAGGGAACGGCGACCGTAATGTAATTCGTTATACCAGCGTTTCACAGTGGCAAAGGATGGAGCTACATCGCCAAAAGTGGAAGTAAGTTGATCGATGCACTCCTGTCTAGATAATTCACGTCGAAAGTCGTAAAATATCATCGCACGAAAGTGTTCACGAGTCATCTCCATTTTTCCGTTGAGATAACATTTTCAAGTCACTGTAAAAACAACAAGTTATGATGAAACGAAAATATGTTCTGAAGAAATTTAGCGTTAAAAGGGTGAACATTTCAGATGGAAACGTCAGAGGGCGCCTAAACCACTTAGTACTATCAAGGCTCAAAGTATAAATAACAACCTCCACATTTATAAGAATACAGAATATTCTTCATAAAGAGTATTCTTTTTGACACTTGAGTAATTGAAGGAAAGAAGACAGAATTTTACCGCAATATTCTGTTAAATTGGTTACTGTGATGATAGTCGCCCGTCTACGAATCGCTTAATAGTTTCTTTCCCTGCGAGAATGGATTGTATCTAGCAAATTTTTGCAATTGTAAATTTTTATCATTCGGCCAAGAGAATTCTGCCACTACGCGTATTACGCCATCAGAATAACTCAGTATTTCATCATTCTTAGAGAGCACCAAAGTTTCATTGTTTTAATTTTTTTATTTTAAACTAAAAATCATCCATACCAATGGGTTTTTAAATCAAGAGGCAAAATAATTTTTCCAAGTTTTTTTTAATATTATGTTATTTAAATTAATCACATCATATTAATAGTTTGAAAGAGTCAAGGTGTAAATGCTGTTAGTTAATAGGAAATCGGTATCCATAAGGCTTTTATAACGCAGTGTAAAAGAATGAAATGGCACGATGAATGTCATCGGCACTAATAATGGCTTTATTTTCGTGCCAACTAGGCAGTATCAAGATTAAACTTCAGCTTTGTGGGTTATTAACTCCTCCGGAACAAATTCAGCTTCTGCTTTTTTCTTTGTCCTCTTATATATCTCCACTTCTCAATCAATACTTGAACATTTCTAATTAATCGCATTAAACTCTTTTCCGGTGGCGCTAATGAGGACTTCAAGACTACACAAGAGCTCATTCCTTATCAGAGGCTATCGAATCTAAGTCCGTCTCCATACTTACACATCTACTTCACCTCCGAAAAGAGTTTTCAGTTCAGTTATTTTCTTATCTTCTTATTTGAACACTGAATTACTTAGGGCATCTCATGCAGATCAGCAATCCTGTGCTCCTTCCACAATCCCTTCGCTATTATCCCTCTAGTATATTTGTGCTCTGAATTCAAGATATAGCAGTAGGGCAACTCATGACAGTCACCGCAGCCAAAGCGAATCCCCGAAGTCAGCGAGCGAATTTGCGACGCCGGAGCATAAGCAAAGCTTCGTTGGAGGCGGGGGAGGAGGTTGAAACATAATACCGGAAAATCTATTGATGAAAAAAATTTCTATCTTCCCTTAAGTAAAATTCAAACTTTTACCAGTGTAAAATAGTGGTTAGAGTAAAGACAAAAAATAATCGGAGATATAACATTGTTCATCAAATGTTTAATTTGAATAGTAAAAATTTAGTTCGTAGATGATTCAATCCTTGCGCCTACATAGCTACTTATAATGTTTCTACCCTGGTCACGATGAAATAGAGAATACAATGATATCCTGGTCGTGTGTCTAATGGATGAAAATTCCATTTCCTTTTCGGTATATTTTGTAGAAAAAAGCCATGAGTCTTTTTCCAGCATTATCAAAGATAGCCAACTATCTGTCTCTTTTCTTAGCCTTTCCTCTGAAACATTTATATATTTAGCGCCAAAATAAACCAACATAATAAACAAATGTTTAAAAAAGCATGCGTGTGAGATAAACAAGTGACAGTAAAACTTAATCCCATTTGCCAAAAGTGTTCTTTATTAATGCAAAAACTTATTTCCTCAGATGCACGGCAAAAAATAACTTTGCATACGACCTAAACTGCTGTTTAAATAGGCAATTTTTCACGAACAAACGGTTAAGAGACAAATACTAGTTAATTTCTCACGGAAACGTTTGAGTTTCCATGGAATTATGCTTAATTATATTTACCATCAGCTGACCGAAAAACACTATGAACGCTTTTCGTGACCAACTAATATTCAAGATTCATAATACGATTGGCGATAAAATAATAAGCTTCCACTCCGGAGATCTACATGCAGTAGGTGCATTATTACTTTTACCTAAGATGAAATAGATAGATTATAGTTCCATTATTTATATTCATATAGAAAGAAATATATATATTTCTTTATTTATGTATGTGTGTGTGTGTGCACATGCGTATGTTTTCGTTTTTCTTTACATTATTTTCCAGTCTGATTTGAATAAAAATACGCTAGATGGTTTACTTTATTTTCTTACTAATCTTATCAATATGAAATAGTTTTCGCACTTCTAATAGAACGAATTAGGTGTCCATAGGGTGAACTCATGTGAAATATATTTACCTCCGTTATTCTCTTCCGTTTCATATTATTACCCCCAACCTTCTCTTTTCCCGAAGCCCTCAAACATCCGATTCATTCCAGCCCTCCAACGGCAAACTCGAACAATGCCACTTATTCCTTATGGCAAGTGCGTTGCTTTTTGCATGCGTACCACGAAATATCGTTTCTTTTCTCGCATATTAATCTCGCTGTCTACCGAACATTTTTTTCACTCCAGGGATCTTTTCTCGTCTTCTTTGTACCCTTATGTCCGTCCCGTATAAATCCCTTCCTCTTTTTTGCGTCTCTCCTCTTATCAAAGCCTCGTTGCCGTAATTCCTCTTTCCTGCCATTCTTTTTCTCATGAGATTTCCGCAGCTTCCCAAATGCTCTCCCCCATAGTGCGATGGCTGCGGTTTCTGCAAGATTGTTTGGGAGTAGAGCGACGGACATCGCGCTCGGAAAAGGATGATTATTCGGGGAAAGAGATTAGTTTGTCGGGGCGGGGGGGAGGGGGAGAAAAAAATGAAATGTTTATGCGTATCCAAATGGATTTCAACTCGTGCGTAATTCCTCTCCCTGTCTGCGAATTTTTTTCCCCAGGATCAAGAGGGATTTCGTCCTCATTTGAAACACTGATAGCAAACGAGCCTCACGTCCACCCTCCTTCTTTCTGTCAGACGCGGGGACAATCCATTCCACGGATGGCTTGAAGTGTCACCAATGGAGCGTTTTCTACTTTCCTCGAAAACTACCCACGTCTCAACTCTCCGCGCGTCACCTCATTCACATAAGCACCAACAAATAGCATTTTACTTGGACATAAAACATAATAATATTAAAAAATCTAAATATTTAAGTTGAATTTTCTAATCTACAAAGCTTTTTCTAATTCTGCACAAGCCTTACAGATTTAAAACTTGAATTCTATAATAATTTAATTTAGTAAAATAATGCTTCAACCGTAGGGATGTGTAAGTCCAGTGGGTAGACCATGGGACCCCTGATCGGAGAGCCCAGGTTTGATTAAGGGACATCCCTTTGGTTACTCTCAGCTTCATCCTAGCTATGTGGTTTTTCGAGTGCCACAACCTCTTGGAAAAATATGGGTAGCACAGGGAAAGGATATGGATCCCCTACCCAGATGTGTAAATTTCATTGCCAATGGTTTAAGTACAAGTTGAGATTTACCCTCACTTGTCAAATCAACCTTCAGGTTGATAATTGTTGTTGTTTAATAGTACTACCAGTGTTTATCATGTAACCTTTTTTACACGCTATGCATGAATATACCTCCTCTTGCCAATCATTTTCCAAAAAATGTCTGTTACTCGAAAGTTAACTTCTTTGTTTGCCGGAAATTAGATTTGCTTAAGTTTGACCTCCTCTAGCATAATATTATGAATATATATATATATATATATATATATATATACACACACACACACAAGGGTCATCCGGAAAGTAGTACCCGTTCGTGCCGCATGAAGTGCTGACGACGCGAGTAGCCGCTGGACGAGGTCAGATAGCTTCAGTGGCTTGTCTGCCTTCTCTGAGCCAAGTTGCGTGACGCTAGCATTGCCTGTGTTGTTTCTGTGATTGTTTACAATGTTTAAAAAAATTGAGAACGCCGCCAGTTGTGAAGTGAGGGCAGTGATTAAATTCCTCAATGCAAGAAACGTTCGCCCATGTGATATTCATCGCCAATTAAAGGAGGTGTATGGAGACAATGTAATGGACGAGTCGTCTGTTCGGCGGTGGTGTCGCAACTTCAACATGGGGAGGGGGAACACACACGACGATGAGCGTTCGGAGAGACCGTCTGTCATTACAGACCAACTGGTGAGCTCAGTTGACGAATTCGTGAGGAACGATCGGCGCGTCACAATTGATGACATCTGTGAGCATTTTCCCAATGTTTCTCGAACAATTGTTCATGAAATTGTTAAACACCATCTGCATTATGCAAAAATTTGTGCAAGATGGGTCCCTCGCGTATCTCAATGAGCTGGCGGCGAAGGACTATGCAGCAGGAATACAGAAACTTGTCACACGTTATGACAAATGCCTTAATTTGCTTGGAGATTATGTTGAGAAGTAGTTTAAAGTATCCTCTTTCAAATAAAATTTTTTATGTTTGTTAATATTTACTTTTGTGTCTTTATTTCACGAACGGGTACTACTTTCCGGATGACCCTCGTATAAGAAAATAGGTAGAAAATGATTAGTTAAATTTCAAAATAAGTGGGTCAGCGACATTAACGATCGATTTAATTAGTCAAGTCGGATTTGATCACTGCGTACAGTCTGCTTCTTGTAAGTTATCCGAATTCATACGGTTGAAATATGATGAAAAGTATTTTAGGTTGCATATTTCAAGTTCTTTCTACAAACTAGAATATTACCTATGCATTACATTAGAACCCAAAAACATCATAATCTAATGTAAAAGCAAAAATTCAATCAAAACTCTTCAATGCATGATTTGCATGAACCGTCCATAAAAAATACCTTGTTCTTAGAACTAAAGCATCTCTAAGTAGTCTGAGCGTCTTCGTTTTCCCATTTCCTAGCAGAACTTGATATCATAGTTTTTCACAATCCAAGAGAAGAACTGGAAAACGAGTAGGGTAAGATGAAGAAACATTATTTTCACGCTGAAAATTACCTTGAAGATCTAAGATAGCGTGCTTCTTAGCGTGCGTAACTGTTCTGCTTCAAAATTGTTGCCAATGCATGTCTTCGCTCCCTACCCTCTGCATTCATGCCTCCTCTCGTCAATGCAAACCCTCTCCCACATCCCTGCACTCTGCTCTTCATCCTGCCTGACTCTCTGCTCCTGAACCTCGACCAACACCCGTCCCCAATACCTTCCCTCACCCTTCCCTTATCCAGCACAGTCCCCATTCGCTCTTCTCTCCGCTCACCGCCATTTCCTTCCCCCAAACCCTCCCCTCTTGATTATTCCCCGAGCGCATATCCTTTCCGCTCGGCCAAAACATCTCATTTCCTATTCCCCTCCATCGCTCGTTTATTCCACTCCGGAGGGAGTCAGTTCTTCGCCCTCCCTCGGGTCTCCGGTCCTGTCCTGGGCTGCGCTCCGTCGCCTACAATATGTCCTCGAGTCGGCTCTCGCGCTCCTTCGGGAGGAGACGTCCTTGGGGAGAAATGGGTGTGGGTAACAAAGGCATGGAGGGACGTAGGGTGTGACAGTGTATGTGAGAGAGAGAGTCGAAGATGGGGAACGACCCGCCGAAGGAACGAACGGGTGACGAGGCAAGAAAAAGTTGCCGTGAAAGGAGAGGAAATGCGAGATGGAGGGTGGGCGCGGAAAATGAAAGCGGATAGGAAGAAGAGAAACGAAAAGGTTTGAAGAGTGGATGAGGTTATGAAGGTAGAAGAAATGGAGGATGTGAGAATATTGCAAGTTTCCTCCTATTCCGGATCCCAACTCCGTATTATTAGTAATTTGCAAGCAGTGAAAGAAGAGAGAAGGAGAGTGGGAAGGCCAGAGGAGCTTAAAATGTGACTGCAGAAAAAGGTGTATACGTTATAGGGAACTTTGCAGCTGATCGAGTCTATTAAGTAGTTTCCTCTTCCTGACTTACGTCCACGCAATCCATATACTATTCTACTCGATATGGAATTAGCAAGCGGAATGGACATGCAAACAAATCAACAACAACTTTAATATTTCCGTTCACCATTCCCACCCGCTCATGACTACAAGCCGACCCGATGATAATCAGACGGGCATTAAAAACAAGGTTATTTATATTATTCTCAATAAAAATATCTTAAGTTATGAGCGATCCAATCCCGTGAATTTGCTTCGTTAAAGCCTTTTTTTCTAGTCAATGATATTCTGCATTAGAACACGGCACTCATTATAGATTTCCACTTTTCCTTGCAATCAGTGTCCGGGGTTTGATAAAAATAGATAGTCAATGACCTCTCAACTTAAGGTCAAATAAAAGTTACTCCTTTGTCGATTCGAAAATTTGAATTCTTTTTAGGGCATGATATTGTCAATTTTAAGAAACCTGAGATGTTAAGGATATTTATGAAATCATCATAAAATAGTTTATTTTTTATTTAGTGGATGATCATTTTAATTAAACGAAAATTTTGCTAATTATTAACTTTGAATTCACATTTTTCCGATTACTTTGAATGCCCTTTTAGGGAAATATATGGGAGCATATAACATTCAACAAAATCATTTGAGCGCATGAGCAAGTATATCATTACTTTCTGTTTATTTGATTGCTCCTTTGAGTTCCTAATACGTGATTTATGTATATCAGAGCAAGAGACTAAGGAGCTGTGAACATAAATAACTAGGATTAATTTCTCGTGTTCCATCAACCTTTAAACCGAAGGATATAAAACGAAAATTAAACGGATAAGAATTGTTGGATTGGATAATTATCTTCACTATGAAATACTATGCATTTATACAGTAATAAGAGCATGCATCTTCGATTATTGTAATGGCATGAACACTTGTAATGTTTCAAAAAATTATGGAATTTCGCCAAAATCATACCCGCATGTAGCTTCAAGTTTATTCACGCTGCATCATATCTTTTCACTCATTAAAATCATTACTCAATTTGGGAAGTGGCTGGGAAAATATTATGTCTAGCCTCATTTTACGCCATAATTGTAACATAATGTTACAACTATGTCGTACAATGGTGTAAAACTTTATGGTGTTGAGTGTTGATGACCCTTACACAAATGCTTCTAAACCAGCGCCAAGGCACACTGGTGTGCCTGAAAAGGGACTGGAAGTCTGCTGCCAAAAATAACCGTTAATCCCGGATTATAAGGGTACAATACTGGAAGGTTAACCACAGAGAAGCACCATTTTTGCTTTTTTACTCTTTTCCAACTAATTACGTATAAAAGGAACCTCCTGAAATGTCATTTATGGGATAGATTGGTTATAAGTTATTTTCCTTGGGTGACTGGCTCTCTTCCAAACATAATTGTTCTCTTATATCACCGCCAAAATTCAACCCTTTTCGCATCTAAACGATAATGAAATCCGAAAAAGCTATGCCCTCCTACAGTTTACTTTTCCTCCATATTCACATAATCCTAGGATAATTTCAGCGGCCTTTTTCGTTCGGAACGATCAATGTGATTTTCGTTTTCGTTGTAACATTTCTTAGTCATTATCACGCTGTGGGGTCGCATTTAAAACGAGAGTATTTTTTCACAGAACGGTTTACATCCTTTATTACTCCCTCAAACTTTGCATCTACGGAAAATAAGACCAATACACCGCTTCAGTTTCAACTCGTCTCTTGTCGTGTGAGTTTTAGTCGAGTGTTTCCAGAGCGTACACTTTTTTTGTAAGAACTGCGTTCGAGTGATTGCTCAGTGTTTTGTGCAAAGCACCATAGCAGGAATATTTTACTGCGCCTTTTTTCTGAATTTCCCTTTTGAAAAATGTGATAGTTTGTGGAATATAACATGTGTGGAACAAAAGAAGCATTATTATTATCATTTGCAAAAAAGACACCTTTTTTCAGTTGCCCCGATGAATAAAATTCATTTTAGCTGATGTTAGAACGGCAATTCCAGAAAAAATACCTTTTCAAGATACATAATATGCTAGCAAGTCAATGTGTTATTGTATTTGGCCATTTTTTGTGAGGTATTTTCTTTGGAATCAAAATATATGGGAGAAATGTTTTGGACTGTGGAAGCTGAAGTTTTGAGTTATAAAATGATTAATTTCTCAATTGTTTTTATTGCACTAGGTAAACCTACATTTTGCAATGCCAATAACAGGCATTTCTTTGCACTTTTTTTGAGTATTCCGAAATGTTCGATCCCCTGGTTACAATATTTATTTAATAGACTCGATTTTAATTTAGCATTCTTAACTTCCTATGATTTATATCTTTCTATTGAATGACTTGCTTTATTTTTCAATCCAGTATATTTCTAAAAAAATTAATGTTACCTGGTTAGAGTTTACCAAAGTTATCTAAAATAATGAAAATACATTAAAAAAATCATTGAATGCCCAAGAAATTGGGCAAAATAAAATTTTTCCAGTGAAACATAGACTATAAAAAAATGATGATCTAAATTTTGGTTACAAGTGTTCCGATAATTCTTCTGTGCCCCAGTGGCTCACATGCCCGGAAAAGTTGTCAAATAAAATGATGGTGCTGGGTGAACTAACAAGAAACCTTAAAAATAGCAGCCTTTTTACGTCAATAAGGATTACAATTATTTTAAACGAATTCGAAATGAAATTCAAATGAAAAGTTCTCAGATCAAACTAAACGGTATATGATCGAATTCTTGAAATAAATCCCAAAGTCACGATGTTGATAGCTAGGGTCAAAAAGCCTCCAACAATTGCCGAAGTTTTTCTAGCTCGTTTTACTAGCTTCAGAGAATATTGCTAAATTTATTCTTGAAATCGAATTTTTACTTGCTCGAATTGCTTATGTGAAAGGGATGAAAAAGGATTATTTATTCATCAAAGCTCTTTATGAAATAAAATAGCAATTAAAATTTTTAAAGTGATAAAAGGCAAGTAACTACGTTTTCTTCTATGATAATTATCAAGAATATAAAGAGCTAATAATTTTTTGTTTTGAAAAGTTTTGTTAATAAATTACATGTAGCTTTTATGACCATAAATCCATTTACGAAAAAGTTATGTTGAAAGAAACAAGCTCAAGTATCTCAATAAAATATGTATTAATCGAGAGAAAAGAAGATATAGATATATGTATTCATATTCAAAACAATTCCTTTTGCTCATCAATCAATATTATGCTTATCAATTGCATGTATTTTTCTTTTGAGCAAAATTAATATTAATTTCGTTATTTCAAATCACAAGGGGATCTGAATAGTGCGGTAGCTAACGTGCTAGCTTCCCACCCATAGGGGCCGGGTTTGTATCCCGAAGGCGGCAGATATTTTCAGTGGTAACCCGATCGCTACTTGAAGTGCTTTGTGGAGGGCGCTTTGAGTGAGCACGCCGTCAGGATGGGACGTAAACGGCGAACCACTAGGTGCCTTTCGCTAGGAGTAGACTAATGCCGACGACGTATATCTCTCCACCCTTCATCCTTTCCTGTCCATCCCTAATGGCGCCAAGCTATCAGTTACCTCCCCTAAAATTACCGCTTCAAATCACAAATATATGAAATAAGTTGTAATTACATTTTCATTCAGCCAAATCTACCAACTTTGATGAAAAATGTGATCTGGAAACTATTTATCAAAAAGCACCAAATATTATGAGTAACTTTATAAAAATGTTCTTAAGGGGCCAGTATCTTTAAAGCGCATGAATGAAGAGAGTAGTGAGAAAGCGTTGATCTATCTATCTAATTATCCGATTAGGGTTCATAAGGCCCATATTAATAGAAATGCCTATCATCTAGGACGCCCAATAGTTGAAAGGCAGTCGAAAAATCACCCTTCAAAAGCGGCTTCTCGAAAAGCACTTCATTGAGAGAATTCCTTCGATGGTAAAAAAAGACTAAACCCAAGAGAAAACAGTTGGTCTAGCGTGAACACGGGGGAGGGAAGACATGAATATATGTCTCGGCTGCCAAGCGGACTTCAGTGTTAACTGCTTCTACAGCTATATAGCAACATGCAATCTCGCACATGGGCGTGTTGCGTGGGGTATTAGGCATATCACACCTTTACAAGGTTTTAAGTCAATAATAACTTAGCCGTCCATTCACTTTGCATGTTGCACGTTATTTAAGAGTGACCAAAAATGACAGATCTGTTCGATACACAACATGAGTTTAGTTTCTAGAGGAATTATAAACAACCTTTCTCCAATGACCCTTTCACGAAGTTTAAAACTAAACCATGCTTTTTGAGCATGTACTCTATACAGTTATTACTACGAGCTGCATAATTGAGACGGAATACACGTATTTTTTTCAATTATTTACCTATAAAAACTAAGGCATTATTTTACCGTACCGTATATAAAGGTTTGAACAAAGGTACGATTCAGACTATATTTTCCCAAATGGTAGTATAATTACACAGCAGATATAACAAAGCATCACTTATAATGATAAAAATGAATTTATTCTGCGTACACATCGTTTATAATCATAAAAGATTGATGATATCTGTGAACTTAATATAAATTCAAATAATCCTGAAATTTTGAGACCATTAAAGTTTAAATTACGTCTAAAGAGATCAATTTCGGCTTTTTTAACTGTAGTATTTATAGATTCATATTCAACCATAAATTTTCAAGACTTAACCATTCCATATAAGGGGGCTGTATCAAGTGGGTGCTATTTATTCAAGGTGCGCCGTAATTACAGTTCAATGGCAAGATTTTAACCAATGTAACCCGATTCCTCGATAGTGAAAGCTGGGTCAAAATCTTGAGAAAATTCAATTTTGAGAAAAATAATAAGATTTGATGCAAATTATGTAAGAGCGAAGTGGCGACAGCTTTTTAAATGACTTGCGTACATTTTAGCAATTGGTCACATCAAGGGTAAATTGATTTTGGAAAAAATGTTGAAATATGTTCCCAGGAAATTCTGACCACAGTGAATGCTAAACGATAAAGAAACATTTGAATTAACAGAAGTAACATCTATTTACTTCAAATACTACTATCTACTTACTAATTACATATATTTATATATATATATATATATATATATATATATATATATATATATATATATATATATATATATATATATATATATATCATAAACACAGTAATCAACCCGAAAGTTGGTATGGTAGGTGATGGTAGAGTTCACTCAGTACTAAGCCCGACAGCGTATGAAATTCACACATCATGGTAGGGGGTAGTTCCTATATATATACAGGGTTCGTCCGGAAAATAAGTGTACTGACTCCTGGGCTGGGCGCGCCGCTCCAGGCGCGCACAGCACCGCTCTGACGGGCTGCGATTGTAGGGGAGTATTGGAGGGCAAGCGACGCTGAAAAAGGCAGTCGGCTCTGAGCTGTGGTGTAGTGAGGAGCTCTGTTAACGCGAACCTCCACGCTCGACCCACGTCACGGAACGCGATGCCGAAGTTTTTGGAGCAGCGTTATTCCATCAAATTTGCGGTAAAGCTTGGGAAATCGTCTACCGAAACTGTCGGTATGATTAACCAGGCTTACGGGGAGTCAGCCATGTCCAGAAACATGATCTTTCGGTGGCACAAGATGTTCGTGGAGGGCAGAGAAGAGGTCGACGACGAGTCTTCGAGAGGTTCCCGATGATGCCTTCGCGGGAGCGTTCCAGGAATGGGAACGCCGCTGGAACAAGTTTATCGACTCACAAGGGTCCTATTTTGAGGAATATTAGCTTAAGATATGTAAAAGTATAATAAATTTTTTTTCCTGAGCTCAGTACACTTATTTTCCGGACGAACCCTGTATATATATATATATATATATATATATATATATATATATATATATATATATATATATATATATATATATATATATATGAATCTAAGGGATAGAACGCTAGTATGCAACTATGAAAAGATATAATAAGAGCGTTGTTAAGATCTGAGAATAGACTGCGAGTCCATAAAAGTTTAACTCACCAATTAACAGTGAGGCAAATAAGTTGGGAAATAAAATGACCTATAATTAGATGTTGGCCGTCTTGGACGAGCTTCAAAATAAACAGACCAGAGTTGAAGGAAGTAAGCAGGCCAAAAAGTTTGACTTGAGGGGCGCGGTTCCTTGATTTTGAAAAGAAAGTATGTGGAAACAAAGAGCGTAAATTTATGGGAGGTGTTGAATGGCCATCAAAGAGTTCTGAGTCTGCTTGAATAATAAATCTCTTGATGTTGCATTTGAAGTCTGGCTGAAATAATGTTTCTTTTCGATTAGACTATTGGAAAAATCTACTCTGCAACAGAAGTATCGTCGAAGTTTTTAACACTTATATTCTGAAACTCAGCGTCGAGATACACATGTTTCTTTTATATCAAGATTAATTTAAGTGAATGTTGATGAATGTATTTACAAATGAAGAGTAA
The DNA here is from genome assembly GCF_022747635.1 of Hetaerina americana. NCBI lineage: Eukaryota > Metazoa > Arthropoda > Insecta > Odonata > Calopterygidae > Hetaerina > Hetaerina americana. The sequence goes on from NW_027286874.1 coordinate 72,791,546, forward strand.
AAAAGTAAAGAGAGTGACCGATACTTGTGGAATTCTTTTTTATCACGGATTACTGTATTAATTTTCCTTTTCTGTAAAAGTATAAAGGATTCCAGATTGACGACTATTATTTCGAATAATGTTCTATGAATGATAATTTAATTCTTTGAAAATTGGTTGAAAATTCATTAATGATTAGATTACTATATCTCGATAGGAGGAATGAAGGAGGATGGATAAATTATATAAAGAATATTTGCTGAATGAATTAAGTAATGCTATTCTACGCTCTTCTTTTGGTTTGGTTTTTTTGGGTCCCACTATGTTTAAAAATTCTGTATTATGCATCCGTGAACATTTTATAATAAGCTAGCTTGGTTCTTGTTAAAATAGAGATGAATAACCCACGATACTTAAATAAATCTAGAGTTATAAAAGTTTTGATATGTAGCTACTTCTATGTGGATATTTAGAAGGAACAAATTACACCTTGGTAAAAGTATTTTAAGTAAGCTATGCTCACCAGCAATGCTGATTAATCGATTTAAAGCTTCATTTCATCATCTTAACCATTCTAATCAAAATTTTCAAACAATTCATTCTACATTTTCTTATAATCTAATAATAAGCTCATCTTTTCCGAAATTCTTTCAAGAAAATTCTCATTTCTTACTCTGTGCGTAAGTATGTAACCCTATGTAATAACCCCCATCCTCTCCTAAATCCTCAACTCATACGCCTTTAGTTTACATTCTTACTCCTTTCATAATGTCCATACCCTTTACGTAACGCCATAATACCGACCAAGTGTCTCACTATTCTTTCCTATCACTAATATATCTAACTGCCCACATTTTAATATTTTTTCAATAAATGCCTCATCAGCTATATTTGCCTTTGTGTCGGCAACTATACTGTAACGAATATCTTCTTTCAAATACTTCCCAAGTATTTTACATTCGTTACTTTTCCCTTCCTTTGAAAGAAAAAAGAGGGAAAGGACGCGGGAGGTGCCAGATGATGGATGATATCAAGGTGGAAGGCAATTAAGGCCGAATATTTATTTTATTTGTTTAATTATCGACTTAATTGGGCATGATCGAGACTTATAGTCCCTTCTTCCACCTACCCCTCAGGCAATACATTGAAGACAATTACATACATTCAAGCCCTTGGTAGAGGAAAATCCTTCTAGGCGGAACCCGTGACCTCTCTTTTGGCGGGCGAGGACGTTACCCCGCCGCCACCGGGTCTGACATAAATAATAAAAGGTTTGGAGGCATGAAGAGCTACTTGGGGAAGGCAAGACCCAATGGCAGGTAACGTTCATCACTTCATTATTATATCTGGTGGTTAACATGAAAATGCTGAGAATATGATAAACTGTAGCCAAAATGTTTCCGTTTCCTTTATTCAATGGATACATTGATAGAAAAATAAATTATTATCTTAGACCACTCATTTTCTAAAAATTTTAATAAACTATTATAAAATCAGCTCAGATTCTTATATTACATACGAGGTCTGACCAGAAAGTAAATTACGTTTCAGGCAAACGTGGCAGGGGGGTGAGCTAGAGCCATCATCTTGCTGTCTAAACGTCCGTACACTCAGTACGTATCCTGCTGTGGTAGTGTGCAGACGGTGGTTCTTCTTTTTTGCTCAATGTGAACTGTTAAAATGTGCGCTGCAAATGTAAATCCCGCGAGTTTTGAAGTGCGATCTGCAATTAGGTTTTTACTGGCAAAAAACCATAAGCTAATTCATTGGCAACTTTGTGAAGTGTACGGAGACAGAATAATGAGTGAAGACGGAATGAGGCAGTGGTGTATTCCGTTTAAAAATGGCCACACCAATGATCAGGACCACAGCGGTCGGCCTAGCCTCGTGACAAATAGAACTAAAGGTGAAAATCAGTGACGAAATTCTTGAAAATCGCCGATTTAACGATCACGGATCACTCGCTAATAACACAGCTTCTAACACAGCGTTATGCGCAACAAAAGGAAGAGGTAGGAATAGATAACATCCGTGAACTTAGGCAATTTGCATATCATTTTGTATTGCGGGTTGCCGCATTATGGGTTGTCGTGTGAATTCGTCGGGAATACCAAGCAGAGAGAAATCCGTCGCAATGCCAAGATACACTTAGTTTACGTTCGAGACGATGCGATTTCATTTGCAGCCCATGGCCAGCATGAAATGTGGTCAGGAGCAGCCATTTAAAATTGCCAAAGATACTCGATCCTAATATATTCTGACAGGGAAAATGGTTGCAATAAAGTGTTTGCGGACAGCTAGGATGGAATGAAACAAAAGCGCTACTTTCATTCGCCATGTAAACAAAATTAAATCAAAGGAAAATATACATCCAGCAATGCAAAGGCTAAGAATTTAAAAATCGAATTATGTTGCTTGTAAATACTTCCATTTATCTTTGGTAGTGTTTTAGTGGCGGGTTCGAAGAGAGAGGGGTACCACAGGGTCATGCCAACACCTAATGATAATAGTTTGGGTGAAATGTGTGACTCTAAAAAATAAATTAAAAATTACTATCTCTGACATGCCTGACACTGCTTATGAATAACAGTCGTTTATAGTGTTCACGTTGTGTTTCGGAGTGCCCTGCTAAATTAGTTCTTTTATTTTATTTTAATTTATAAATAAATAAATAAATAAATTTTAACGTGAGAAAACTTTCAAACACAAAAATGATGCCCTATAAGAGTTTTAAATAGATCCGCTACGACAGTATTTTGAGAATTAAACAGGACGGTTACGGCTCGATCTGTACCTTTTAATTGTAAATACATGCGGATTCATTAATCTGCGCATTAAAAAAATCGTGCGAAAACCGGATGAATATACACTGAAAGGAAATGGGGAACGATACATAGGGAATGATATATCAAAAAGAGAAGCATGCATGTATCAATAAATATATATATACATACATATATATATATATATATATATATATATATATATATATATATATATATATATATACACACACACACACAGCGTCTGTTCCTCAATGAGGCGGCTGCAAAGGCGTCTGACCCAAGTAGGACGGCCAGTAAGTGATGGTGTCACGTTAAAAACACTATTGAGGAAGGCAACGGGAAACCACCTCAATTATCATTCCCAAGAAAAATATGATGGACAATAGAGATATTTTGAGTCCTGGCAACCACGGGGCTCGGCCCAATCGGCCGTGTGTCGTGCCCGGCAGCGGGGGAGGCAAGGCTTCCGCGGTCGTCATCCCACGAAACCCTTGCAAGGGAAAACCAGCAGCAGCAGGACAAAAGACGCAGGAGAAGAAGACCAAATTAGTTAGAATAGGAACGTGAAATGTTAGGACAATGATGAGGACAGGGAAATTGGAGAATTTTAAGCGAGAAATGGGAAGGGGAAATATAGATATTTTAGGTCTATGCGAGGTGAGATGGAAAGATAGCGGGGATTACTGGAGTGATCAGTATAGAATAATATACAGCGGCGGGGACGAGAGCCAACGAGGGGTTGCCATAGTATTAAATGAAGAGGTAGGAAGAAGCGTAGTCAACATAGAGCAGGTAACGGATAGAATACTACTAGTAGAGATAAAAGCAGAACCGACGAACTTGGTTATTATTCAGGTATACATGCCACCGAGCAACCATAAGGAAGAAGAGGTCGATAGGATATACGATCAGTTAGAGGACATAATTGCGTATGTTCATGCAGGGAAACATTTGATAGTGATGGGGAATTGGAATGCGACGGTAGGCGAAGGAAGAGATGGTGATGAGGTGAGGGACTACGGTTTAGGCACGAGGAATGACCGCGGGGAGAAAGCAGTTGAGTTCTGCAGGAGACAGGACATAGTCATCACCAACACTTGGTTTAGACACCACAAAAGACGCAGGTATACATGGAAAATGCCAGGTGACTCAGAAAGGTATCAGCTAGATTATATCCTGGTTAGACACAGATTAAGAACAGTGTGATAAATTCGCACAGCTTCCCGGGAGCGGATGCGGACTCTGACCACAATTTAGTTGTTATGAAATGTAGCGTCCGTTTCAAAACGATAAGGCAGGGGCGGCGAGTTAGAATATGGAATGTAGAAGCATTAAATGGTTTGAAAAAGAAGGAAATACAAACAGGCCGTAGAGGAAATCATGGAGGATGGTAAAGAGCTTAGTACTATCGAAGAAAAATGGGAAAGTTTCAAGAAAGGGTTGTCTAAAGCCGCAAAAGACACTATTGGAACCGTTAACGTTAAAAGGACTAGGAAACCATGGATCACGGATGAGATGATTACAAAGATGGATGCGCGGCGAAAATGGAAGAATGTAAATACAGAATTAGGCAAAATGAAGTACAAAGAATTGAGCAATAATTTGAGGCGGGTACAAATAAAGCAAAAAAAAAGCATGGTGGAAGACGCAGTGCGAGGATATGGAAAGGATGCAGAGGAAGGGTGAAATCGGTGCGCTGTACAGCAAAGTTAAATCGTTATCGGGAAGTAAGAAAGGCAGATCCATGCTAACAGTTAGAGATAAGGCAGGTAATGTAATAGTTGACACAGGAAAGGTCCAAGAGAGATGGAAGGAGTATATAGAAGAACTGTATAGTAAAGAACTTCGACCATCAAAGTTAGACATTGAAAAGGAACATGACGTAGAGGAAGATAGCTTAGGTCCAGGCATACTAGACAATGAGATAGAAAGGGCATTAAGGGAGATGAAACTAAATAAGGCCGTGGGGGTGGATAAAATTCCCGCGAAGGAATCTGGCCGGAAGACTTTGTGAGATCAGTTTAGTTCCTATTCCGAAAAAGGTAAAGGCTACATCATGTGAGGACTACAGGACGATAAGTTTGATATTCCACGCAGCTAAAGTTGTTCTCAGGATCATAAACAAAAGGATAGAGAGTAGGGCAAATGATTACTTAGGGGATGATCAGTTTGGGTTTAAGAAGGGGAGAGGTACGTGTGATGCCATTTCAGTAATGAGATTATTAATCGAGAGGAATATAGAACACAACCAGGAGGTATTTATCTGTTTCGTGGATTTCGAAAAAAGCTTTTGATAGAGTGAACTGGGAAAACCTAATGAGTATATTTCAGAAAATAGGAATAGATTGGAGGGAAAAGAGGCTAATCCGCAACCTGTACATGTCTCAGACTGCTCAGGTGCGGGTTGGAAACGGGGAGTCCGGATGGGCAGTGTTAAGAAGAGGTGTAAGACAGGGTTGCTCATTATCACCGCTGCTGTTCAACCTGTATACAGAGGATATGATCAAAGAGGCGTGGGAAGAACTAGAGGTAGGAATGAAAGTGGGCGGGGAATTCGTAAAATCAGTTAGGTTTGCTGATGACCAAGCTTTAGTTTGTCAGTCAGCCAAGGGGCTGCAAGCATTGCTGAGTGAATTGGAAATTCAGCGCGACAGGTATGGGATGAAAATCAATATTAGTAAAACAAAGGTTATGCAATTTTCTAGAAAGAAAAAGGCTAAGCTAAACATTAAAATAGGAGGGCAAAAACTAGAGCAGGTAGAACATTTTACGTATCTCGGTAGTGTTTTGGACCAACACGGTCAAAGTAGTAGGGACGTAAGGATAAGAATTGCGCTATGGAAAGAGGTTTTCACAAGGAGGAGGGAGTTGATGACAGGGAATTTGAGTAAGGATGTTAAGAAAAGACTCGTAAAAACTTTGATATGGAGCGTAGCTATGTACGGAGCGGAAACGTTGGTCATTGAAGCAGGAGGATAGACGTAGATTGGAGGCTTTTGAAATGTGGGTGTGGAGATGAATGGAGAAGGTGAAATGGACAAGGAAGAAAACAAATGAGGAAGTACTTGGTATGGTGGGCGAAGAGAAGGGTTTGTTGGGAGAAATCCTATAGAGGCAGGAAAAGTGGATGAAGGGGGTGTTGACCAGCAGTGGGATGTTGAAGACTGTGATAGAGGGGAGAATGTTGGGCAAAAGAGGAAAGGGAAGGAACAGGATAGGGATGTTGGACGGGATGAAGGGAGGAAGAAAGTACTCAGAGATGAAGAGGGACCTGATGTAGAGTGGGATGTTGTGTTTTGCTAGGGGCTACAAATTGTTGAATTAGTAATTTTTTCCATCCAAAAACCTACCTTAACCGGTAGATTTCCTCAAAAAAAAAAAAATATATATTAATATATATATATATATATATATATATATATATATATATATATATATATATATATATATATATATATATATGTATATATCCAAATCTAATTATATCATATACTAAAAGTATATATCACTATTTAAGCAAGAATGTGTATCAATGATTGATAAAATATTACATAAATATTGAAATAAACTCTACGGAGGACGATCTTATTGTATGTGACGAATGACAAAGATGTGATACTTGGAAAATTTCTCGTCCACTAAATCCGCAAAGGGAAATCAAGTCGTTTCTGTTTAACATTTCTCAGAGCTATCCATATGACAGGCGCAATTATAGCATTTGCTTTTGCTTTTATTTATACTACAACTCGGAGCTAACTTGGGTCTCGAAAGAAATTATTCGTATGAATTATATCTAAACTTAGTTAAAGAGGAGAAATATATTTATGATAAATATATACTTTGTTGAGCTTATAATTTTCAAGTTTCTCAATGTTTTGCTTCACTCAACTTGATCAAATACGTAACAGTTTTCGAAATTACTATTCTTCTTATCCTTTGACTGATTGGCAGGCAAAATATCTGGTGTCAGGTTTTTCCTGGGCACTTACCTACCCCCGCTACTTATTTCCTTGTTTTTTTGTATTTGTGTGATTCACGGGTCCCTGGTATTAGAGGAATCCTCGTGCGTGAGTACGATTCACAAAGATCTAATTTCAACCTAGTTGGTTGAGTGATTGCGCGTTTACGTAAGTCTTTTCTGTTTGATTTTGTATTTCTGTGTGATTGGCGGGTCAATGGCATAGAAGAAATCCTTGTAAACCCCATACGTGCCAGCAGATGTGATTCGCAAAGTTCCCTGTTTCTGAACACCCAGAGTGATAAGGTGCATGAGGGAAACCTTGTGTCCATTATTTTTATTTGTTTTGTGTGATAGAAGGATCCCTGGCATAGGAAAAATCCCTGTAGCCCCTAAACGTTTGAGTGAGTACAATTTACAAAGGTCTAACATACCCGAGTGTTTGCGTGATTGCGAACGTGAACTTGGGCTTTTTCGTTCTGATTTTTATTTCAATTATTTTTAATTCCTGTATGAGTACAATGGGTCCCTGGCACAGGAGATATCCTTACCAACCCTGAGTGTGTGTGTGTGAAAACGATTCACGAGAGTGACTGTTATTCCTTAACACACCCTAGTGATCGAGTGGTCGAAGGTTTGTTTTATTATTTATTAATTCTGCTTTCTTGTGTGCCATTGAGGTACACGTGAGTCACTGTTTCCCAAACACACGCAAGTTACCTAGTGTGTGTTTCCTATCTTTCCCCTTCTAATTTTGTTTTTATCTACCTTCTTTATAAGCCTATTGCCAATCAAGTTTACGATCTCGGGTATTTCGTTTTTTATTGCTTCACGATCGTAGGTACTTTCATTTTATGTTTACAGATATTAATCGGACCAGGTGAATTAGAATAGTTCATATAGATGGAGTTCAATTAAGTTATCCATTACTTTGTTCAACCATAGTATTTATACAGTTTATGACAATTTTAGTGAGAATTTGAAAAGATATGTCAGTATTTCAATATGTTACAATAGATAGTTGACCATAGTTGTTTAATGAATATGTTTTTACTCAAAAAAGCACTTCTACATTTATTTTACCTCAATAAATTTATTAATAAATATCATACATACTATGACCTAACTAGATACAAGAAGAATAGATGAGAAGCAACTCGAGATAATATGGAGGAGCTAACCACATTTCCTTTGAACGTTTACCAGATCTAGTGGAAAAGGAACCCAAGCGAGATCTTACGCTAGGTAGTCGTGTGATTTGAGAGGTTTCTCTATTGTTCACCCTCAGCGTCTGATGAAAACTAATCCATAATCGCTTCGATAGATCTACTTTCGCCCTCGAGTTGAATTAAAGTCGCACTCCTTGTTAGTAGCTGCGTCTGTCTCAAGTGATGTAAAAGAAGCTTGAAACCGTAGCCTTAAGGACCTTTCGGAATCCGCCTAACCCCTTCGAGTCGTGAGAAAGCCGCTGGTATGTATGCCGACGCTCTAGCGATGTAATTTGAAGAACCTTGAGGCATTGTACCAATATTTAAAATAAACCTCTTTTCCGGAACGTTTCCCGATACTTTATACACAAACCATGAAAACGTGAAAATTTGAAATTAAAAAATTATATATGTACATATATACTGTATTTTGTAAACTACAATAATATTGTCAGGAAGTTCCTTTTAAGGCAATAAATTTGTTTTACAACTATTTTAAAAGAAGAAATCATTATACATTTTGGATATGAACAAAATCCATTTTCATAATTAATTACCAACTTAATTGGCAGTGGTTTGAACTGTTTCATCAATAAGCAGAATTAATTATATAGCAAGAGATCACTGCCCTGTTATCGTATCTTCCCTGGCCAATCCTCGTATTACCGCCAGTAAATCTTTTCCCATCTCCTCACAAAACCCTATGTCTATTTTTTGTCTTACTCCCTTGAGATCGGATATTGAAAAAAAAAACTGTTTTAAAGATTCGAGGAGTAAAGACGGCAGGCAAAGAAATATTTGTGATTTAAAATACGAAAGGAGGAAGGGAGGAGGGGAAAAAACGCAAAGAACAACGCCAAGACTAAATCTGAAGGAAAGGAAAGGTATTTTGACAAAAGGGAGATGGAGAGAGAATATTATGCCGGCGAGGAAAAGAAATGACTGTGGCAACATTTCCCAATGTTCTCCAATACATATGAGAAGTACGGGATATTTATCGGCATATTTTGTGCAGAGAGTGGTCTCTGTTCCCGGGCCAAATGCGAGTAGTCGAGGAAATGAAAATAGGAGGCCAGAAAGAAGATTGGCGAAACATGATAGACTGGATATAGATGGAAATGGACTTGAGAGAATAATTTGGGATAAAAAAAATGTACGATAAGTATTGGAAACATTGGAAGTGGATTAACCGACGAAAGGAACATCTGGTACCATACATTCCTGGAAGTATCCCCGGTTAACCGGGCAAACCGATGGAACTATAATTTTAAATAAATTTATTCTTGTGCGTGAAAACGCCAAATACACAGTTTTTTCAATCTATGCATTGCGGCTATTCTTCTAATAAAGTAGATAACGGTTTTCTTAGCTCATCAAGAAGAAATTTTCAATCAAATTTGGAATAATTAGATAATAATGCTATTATACAAAAAAGTATATTTCAGCATAATAGACTATAATTTGTTGGTAGAAAGGAAGCACCTCGAAGAATGTTGATTTCGAAATGATTCTTCTTCCTCAATAAGTAACCTTGGAGTAAATGATTATTTAATAATACATGTTATTTTTATTTTAAAGCATAAATATACGGCTCTGTCCAATAAATTCGCAAACTGAGGCCATAAAACCTTTATTTTGAAATATTTAGTCTACATCGATTTGTGCATTTCAAAGTACTCTCTATTTGCTGCTATGCACTTATTCCATCTACTTTCCCACTGTTTAAACCACCCTTGGAAGTCCTCGGCAGTTAGGCTTTTTAGTTGTCTTTTCATTTCTTGCTTTATTTTGTCCTCATCTTCCCAGTGATATCCCTTCATCACATTTCTGCATTTTGGGAATAGGAAAAAGTCGCAGGGGGCGAGATCTGGTGAAGAAGGAGGATGATCAAATATTGTGATTGAATTTTTTTCCAGAAACTGGAGAATGATCAATGTTGAATGTTCCGCTGCATTTTCATGGTGATGGATCCATTCATCATGTTCGGCCAAAAAAGTGTGCACTGTTGATTGTCCTAAATCCAGTTCATCAGCTATCATTTGGACAGTTTTTCGATGATCGATAAGGACAAGGGACCGCGCACGATCAACGTTGTCATCAAAACAGGTGGTCCCGGCTTTGCATCATCCGTGGCGTCTTGTCGGCCATCTTTAAAATGCTTAAGCCACTTGAAAGTGGATGTTTTCTTCAGAGCATTATCATCATAAACAGCTCTCAACATTTCAGTAATTTCTTGATAATATTTACTGTAGCTCACCAAAAACCTGATGTTCATTCGTCGCTCCGTGATTTTATCAATTTCCATTTTCGACAAACAGTAAAAACAAGGACAACAGTAACTAACATAACTGGCACCATACGCACAGCTCGACGATCCGCCAAGCACAGACGGCTCATTGGGTCTCAGGTAACAAGTGCCGTTAGTGGGCGGGGCTATAGTTCGCGTCATGTCCGCCAGATTGCACCAGTTCGCGCATTTATTGCTCAGACCACGTATACTCTAGAATGTGTAATATATAATGAAGAATAAATGTATCTTCATGTAAAATAACGTTGTAAAAACAGCATAAAATCTATATTTATATCGGAGAACAATTAAAAAAAACGCCAAGAAACAATCCACAGTGAAAAAATATTTAAAACTTATTCCGTAAATATCATAGAAAATTATACTTTATTCGATTCATTCAAATATGGCAATTATAGGAATAAGGCTATTTTATATGCCCAAAATCTTTAACTTAAAGAATTAAATTGTATATTAATTTGTAGCTCTTGAAATAAACATTAAATTAATTATTATTCAACAGGCTAATTGATAGATAAATTAACATTTCAGGAAGATATAATTAAATATTTCCAATTCAATACAATTTTGGGAATATTAGAAAATGTAAATGATGTGAATGTTTGATTTCTTTTTATAAATTATGTTTTGCTGTTGTCAGAATACTGCGTTTTTGCTATATATGGTGTTAAAGCTCAAATTAATCTTAAATTAAGCTTAAATTGATGGAAAAATGATACACCTGAAATACGCTTGGTAGAATTTCAACGAACATTTAATAAATGCAATATGCATTTTATATTATTTAATAAGAGGTGGAGGAATGTCCATTCGAAGGCTGATTGTCATTAACTTTCTCACCCTGATAATATAATAAACTATGAAAGAAATGTTTTCTACAAAAGGAAATTATATTGTTGTAGATTTCATTTGCAAGACAATGGATTATATCTAACCAAACACTCTCCTGCAACAGTTCTTCAATTATAACATGGTATGTTGCTAACTTTACTTCGATTAATATATCAAAAGCCAACAACTATCCCAAAATGAAGCTGCACCGCATAAAATAAGGAAATTCCGAATTTTCTCATTTTCCATGTCAATATGCTCGCTTCTTTGAAAAAGCCATATTTAAAACTGACCAAACAATTATTTTTCACAATCATTTTAAAATAAAAAGGGCAAGGCAGTCTACGGTGTTTTAATACAAGGTGTGATCAAAAAAAGCCCGGACTAATATTATTCTGCGCAAACCGTTCAATGGATCGAATGGGCATCTTTTTCCATTCAAAGGGTTCGATGGCCTCCTCCAAGTCCACGAATGTGTCATACAGAGATTCTCTTAGATGCATATTTTTTTCGGTCCATTCAGGACGTTCCACCTTTTGCTGCTCGATTTTTCCTAAATTAGTCAGCGGTTTTCCATGAGACATTCCATAAAGTTTCCTGGTAGTTTTTTCCACTGCCGTAGCTATCTTCGGCTATTTCATGTGGTATCCTTCAATTTGGCTGTAACTGCATTACTTATTTTTCCATTTATTATGTCAACCTGGTACCTTTTCGTTTAACAGGTCTTTAATGACTCTGTTGAATTTGTCTCTCGGTATTTCTAAGTCTAATTTTTCCCATTCTATCAGGACCTCCCCATTAATTTAATCGAATACAACTAGCTAGGGCCCTTGACAGTAGTCCTTTAATGTACTTATTCCATATCTTCCCAAAAATCTTATCATCTATTAGTGCCTCGAGCGTTTTGAGATTTTAATCTGTCTCTTCACCAATTTATGAGCCGTTTTGGTGCTTCATGTCTTTATGATTTCATCAATTCCCTCCCAGTAAAATACCTCATAAAGCGTGTCCTCAGTTTCATTTATTAGACACTTGTGTTTTATTCGTATTACTACATGGTCTTTAATTTGAGCCATTAACCATTGTCGCTTATACTTTGCCGCCGTACGATTTACTCATCTGCTTCTTGTATTAAGATATTCTTTAAATTTTCTTCTTTATCTTCTCTTTATTCCTACTATTGCACTGCCAATAGCCGCGGTAACCTTTTTTCTTGTTTGCTTCTCCTACAGTATCTTTGTGTTCATATCTGGTTTCCAGTATTACTCTCTTCGTCTTATTGTATCGTAGTCGACAGTCCATGACAACCAGGTTGTGATCACTACTTATATCTTCGCTGAAACAGCTCTTATATTGTTTAATTAGGTTCTTGTATCTCGTTCTGACAAGGATGTAGTAAATTTTGTATCATGCTCTGTCCCCGGGCATCCACATTCATCTTCTTCTCCGTTGTTGGTCAAGGAGTTTGTTTGCCGTTACCATGGTTTTAACGTTACAGGATTTTATCAGACTTTCTCTCTCAGTCGTTCGTATATCTCTTTTGTTTTCTTTTCTGAATGGCTGGAACTTGTCATTTACCTCTTAAATAGCGCTGTGTTCGTAAGTTTTTTCAAGTTCGTAAGCTCATTCAAAATTTTCTCGCATTGTCCGTAAAGAAGCATATTAAAGAAAAGCGTATTCGCCATAATGCTACATCACTTACTACTGAAATAAAGCATTGTTATAATAAACGCACATATTCCAAATATTGAATTTTGGAAGGCTGGGATTGATTTTGGAGTATCCCATTATAATACATTTTCCAATAAGAAGGAGAACACGAAAGTTCATACTAGCAAGCGTTTCCAATTGACACGAAATTCATTCTCTATAGCAGTTTGATAAAAGCTGTAACATATGTGAAGATATTTAAGAAGAGAAAATCATAATTCATCTTTGGATGAAGTTATTAATTACCTAAATTTTGCATCAATACGCAAATAATATTCAACAGCCAATGAAGCAAGGAAGTCTTCTGAGTAATAGTGAAAACAGAGCTCTTTGAGAAGAAAAAAATAAAGGAGCTTAGGTGGAGGCTCCCAAAGGCTGTTAAACATTAATTGAGGTTTAATTTGGGAATTAAAAGGAATTAATTTATATGTGTAATTCAATCTGTAGACGGCCTCTTCGGTGTGGCATAGCCATTCAGTCACAAACATATACTTGTCGGCAAATGAAATTTGTAGACGACTTTTTCGAAACATCATGACAAATCACCGTAGGTATTTTAGAGTGTAGCCTATTTCCTACCAATAATTTACTTATTTTGATTCCTGCGCGGAAAATGTCGTTGTTTCACGTGATAGTTAACTGAATAGGACGAGAAATAATAGTTGTATATACGCTCAAGCTCATTGAGAACCCAAAGACGATGTAAGGATTCATTAATGAGATATTTTAGGAGAAAAATAATGTGATCCTCCGATAAATCGGTACTCTCTCGGGTGAACATGAGAACTGTTGAAAAAAGAAATTTCTGTAACGTATGTTGGTGAACACACCCAAGCGTATAGTTCGAATCATCATTGAAAACCTTAATGAAGTGGTAGAATCTTTTAATCCGTCGCCAAACCAACAGAAAGAGTAATTGCTAACGGAGCGCAAATATCTGGGGAATCCTTTCCCTCAGGACCGGATGGACATAGCTAGCGTGGGACGTCGGTGTGACGTCAAGGGACACTCGGATTACCATGGAAACCGGAGGACGCTTCCGAAGGAGAGATTGGAAGAGAGAGAGAGAAGCGAGGATTCGAGGGGCTTCTGTTCTTACTTTTTCGCAATAGGACGACAACGGTGATGCGTTCCTGGTGGAAAGGGTCGTTGGAGAAAGCGACTTAAGGTCACGAAGAGATACGGCGCGAAAGGGATGGAAGAGAAGGGAAACAAAACGTATTCCGAGGATGAGAAATGAAGATATGGTGGGAGTGGAACGTGTCTGTGTGATGTCGAATATATTCGGTGGCGTAGTTTCCTCAATGAATGTATTGCAATTATTTCGTAATTTTTTTAATTACTCCTGTATCTGTCGAAATTTTGTACTACGCGGTATCGTTATCACACACCTTGCCGACGTGATACCGAATCATTCCATTGAAACTCCTCCGAACACCTTACTGTCTCCACCTCAGAGCAGTACTCAAACAAACTGTGGTTAAGCATGGAAGCACCCACTGATCTTTAGTATCTCCGGGGAATTGGGATCCCTAGAACACGACATCACGAGATCCGTCGAAATAAGCCAATTTTTAGCCATCGGATGGCATGGTCACGTCATTCATTGAGGTATCACTCCAAAGGATGTTACCCAAGAAGGGACAGGCCCGCATCAGAACATGATATTTCTCGTACGATAAGAATACTACGAGCCGGAAAAAAATATCTTGATTCGTTATTCCGAGAAGAAAATCCACCCATAATCCGATGCTGATATTACTATCAACTTCGGATTATGGTTGATATTACGTCTATTAACAATAGTACTTTGGAATTTCCGCAGTCGCAGGGTTCACTTTGTGGAAATTTTCCCTACCAGAAAACGAAATGAAAAGAAAATTGTAATTCAAAATCATATTTTATTTTCCAAATTCGGATTTTGCGTAAACCTTATGTTGAATTAAGAAATTGAACTTGGATCCTAAAAATAAATTACTGATGGATTTTATAAATTTTTATTTCCTTAACCAATACAGTCTTCTGGTTATTCTTCTACGCTTTATATGTTAGAAAAGGTTTTACTGACGATAGATCCTCGAAAGCTATTTCGAAAAGTATTTTTATTTACAAAATATTTTAATTTTTCTTTGAATCACCGTCTCATCTTGAATTTAGTTTGGAATATCGATCCAAAAAAATTATATTTAATAGCTTAACCAAAATTTAACGAAGAGTATCTATTATATGCTTGCTTTTTAAATCAGGCTTCATCATTAAATTTCATCATTATATCACCGAAAGCCAATTTTCTCCTTTATTGGCCGTAATCGAACCGAGTTTCTCAAAAGAAATAAAAAAATTCGACTCTCGCTGGTTAATTTGCCAACGCGTCTGACTCCTAATCTAAGGATAGCGAATTTAAAATCCACCTTGCAAGTGAGTGACACATTAATTCTGGTAATTGAGTCCTTGGGACGATTTGCGACTAGCCATATGTACCTTATCGCAGGAGCAGATAGGACAACAGTCACGCCCAGAATAGCAAAAATAGTGCGGTTCCTAACCACGTGAAAGTGACTTCTTAAACATACACACCCTAGATAGGATTCGAACATGTATTATTCATTTCATTTCCAATTTTACCTATCCATCGCGTCTCTAAAGTATGCAAAAAGGTATAAAAAAGTACAGTGGACGCTTTTCACATCAGGAGGTGACTTGAACCGGAAGAATGTCCGTGAAAAAAAATAGCAGTGCTGATCAAAGAAAGACCTTAAGTTACTCCTTCCATGTCGTAGATCCATCAATTAGTAAAAAAGCGGACGAGTACCGCAGAAGACCCATTTTGAGAACGCAATGCGATGGGGGAGAGGGAGACCGGAGACAGACGAAAAGAGATAAAGTAGAATGAGAGTTGATAGAGAAGATAAAGTGGAGAAAGTGTGAGAAGGGTGACAGGAAAAGAGGGCAGCGCGCAAGCAAGTTAGAGAGGGAGAAAGTAGCGGCGTAGTGGGGGTTTCATGGTTACCTCGCATTATCATAAAATGGATATATCCTCGAGACGTCACTCCTGAATGAAATTCTACTCATATCAAATTGACAGAATGGATCAGAATAGGCCGAAGCCAATTAATCCAAATCGATTTTTAAAACTCGCTGCCTACTCTAAGCGATAAGGTAAATGAAGTATTTTTTCCTGCTTTTACAGACAACAAATGGGGCATCAACTTAAACATTCGTCTTATTAAGATGGCATTCTAAAATTTAAATCCAAAGTGTTAATGTTTTTTAACGAGATTCTGCTAAAGTAAGACAGTTTGGCACCACATCAAATGATGAAAATCAATGAAATTGCATATTTATTAAGTAAATATATTAAACCATGCTGATTAAAACCACTGTGAATATGAATCTACGGGCAAAATAATAATTAAGTGTTGTGCTCAATTACACATATAGGGAAATTAAGCTATGCATCCTACTACATATTATGCTACGCGTTTTACTTGTTATATTTATTCCAGTATAATGTGTTAAAAATTTTCAACCTTACCCCGCACTATTAATTATTTTAGATAATTCCCCATGGGCTAATTTTGGCCTTCATGCGACAAAACCTTTTACTTGGGAGCGTTCCAGTATATTCTTTATTCCATTTTTAAAGTACGTATATGCTTAGGTAATATAGTAGCTTAAATGACATTTTAGCGCAAATGCGGCCGGATAAACGCCTATTGGTTACATAGGAACCCCTTCTACTCCTCGACTCACTTTACCACTTCCAGAATTGGTAAGATTGACCAAACTACAACGCCCCCCTAATTAATTCCATACTTGGGATTCACTCATGGCTTGTGCATTGCAGCGCTCAGAATTTTTCCCTCTATCAAAAATTTACTTCAATAAATATTTAATTATTTTCATTTCATCATTTGCAGGTATTGTTTTAATAATTAACGATAAATTTATTGCTAAAGGATGTGAATAATAGAGAAGAAGTGAACCGCTAATCATACCAGGCCAAATTACAACTTCTAATTATACCGAATAATGTTATCTTATGCACTGAACTAACTCTTCAAACACCAAATGATTATTACCTCACTGCATACCATACATAAGACCCCTGAGGCAGTCCATATTCTTCGCAGCAGCTTCCTAGAATAACATGATTCAATATCAATTCAAAATTAATTAATTACGATTCACAAATTTTAGTTGATTTATTTGGTTCATTTTTCATGTATAATTAAAATATTCTCTAAGTAATCCAAAGTGTGTCCTTCTTGCACGCTTAACTCGAAGCAAGAGAAAGTCTACAACCTCAATTATTTTCCTCTGAATATTAATTTTCTCACGTTTTGAAGTAATATGAGTGCAGTGCACATAAGTAACCATCGGAATTTTATCTATTTCCAGTATATAAATAGTATATGCACGACTGAAGTAAAGCGGTGAATAATGTGGCTTTATATCCCAGTGATAATTGATTTGCCTAAAAACGTCTTGTCATGATTTCCAGGGATCGTTCAAAATATAAATTTTTCGGTCAAACTCAGCCGATGGATGAACACAGGAGAAAATCATCAGAAGAAAAAGAATCATACATAAAAATGTCTGGTAAAATTACTTTAAGAATGAACTTCATCACAAGAGCCCAATGTTATTTGCGAACTTCTACTAAATAAAAAAGGGATTTGAGAAAGCAAATTTACACCATTTTCTTCGGAAAAAATGTTCACATCCGATTTGAATTTTCTCAGCTTCCCTTATTAAACCCCTTTTTACTTAACCCTAGCTTATGTATTATTGGCAAAAAATTGGCATATTTCTATGGACTTAATGTCCAGGTCATACTGAATTAAATGATGAGCTCTGCAACAGGGTTGCCTCTGACACCATGCCGTGCTCAATTCTTGTATTCTGTTCTATCTCGTTAAACTGCTTCGTCCTCGGGAACTACTCCAGCTTTCCTAATTGGATTTCTTAATCCAGTAGAGTCCTTAAAGGAGCTCTTCATCGCCTGAGTGAAATAAGAAGAAATAAAACGACAGTTTCCACCCTGAACTCAATTCTCTTGCGAAGGCACGGTAGTGGGAGGAAATTTCCTGCGAAGAGGACAGAGACACGTTGGGAGCTGTGGCATTCGAGACAGCATTTCCGCTTATCACTTTCACTTCCCTCCCACGTGCCGAGTCCATTGGGTATACGACCGCGGTTTAAGACGACACGTGATGAAGAGAAGCCTGGAAGAGGAGTGACGGGTTCATACAATAAGAATCGCCCCTCCCCTTTCAACCCACGGATGTCTTCTGGCTTGCCAAGACTATTCCAAAAGTACTCTCCAAGGCGGTATTAATAACTGTCAGCATAAAATCCACCCACGGTGAGTCATTTACGAAACTGCGATCATCCAAATAAACTCATCATCGTCTTCATTTTTTCAATCCAAGGATTGGTTTCCTGCAACCCTCCACTATTCCCTTTCAAGCATTTAAATTCAGGGGAATGATGAGCATATTCTCAGTCCATTGTTTCCCGGACTTTATGCAATGATGAACAGTGCTATATAGGGAAATTCCTTTAAGACGAGTAGGAAAGAAAAACCTTAACTTGCACAACTTCAATTTTTTGCAACTCGTTTCAACACAAAGTATCATCATGTTGCAGTTTTACGAAATGTTCACATACTTATAGCACACTGAAGGTAAGGAGAGAGTGAGAGAGACAGCAGAGGGGGGTCACTGAAGTGGAAAGGGGAGGTTCATTTTGGAAGGTGAGAGCAACTGATCAGTTATCATTGCATCTGGTAAATTAAGGTCGGTGTTGTGCACCTGGGTGGGATTTTAACGATAACACATAAGGCAGGGGTGAGCAGAAAGAGTACAATAGTTTGTAAACTAAGTTTTCATGCAGAGAAGTTTGACCTGGAAGAATTTTCAGCTGCTCAATTTAGTCAGTCCTGGCCTCATTATTTTTCCTGCTCATTTTAATTGGCCTAACATCGCCAATGTGATTATTGACCAGTAGATACTCGGAAAAGGGTGAGGTATGATTGTCGTTCACGAAGCATTAACGCTGTCCTTTACTTGAAAATTTCCTTCGGTTTTACCGATATAGCTCGCGTTGTTGTCACTGCATTTCAGCTTGTATACCCCACTGTGTTTTTCTTCACGGCTTAGTCTTTTGCACTGCCTAATAGATTATCTAAGGTTCTTCTACTGTAAAAAGTTCATTTGACTTTAACTTTCGGCAAGATTTTTTTGTGTTCTATTAGATACCTCGCAAAAGTAATGGGAATCTGTACCAATTTCTATTGTCATAGTATGCCACTATTGGGCCATAGATGAGGTTGCATGTGATTTGTTTTAATTTTTGGGGTACAATTGTTTAATTACATCTTCTGATTACCCAATCCTGTATTCGATATGTTTAATTGATAAATAGTATTAATAAATAATAAAATAAATAATAAAATAAAAATTGTTCATAATGTTAATTCTTTTATAATCTGACATAGATGTTGAACATAATTTGATAGCAGGTAATAGGTTGCGTATAGTTTTTAAGAGATATAGTGTAGTGAATTTCGGTACTTAAATAGATCGGTGCGACAAGATTTTCTGAAAATTGAAAATTCAAGTTTTTGGTTTACACCTGGGTAACTGAGTACGTTAACGTAGAGACATCCCGATAGTTTTCGTTTATTATTCCTCTTGACTTGATGTTTATAGTTATCCCTTTCGTTTTACTCATTGAGTATTCCCTTCTCTTTCTCTATTCTCTATGTTCTCTAGCAAATCCACTACTTCAAGAAGTATCCCATTCAACTCGACCATCTCGTATTTCAAATCGTGCTCCATATTCCCCAATATCCCCAGTTTCTGCTGCGCACTTACTCGATTCTCACTTGGGAGATCGGAATGATAAGATGGCTGGGTTACTGGCCACCCGATCCAAGGGTACTGGTTTCAATCCTGGAAATCATAATTTTTCATTAGCATCCCTACCCCTAACTTGTGGTGTCACGTGCAGACACGGAGAACACACCGTCCGAAGGATGGGGCGTGCAACTGTTTGAACCCTTGGCGTCTATAGTTAAAATTAGACTAATGCCAATTACGGGTTTCTCTCCTCCCTTTCTCCATTTCCTAAATAAGAGGTGTGTAAATAACGTGTTCCCATTTTTGAATAAATTAAAATGACAACTCCACAAATCTCTCCTCATCTTCTTCAAATGAAGCGCCTTGGGAAGCTATTTAGTCGTTAATATTGCTATTGCACTCTTCATAGCGTTCTCGATACTGGGATTGCCTTCAGCTGGCAGATCAGGACGGTTTTAATGTCCTTTAGTGTACCGAAATGACGTATTTTAAGGTAAATTTTCATTATTGGGGAGAAAAATGATACAAATACTCGAGTTGAGGGAATATGAAGCTATGGAGTCATAGGGATGTCCAACTCATCAATTGAAAATTTAGTGTGACAAAGCGAATTTTCGTGATGCAGCACACCCAGTTGTCCTTGATTCTTGGCCTCACACGCATGACCAATAATTGCATGGTTCCTCGAAGAATTTTAAGAACTTTTCGGTAAAATTGTTGGTTTAACCTTTGACCTTGAGGCAAAATATTTTTGTGGGCGATATTGATAAAAGTAAGATAGAATATTTTTGATGCTCGAATTAATCATTCTTACTTTTTTTGGCCTTAGTTAGGATGAAGTGTAATATTCCTGGCTCTGGCGCTTCATTTCCGGTCCGTACTGAAAAGACCAAAGACTCCTAACCAGTGATGATGCGTTTTAGAAATTGAGGTATATTTTAAATCCGCAATTGAGGTAATTTGTCCCTTCTGCAGTTCCTCCTAAAGGATTTTCACTATCATTTTCACGCAGATTCTTCTCATCCCCAATTCATTGGTCAAACCCTCATGACCGTTCAACTGCTCTCCGATCATTTTGTCATGTGGTCATTAAAACTCACCGGATCCGAGGATTCTGACAACACTTTTGTCATTTCTTGCAGTTACAGGCCTAATGCTGCGAGTTCCTTCTTCAATCCGTTATCTTCCTTCTGAAAATGACTTCAACCACCTGATGACCTGGGTCTTGACAAAACATTGTTGCCTGTTGATGCTTGGCAAAAGTTTTCTTTTCACTCTGGCCAAGTCTGAAGCAAAAACCTGATAGCACAACGTCGCTCTACTTCTGTTACTCATTCTCAGGACGAAACTGAAAAAAACAGCTCAGGAAAAAGGTTTCAATGGACAACAAAAAAATCTACTAAGTTCAAACTCGTAGTGGCAGAGGATCACATGTTGCGCCACCTAAACGTTAGGTCCTGTGTTTCCAAGCAGAAAGCTATGCTACCAGTCTCATTACTTTATTTATGTACCAGTAGTAGCAGGATTTAGGGGAGGCAACCGACTGCTGAGGTCATTTGCGCCATAGGGGATGGACAGGAAAGAATGAAAGGTGGAGAGAAACTCGGCGTCGGTATTAGCCTATTCTTAACGAAAGGCGCCAAGGGGTACGCGGCTTAACGTCCCGATCCCCATTTATGCACCTAGCATCCTACTTCTTCTTATTGGGTATTCGTATTGCCATCATTGTAAAAGAGTTTGGTATAAAAATGGACTATGAGGTTCCAAATATCACCCCAATAAAGTTAATAAATAAAAACAAATATACCTCCACATGGTACCATGCAATCCACCGTTCGAGTGTGTAATAGGGGTTGATTTAACACCAAGGGTGCAGTATCAAAAAGGAAACTTTTCTTAACTTTTGCTTACAATATCTACCATGCAAAATAAGTCAAATGAATTGGATCATGATTGATATATACATATTTACTACGTGTGAGTATGTAGGTGGCATAAACCTCTATACGAATTCGACAGGAAACTTAAAGCAAAAAGAAGAACAATTGACTATAAAATTACCAATATATCCCCGATGGCGAAAATGGCCTAATTTACACCGTCACCTCCACTAATCATCACTAATAATCAATTCACAATTTATCCATCAAATATACTCATTCCATCCGATCTTCAGAATTAGCTCCGAGACCAAGATACAAAGGCTTACTTCTGTTTGCCTCTGCCCTGATTTTCCACTTGCCTATGTCCCTGACCCCTAAGAGTACAGAGTCGCACCCAAAAGTGGTAGGACTGATTTTTTTACAAGACTTTTATTGACGATATACTTACATCGACTTAATAATCTTCAAAGTATGCTCTTTGAGATGCTACACACTTAGTATAACGTTGCTCCCATTCCCCGTTCGCCCGCTGGAAAATTTCTTTGGGGATCCCGTTGATGACCCTCGTCGAAGCCTCTTGAACGGCCTTTATCAAGTCAAAACGTCGTCCTTTGAGCTGTCTTTTCATCAGGGGGAAGAAGAAAAAGTCCGGTGGTGCCAGATCGGGAGAATAGGGCGGGTGTGGCAACGTGGCAACGCCGTATTTGGCCAGGAGCTGTCTGACGACGAGTGCGCCATGGCACGGAGCGTTGTCATGATGAAGCACCCAGCAGTTTGCGATGGCCAAATCCTGTGAAATAATGCGTTGGACGTTGGATGCAGACAGACCCAACTGGTGTGCCATTTCTTCACTGGTTAAGCGTCGGTCTGTGTTCACAGTGTCCTCACTCTGTCCACATTCGTGTCGGTTCTTGCCGTCGACGGCCGTCCGGAGAGATGGTCGTCTTCAACGAGCTCCCTACCCTCTTTAAACAACTTCTGCCACTCAAATACTGTGGAACGGCTTAAGGCAGTGTCCCCATAAGCCTGCTTGATCATATCGAGGGTCTCAGTTGCCGTCTTCCCGAGTTTCGCACAAAACTTCACGGAATAACGTTGCTCTAAATTCAGATTCATTTTGTTTTTCGACGCGGACAAAAAACTTGCTTCACTAAAAACGGTGTCCTCACTCAACGACAGCCCGCAGGCGACTGAGGTGGTGTCGGTCTGTTGCTAAGAGCCCCCTCCACCTTACCCTGCCAGACAGACCCCCCTCCACCGCTCCGTTCGCACCAGAGAAAATCAGGCCTACCACTTTTGGGTGCGACCCTGTATATCCCATGGCCATAGTAGTTGTCTAAATGAGGTGAGATCCATCCTATCTTCAGCTAAACATTGCTTGGTGCCCAACAAGCTCGATATGTCCTAATGTATGCTGCTTTGGAATAAAATCATAGATGAAATACATCCCCTTTTTCTTATTTAACTCCTCTTAATGCTAAACCTGCCTGGGGCTTCCCTGTTCCGTAGCTCATTAATCACTATACCATGTCCTCACTTATGGGAAAATTCATTTTAATGTTTCAATGCTTATTACATGTATTTAATGAAAACATGACTTCAAACCCATGAAATAAAACACAAGATTTAATACGCATTATAAGTTTTTTGAACACAGAGGCAATTTCAAAATGCCAGAATAAACTCATATAAATTCCGATAGCTTTTAATCAATTCCTTATTCTGATAACTCTTAGTTCATTTAATAGCTATTAGTTGCATTTTCTGTTCCATAAATAACCCCTGTGACCTTGCGTGCCGACAACTTATTTAGATTAAGTCCAGAGAAAATCCGCTAGATTCGTTAAAAATTGTTATGATGAGAACACAAGTGTGACAAGTCTCTCAGGGGATTTAGGCTGGGAACGACTTGAAGTGCGGAGAGAACAAGCGAGGCTTAGACTTTTAGAAAGGTTCGGAACAAACGAGTTTAACGATGACATTGAAGGAATTATAATGGCCTTACACTACTTCGGTAGATCAGACCACAAAGATAAAATAAGGGAGATAGGCTCCAGTACAGGTAGATACAAACACTCATTCTTTCCCCGAGCAATCAGAAATCATAATAGTAAAAAACCGAAGTCACTTTAGAAATATTAAAAACGTTGAATTTACAAGTCGGAACAAAATTAGACATTGCAAAGATGCTAGGTATACTTTCAGGTGCATGTGTGTGTTAGTTGGTAGTTTTAGTGTTTGCATGTGTGTGGGGTGTAAGTGTTCTTGCATGAATGTATGCCATGCTTTTTTGTGCATGTATAAATTTGTGGTTTTTGCATGCGCTTTTTTTTCTTTTCTAAATTAAGGGTGGTGTCCTAACACCCGCCACACGCCCTTGCGGCGGCTTGCGTGGTATTAAGTAGATGTAGACGTATTTGAGTATTTTTTTAATTAAAGCCGAATGATTTTGGATGAACATCATTTCACTGTCACGCTACGACGACGACACACGTGCTATGCTCCTTGTCCTCTGGAATATAAAATATTTTTTACGTGAACTCAACGTCACTTTGGCAGGAAAGAATTAAATTTCGAATGATCATAAATTACGTTTACACAGACGATAAAGCTGTCGTTTAATCGCCTCTCTATATTAACCATGAGCTTTATTTTGATATGTTTTTATTCAAACCGACATGACAGGTGTTCAATTTAATGAATAAAACTGGCCATACTAAATGTTCCACTTGGTTTAAAAGCAACCTACGATAGTTACAGGACTTCGTATCACTTTGACAGTGATACAAAATGGACAGATCATGCTCAATTTCCATCGAATCAGGTGGATTTCAAAAAAACTAAATAAAAATTAACGCTGAGTTTGATTCTTACAGCATGAGAATTACCAATATTTACATAGTGACGCCAATAACCCTCTCAGAAGCCAGCGATACCATTCCACCGGTAATAGGATGAATTCAGCGTCGGGTTTCCGTCGTCAAATATATTTTTATCTTCCTTAATCTGGCTTTAATGGAAGTGAATTGCTCAGGCAATCTAACAGACGCCATTATTCGATATCCTGTTTACCGCAATGTGCATCGAGTGGTTGCCGCTGCACTGGAACGAGCAAACGCGTGCGGAATTTGAAAAAAAAACCGAAGCGAAGCTTTGGAACTAGCCCCCAAGATATCCTCAGAGCAAGGAAAGGAAAAATGTAAATACAGGCTCGGGGCAGCGAGGTTTGAGGAAGGTTCGAGGAGAGACGCGGGAACCGATTATAACAAGCGGTGGGATTGGGATTCTGGAAATGGGAAAAGGGAGGTCGGTGGACGGAGAGGATTTAGAAACAATGTGGTGTGGGATGAAAGGCCTAGGGTTGCCATAAGGGACGAGGCGAGGGTTTTACGTAGGGGAGAAGGGAAGCAAACGATGGGGAGGAGTTGGGAGAAGACGTGGAACGCTCTTGTAGAATGGAGGAACACTGAACAATTCCGGGCAGGGATTCTCAAATTGTTGGAAATTTTCCGATAGTGAGCGGGAATAATAGAAGCAGAAAAATCGGCGGAGCGACGGCATGAGAGTAAAATTGGGAGTAGGACGAAGTGAATCGAGCAGATGGGGCGACTACGCAGAAAGATGGCCGAAAATGGGACCGTGGGCCAAAGCGATTCTCCCACTTCCCTAAACAATGTCATGGAAGAAGAAGGTCATGAAATGTTTATGTGGACAGAAATGATGGCAGAGATAGAAGGAATTAATAGACACCAAGTATGTCGTCAGCTTTTGAGGGTAGTAATATTTAAATGATTCATTTGTTCCGCTGCAGTTATTTCCATCAGGAGTTCATAGATATGAAGCTATTGAGATTCCTTTTCTCGAGATACAGCACAGAAGATGTTTTTCGAATAAAGCTAAGAGGCTCCACTCGTATCAAATTGCATCAATACAAAAACCAACTCGGACTAAGCAGCCTCCTTTGTTATATTAGCCTTTTCTCATCGGTGTGGTAGATCGATAATAGAATATTCTTTAATTCAAGGTTTATTTTACTATAAAGAGTAATCTAATATTAGAATAAGAAGGAACTAATCATTGCTGAGGGATGTTCTCAGAAAACATGATAGCATTCAGTGAATTAATATATTTCATAGTAATCTAAGTAATAACTAATAGATACAAGCGTTTTCGTTTCATAGGAAAATAATATTGCCAATTTACATTTCTCATTAATTCTATTCGATTGAAGTTTGTTTAGAATTGTGTACAAAGTAGAGCAAATATTTTTTGGGTTTATAATTTCCAGAATTTTGCATATTTCTGCTTTTATAAGTGAGTATACTGCGAAAAATCATCCTGCCAGACAATATTTTACCTTATGAAACATCTGTTACGTATATTTTTATGAAGGGTACAACGTCTCAATTGGCTGAAGGTCTTTTAATAAGCCCTTAAAAACTTATTCATATAAATGCGTAATTAATAAGCACATCAATAAAATGAATATTGTTGACTAGTTTTGATACATCATTTGTCTACCAACTATTAATATAATTACTTCAATAATAATAACGCAGTTAGCTAATTCACGTTTTTGTCATTAGGCTACACGTTTACTCTTTTGTTCTTTAGTGGGCTTTATCTGTTTGCTTTACAGGTATCATATTAAATTTTTCCGGCTATTTTTCTCTTATTATTCTTAAAAGAGGATAGTAAAAGCGCTTTTAGAGAATTTTTCCCATGGCGATACCTGGAGTTCATATTTTTTAGATTTAGCCGCAATTAATAATCGTGAAGTGTAATTTCCCTCTCGCAACTGACTTAGGTTCCTTTACACTCAGATTGTCAGGTAATACGATTTAAATTACTACCACGATTATTTATTCCCGTAATCTCCACGAATTCTCTACTTCTATAGCTTTGCTGGCGAGAAAGAGTGGAAAATTTTAGTTTAGCATTTGCGGGAGACGTTAAACCTAAATGGAAGCAGAAGGAATGAAGGCAGGGAAAGGGAAACAAGGACGAGGGATACGTAAAGATACTTGAGAGTAAGCGTATGAGTAAAAGAAGATTAGACGGGTTGGAACGAAAGCGTCGGATCCCCTTAGCACCGATGAGGTAATAAAGCATATACTGAAACGAGAAGGGAGCTTAAATGCGATGAGGTCTGAGGATGATGAAAACGAACGACCTCTCCACAGGAAGCTTTTTCATGGGCAAAGATGGGACTCTTAGTCTACTAAATGATGGAAATTTAAAGGAGAGCTCACTTGCTAGAGTCGCGGGGACAAATGTGCAGCAACACCTTTGGTACATTCAAAATAGTAATTCATTTAATACAACCCCAAAAGCTATTTTCATTATCGAAACAACTATTGGGATACATAATTAGCTAAGAAATCGCCAAAATAAGCTTCTATACAACCCTACGATGGCAATAAAATCCTCTATCGAGAGGAGATTAAGGTTTCCTTTCATTTTGATGGATTTTGCGTGAGACATTACACTTAATGAAATTGAGGAAAAGCAATCCGATCTAAATGATGAATAGAATTCTAATGTGAAGAGCCAATAGGATCGAAAGTTTGAATCTTGCCTCTACGCTATCACGAGACGAATATCGCAACTGAGACCTTCAGTGAGTGTTGTCATCACCGAAAACAACGGGAAATTTAAACCTACTCCTGCTTACTCCAATAAAATTGAGAATGGAAAGTAAACACTTCAACTGCATAAACGTTTTTATTGAATTAATTTTCAAAACTTGAGGGATAAATATCATACTGAGATAGCAGAAAATTCAATATCAGTTGCAAGGAGCAAAAAATAATTGTTTTTCCACTTTCCCAGGATCCCAGGTGCGAACAAAATCCTGGTTTCATGTTCTGATTCAATTGCACCAATTTGGAACTGATGCAATTCCATTATTATCCAGAAGCTGATTTTCCATTCAATTTTGTCTAACTCTGATCATTTTTTTTACTATAACGTTTCCAAATATAATCGTGAGTCGAGCGGGGAGGGTCTTCTTCCTTCTTCCTTCACAAACTCCCTTGGCTACTCACCTAATTGGGGTTTATTAAAGAATCGACTTAGAGCCCCGCAGAGTGTAAGGATAAAAGTTTTCCTTTAATTACGCCTTCTTTTTAGTTTTCTATTCCGTAAATAGGGCTCGTTGACGCCATGTGATGCCAATCGGCTATTCTAATTTTTTTACATGCATTCTACACTTAAATCAAGGTTTCTATAATATTTGGATGCATTGTGTATTTTGATTTTTAATTTCCCGATAGTCGATACCATTTAGGTTTGTGAACAAATTGAATTAATATTAAACAGCTATGGTAAAATATACAACCGTGGTGGTGTGAGAAATATTATTTAAATGTAAACAATTGCGTTTAATTCTCGGAGCTGAGATACCTTTCGACTTAGCTACACTGAAAATAACCTTAACACAAATCAGATTAATTCCTATACCCACTTAAAATTTTCATAGCACAATAAAAAAATCAAGACATAATCATTGCCGTCAAATATTCTTTAACCTTATTTACTAGATTCGATACTAATTTCAAGAAATCTTAGGTAAACTATATTAAAGCAGGCTGTATCTCACTGCGCTTCAGCACCATCTGTTGCATGACATTTTAATAAACTTTGCAGTGAAATGGAACAAAACTGCAGGAAAACAACAAGAATCAGTTTAACGCTGTTCATTTATTTGAAGGAAAGAAATATTTATGAACCTTTTGCTGAATTTATATCATGTTTCAATGAAAAAATGAGCCTTCCGTTGGAAAATTGGTCTGAAAACGTGCCGACAACGACCCACCCATTAAAATCAGGAATTCAAGGAAATAAGGATATTGTATTCCAGCCGTTCCAGCAATTTTTTCCAACCCTAACCCATCTGGCCATTAAAAAAAAGTATGCACTTTTACCTCCGTTTTGCCCATCGGAGAAGATAAGGAAAGACGTATTCTCTCACTTCTCTTCTCCGACTCCATCTCCGACAAACGTAGTGGGTAGCGTGAGAAGAGGGGCGCAGAGATAGAGGACAAAGGAGACGTAAGTCGCGGAGAGTGGCTGCGTGGGACGATGTCGAGGTAAGGGAAAAGCTTCAAGAGGAATGAAGGCGGAGGGGACGGATAAAGAGAGGCGACCGTGGAGGCGGGAGGTGAGAGCGAGTTGAGAGATGAAGAGAATGCGGGAACGGGTTCGAGCAGGGGAAAGGAAAATATAGGAAGGGTGGGGCATGGGGAGAATATTGGGGTAATAGGGAGATGGAGGAGTTTGGAGTGGGGTAAGTGAATAATGTCTGGCGCAGGATGGAAAGTGAGGTAGGCGCGGAGCAAGCTGTGAGGAAGATTATCAAATATTCGGTGCGGTTCTGAAAAGGGAAGCACCTTTTGTTTTTGTAAGATTTACGTCTCGTGAGAAAACGGTCTAAGGATGTAGATGAAGAAGAAGGGTGTTTGAAGATGTGGAAATGAGGGAAGTTCAATGAAAGTTAGGTCCAAGAAATATCAGCAATCAGTCAAAGATTCAAATACTCATTTCTCACAACCTGCTTCACTTTATTTCGTATAATTCTCAAGGAGGTATTCATAATTGCTTCTATCAACGTCATATAAGAATAAATAATAAAATAAAGGGCAGATGGTAACAATGTTTTGCCAATTAGGTTTAATTGTACGACCGGATTTTCATGTATTACATCATCTTCAGGTCATATATGTGAACCTATTGTATTTATTTTTATGAAACTTACAGGGACGTATTAAAAAGGAAAATTGATAAAATTTAATAAGGGAATGTTGACATAGTGAAGAGATTAAACAATATATCCTATTGCAGTTATAAATAGGAGACAAGGAAGTACAGAAATCGTCGATCTCATAGAAATACAGAAATTCGATGAACTCAAAAATAAGGTAAGCTTAAGATAGAAATAATGATAATTTAATCGTACTTTTTAACAAGTGATGATAAAAAATGTTGTATAAAAAAACATAATAATCCTGGCAACACTAGGCAAGTGATAGTGAAATGAGGTGTGTAATCATGGATAACGGCATGAAGCGCGTTTGACAACTAATGAAATCACCTATTTTAAAGTTCTCGCCAAATTAATTGCAAGCAATTGAAGGACTGGAATTAAAATAAAATGAATCATATGTGCGTCCGATTTTGAGGATGATACCACCTTATTCATGGAGTCGGGAAAGGAAATACGGTAATTGGTAAACGCATTTACGTTTAAAATATTTCTACCAAGAAAGATGATGCATTCTTCGGTCTTTAGTAAGCAATCTTTATTCGCTATTTTTAGTTATTTTGGTGAGGAAAAAACGTTACTCAGTGTTCTCTATAAATCTCATCAGAAAATATCACGAGTGTTCTCGACCACCGTTCAGTAAATCATTCAATCCTAAGCAGACAGAGAAGATCAGTTCATTTTTATGCAGCCTATGCACATATATGTTAAGTTAATAAGATATCAATGTATTTGATTCCAAATAAGTTTAGATACAGTCAGCAAAGGGTGAGTTCTTTCATTGTGAGAGAATAAGTATTTTACTCCGCAACTAATTCAATGCCAATATCCAATCAACTCGAAATTTCATGCCGTATGCTACATTGTAATTTTATGTAGTGATTCTTATGTAATGGAGGGAGTGCATTATATTGTCTTGCTCTTAAATGACTGCGGAAATAAGTATGACATAATTCAAAATCGCGCCGAAATGACAGTCCAGGTGCCTTTTGTCATGAGGAAGACTAGGCACCATTGGTGAAAATTCAAGGAAGGTCAAGGGAGCGGATTCTGAAGATACCCTTAATTCTATTTATTAAAGTTTCAAAAGAATTTATTATTATGTGGTATTATTTCTCCTCATCATGACTTTTTAACCAAAAAAACATGATAATTTGGTTTAAAATTTTATTATCTCCTCACTAGTATTAATTCTGAGGCTATATTTGTTTATTAGCAGCTCTCCCTATTATTATGTTATCTCAATCTTTTCATTCCTTAGTATTTAATTTCACTGTCTTCCTTCACCACCTGGGTCTACATATTCATCCATATAAGCTTCCTTTTCAATTCTTCCCATCTTATGTTTCTCTCCATCAATGTTTATTTTCCACAGTTAGGACTTCTTCAGTACTCTATCGTTCTCCAAGCTGTTTATAATATTTTATATTGCATTTGCGCTTATTTTTGGCTTGAAAGCTCACTTAAAGTATTCAGAAACCAATCCCATCCTATGAATTCTTCAGAATGTTAAAGATGAAAAATATTTTCGAATGTGGTGGGAAGGTAGAAATATAATTATGAAAAACGGGATTTATATGGGCAGGTGTGGGGAGAAATTAGGAGTGATCACAATTTATGAATGAGGCAATCATCTGCGGGAGCGTTTTGAACATTTTTTATCTCCCGACTAACGAAACTAATAGCTCAAATTCTTTAGCAAACCATAGAATGAATTCCATATACTTCTGCTTAATGTCCATCTTTTTTTATGTTCATGTGCAAAATGTTTAATAATCATTCCGTTTGAGACAAATATTTTTTTCCTAGATATTTCATAGTTTACTTCAAGATAAAAATAAATCATTTATTAAATTAAATTTAAAACATTGGTGCATACCTAGGGATCTTGTTTGGTGCAGTAGCTAAATATCGAAGAGCGTACATTCATTCTATAGGCAAGGAGGTACTTCATAAAATGCGGAAGATGGGAGTCACTGATCCTCAACACGATTGCTAGATACATGTATAATAACACGAATTCTTTTTTGTATGACACTCCTCCCAGAGTAGTGCTTACGCTTCAACTATGACTTAGTTATTCACGCCCTGAGCATCTAAAATTGTTTCCCTAAAAATCAGTGGCCATCATTAAACACAAAATGCCTAAATTATGAGATGGGAATGAGTTAACGTTTTCTGAATATATTGAAAACCCCATTTAAAAATATATTGGTAAAAATACTTTTTCCACGCGTGAAAATCTAAAAAATTCTAATATGATTAATAAGCATTCCCGGCAATTGGACATAGATCCTGATGGGTTGAAGAATAAACCACTGTTCCAGCTTTTTCTGTTCTCTTCTCTTCCTGATGTGAAAAAACCACTCTCCTCGAGAAAATATCACTTTGTACTGGCTTTACATTGATTAAAAAAGCAGTTCTGTGACATCTACCGGAATAGGTTTCCAACTTTAAGCGGCAAACCCCACTGTGATTACATCTAGGTACTGGTGCGAGCAAGTAAAGAGCGTTTCCTCAGTATGATCCGTTTTAAAATAATAAATCACATTCGAGAACTGGTCAAAGCAGGCTAAAATGAACGAGTAAGGAGAGGGTAAAGGGAATAAATGCGAAAGTTGAGGAGCGTTTCGCGTGAAAGCGACCATTTTCAAGCCTCGTTGACCACGCAATCCGAATAACACGACCACCACACGATTTCTATTACAGCCCAAAGGTCAGCTAACAACTGTACCTTCTCTCTTGCGTCATCATAAATGAATCAAAAGGGAGCTCTGCCCCTTCATCCCGAAAAGGGCCGACCGTTTGGCCGGAGAATGTAATAATGGGTGGGCGAAACTGGCTGGGGTTTAAGAAGGAAACTCTACGGCGGATCGAAATGAGATGGTGAAATGATGACGAGAGCGGCAAAAAAACGGATATCATTGAAGTGAACGGCGGAGCACTTCTATCCAACTCGAAATAAAATAACATTCTCAGCCATTAGAGGGTGCACTGAGAAAAGAGCCTTTAGGTGATTTGTGAAATATAAATGTACGTTGAGGGTAAATATTCCATAAAATAAAATTTAAAAGAGCAAAATGAAATATATGGTTAAAAAATAATTCAATGCTTTTATTCTAGAAAAAGAAATCTTCAAATTTAGCTAACGGTAGCGTGGCCGAGCGGTCTAAGGCGCTGGTTTAAGGCACCAGTCTCTTCGGAGGCGTGGGTTCGAATCCCACCGCTGCCATTTCTTTTAAGCCCATCTGCAAATTTATTTCATTTTAATCATCTTGAAAAATCTTTAAATACGTGTACAATGTTGTAAGAGAAAATCAATCTTACCGTAAGGCAGAGGATATTATTCAACGCTAAAAGATAAATTTTACAGCTACACTGATCCACTGCCATCTAAATGTATTTTTCCCCCCGCCACACGCCCTTGCGGCGGCTTGCGAGGTATTATCTAGATGCATACATGTCCCAGTTTTCACCACGATCGTTGACTTGAACTAAAAACAGTTCCTCAAGCAATTCTGCTAACGTCTTCAGGTCTAAAAAGCCAGCGCCTTTGATCTGAAGGCGCACATGATTACTAGTCAACCATAAACCCACATATAGAATGCATGAATCAATTGCTCAATGCTGCGGTAACCTACACACGAAAGCCTAACCACGATGCCCAAATTAACACGTCTAAGTCGCATACCTGCTTATGGATCTTCTAGGAAAACACTACGTTATTAAGAGTATATTAATGAAATTTTAAGAAATATTTTGTCCCAGTCGGCTTTTATATAATTTGTGTAAATCAATGCAACAATTTCAGAGTGTAAAAATCATTCGCCTTGACTGGGATTCGAACCCAGATCCCTCAATATCCGGTCGAGTGCTTTAGCCACTTAAGCTACCGAGGCGTCCTCTTAAACTCTGAAAATTTGGGGCTTTTAAAGGAACCAGATGTTGTGACGAAATGCCTCGGACATAAGGGGCTACAGCGGGTTTTCGGACGTTTTCTCGCAAAAAAAAAACTTCTCTCTTCATTTCTTTTTTGTTTAGTTAACAATTAACTTTTAAAAACTACAGTGGCCTTTCTATAGGACCTTTATACAAAAGGTAACAATAAAAACAGTTATTACCCTCGCAGGATAAAATCCCGCCAAGACGGTAAACGAACCCGAGATGCACATAATAACTGAAAAATAGGCTATCCCGTGGCCAATGAAGCCTTTATAATACGACTAACTTCACCGTTGTGCGAGTGCTGTCTTCCTTTGCAATCAACGCAAAATCTCATGTCGAATATGAAGACTATCTTGGACATGAAATTGTAATATTGTCACTAAAGGCAATCTATCGGTCAAGGCAGGTTTTGATGGACCCAGGGACAATGCACAGTCATTGTTTCAAGCACCGTTTAGCACGGCAATAACTCTTCTAACACCACACATTAAAATCTCTCCAAAATGCCTATTCTATTCCTCCCTCTACCTCGCTTACTTTGCATACCGCCTATCATACTCTTCAGCATTCTTTTCTCAGCATACCAATGGGATTAAGGTCCGTCATAATGTGATTATTTATTGTCGGGAAGCACACTATTAATGATTCTTTCAATAATGGGTGTCACTAAAAATTACGCACAACGGTCCAAACACAAATTAATTAAGATTTAAACAATAATTACAGTTAAGACTCCTACATACTTGATCAAATATAGCATTAATCCCTACCGCTGCATACAGCCTTCTTAAAAAATACCATGATTAATTTTCTCGCACTAGTAAATGGCGTTAGTGGAGTAACTCAACCAGAAGAAATAAAGGGTAGGAACAACTCCTAAATAATACTTGTTCAGAGTCAAATTATAATAGTCCGTACTGATTGGCATTCCAGATGAAGGAGCAATCATTTTAGAAGAGGTTTCAATACTAAAAACAGCATTCAAACAATCCTGGATGGAAAATGTAGAATATTTTAAATAACCAGCAGAAATGTGTCCAGTACTTTATGAGCTTAGCGAATAGTTCACCACAACACCAAAATTTCCCATTCATGAGTAAAAATCTTTGAAAATACAAGTATTAGAAAAATTCAAAAATTGCAAGTAAATTACTGCAAATAACTTTAAGGAATTTTAATCTTTGGAGAGTGAAGCATATACTTTCGACCGCATTAATATTGTTTTAGTCCCAATTTTATCGTTGTAAAAGTCTACCAATTACCCTTAATATGCATCTCAAGTAAACACATCTAAATATAATATGAAAAATGATGCCAATATTCACCTCTCCATTAAAATAATTAATTATGAATCATTTTGTTTCAAATGTTAAGTGATCGTACGTTTCATCTAGTTAGCTCAGATAGAAAACAAAAATTACTATTATATTATTAAAAGTGTTTTCATTTTGTTAAAGTTCCTATTTACTCGAAGATCGAATTCGAACTACATAAGTATTTGTTCCAGGGAAAAAGATATCTAGAAAAATATGAATAAAAGTGCAAAAAATGTTATTCCATTAAACTTTAATCATATTTGTATCAATTAGTATAAATACATACAAAGATGACAAGGAAGACAAATAATAATAATTGTATGCTTTAAACTTTCAGGCTTCATTTCTTGGAATTATTCAATATTAAACAGCTGTACGCGTAACTAGAACCTGATAATACCGCAAGTCGGTGAAACGTGTTGTACCGTAAAATATCCTCTGCAAAAAATAACCAACTCATAAAAAAATAATTTTGTCTCGAGTAAAAGAAATTTACTAAACGATCAATCAATACAAGACAACTAAGAAAATAAATAGTGTCCCCTTGTATTCTCATTCCCGACTGTTTTCGAATTTTCCAGTCAAACTGCTGATTAAGTGTTTTTAATTTGGACCATTCCTCATCGCTTCACGTGCCTCTCGTATGACCGAATTTTATCCTGCTCATTATTTTGGATATTATCAAGGATCGTACGTGCGATGGTCTATGTCGAGCACGAAATGATATCACAATTACAAGAAACCTCAATCTCATCGAGAATTCCCAACTTCTGCTTTTTCCAAATTTATAAATGCTCCAAACTGGCTACTCTGATAAAATAAAATCTCTCCCACTCAATTTTTCCATTTACTATTGTGGATTAACGCGTGAGGTTTCCCAGTGTTGAAATCGAGAATTAAACTTTGACTGCTACGTAGACCAAAAAATTCACCTCCTATACTGACTTACTTCTCTATCTAATAACTCATGTGGCAGGAGTGATGTAAAATTGAGTCTATTTCCCTTGGCCATAGTCTTTTCCATTCTTGTAGCATTTTGAACCCGTTTTCATATTTGTACTCTCTATTCTCCCTAAGTAACCACCCCGGTAAATTTTTTCAATCAGTCATATATCCATAATGGGACTTTTCCTACCTCAAATCTTTACCAATCCACTCCACTCTTTATTCTCCCCAAACACATTTCATAATCATCCAATATGTTCGCTCTTTCTGATCTATGTATATGTCTCAGGTCACTAAACTTCATCAGGTCACGAAACACTTGATAAACCACTTCCTTAGCTCAGCCGGAAATGCTTCCACTTGTCAAAAACTCTTTCATTCTTTCAAAGCTTCCTTTCCCATGGATATCCTGCTTTTCAATTTGTCCCCATAGCTTCCGTTCTGAGCCAACAGACTTCTCAAATACATGAGCAACCTTTTTCGCGTTAAGGTTTTTCTTTTCCAGAAATTTACCTATCAAAAGGGTCTTCTTTCTTTTCATTTTTCACCAACTTTCCATCGTTTACACTAATTTCAAACTCCTTCCCCAATTTCATTAGCCTATAATCAGAGCCCACTGTTCTTTCAACAACGCATTTCCGTTCGCGTAGCTGATGGCTTTTAATTAACCTCCGTCTAATATTATGTTTCCTGCATTTTCTGCCGTCTTCTCCGTTCAATTTTCGGCGTATCCATTGAAAACTCCTTTTGAGACATAATATCTCTTCGTATCGCACCACTCTCCCTATCCTAACTCATCTTACCTACAAACCGCGCCTTATCTCTCCCGTCTTATCTTCCCCCCATTCTTATAAAATTTTTGTACTTGTGTCGCCCTACTACTGTATTATTTTCCTATCTCTCCAATCTGCAACATTACCTACAATGTTTCAGGTCACAGTACAGCCTAAGTGGGTGAATCATTGCCTGTCATATTTCTAGTCTTGGGTTTTGATCCTTTTTTTTCATTTCAATATAACTTCTAGCTGTTTTTTTTCTTTTTTACCTTCAATGGATATTAATTATTAATTTGGTTCCATTGCTATTTCTATAATTTCAATTTGTCTTGTCGAGCTTCGTTCTTATATCTACCAGAAGCTGGTTATCATATACGATATATCGACGTCCGCTTCAGGGAATAATGCAACCGTATCAATACTCTTAGGGTCATGTTTATCATTTAATGTGAAGCCAAATAGACGAGAAATAATCCTTTTGTTGCACATTTAGAAATGAACGACCCTACAGTAGTCACAGTGGAAATTTTCATTACGTGCTTGGTAAGTTTATTCCATCGAAAATCCTGATATCAACATATTTTATGAAATCATAATGAAGTTTTATCAGGACTTCCGCCGGATCAGGAGTTGACCCGAGAAAACGTCACTAAGCAGATACGCCGGGAAAGCAATAGACAAATCATACAAGTATACACTGCATGTTCCTTTATCCTGTCTTTCCGATAGCTGTTTTGGATAAATTGTTCGTGTGATAGTCTTGATATTCAAATTAGACACTATATGTGACGATTTGAAAATAATAATAATAATATAAGTCTTCAGACTCAGTCAAGATGCAGTTGAACTTCGCCATTATGAGATGTTTTTCTCATACTAGTCTTCGTTCCTCTGTGATATATGAAAATGAATGTGTAGCATTCGCGATTTAAAACATTAGCTAAACGAAAGATGAGAGATAGTAACAACTTTAAAGCAAGATAAGGAATAATAATTTACACTTAAAAACTGTTCGCTAAAATTCGTTATCAAAATATTAATCAAGGAATTACCATCAGTATATGTTAAATTTCATCAGTTTACCTGAAACAGCATTCTACAGCTTAGAAATATAGCAGTGTGTAGTGCCAGGGTCAATCAGAAATCTATCATAAGACGGTATACTACTAATAATACCTTTAAATGCATACAATGCTAACGGAACATTTTCAAATTACCCTCAATTATACCTTCGCATTATGTAGAGAAAGAGCGTGGGAGAGTTTTTGTGTTAAGCAGCCGCGTAGAAGCATGCTGCAACGTTAAAATACGATGGTTGCATCCAGTCGTAATTGAGCCAAGGGATGGACGTCCGACCAGATTGGAGCAGGGAGATAGAGGACGTCATCAGGAGTCAATCCGAAAGGGTCAAGGTGGTGGGGAAATGAATGAAGGCGGGAGAGAGTAAGAGGAGAGGGGGGTTTGGTAGTCTTGGAAAGATGGAGTGGCCCACGGGGGGAAGATTGAGAAGGGGATGTGACGGAGCAAGGGGAATAACACATGTATGTAATACGTCAGGAGATGAGGAAAGCAGGGAGTGATTTGGGGAGTGTGAAGCGGAAAGGTGGTCTGCGTTAGGGAGCGGTCACACCGGGATAATGAACGAAGGTCTCGGCGGTGAACGAGAAGCCAGGGACCAAGGGATCTCTCGGCTTATTTTGGAGTGAGAGAACGGTGTGAGTGTGTGTTAGAGTGTGGACGTGTTTCTGTGTGATGGTAAATGGGTAGGATAAACCAAGGGCGATGAGAGTCACGAGGGGAACGGGGAAGTTTAAAGCTACAAGTATAGAGAAGAGGTCTCAGGTTGGGAAGATAGGAGAAAGCATATATCTCTACAGTTACAATGAAAGGACCCGAGAGTTGTGAAGGACACCATGGGTAAATAGATGGTGGGCCCCGAATGGAATATTCAAGAGCACATTTGAGTTCACCGAGTTTCTAGAATATTTAGAGAGCTAGAAGTCACTGGTGTTTTTTATTCAAAATGTTTTGGCAATTGAAATGATCTCAAACTATTTAACGAATGATTAAATTTATCGGGCAGTTTTGAAGCTTAAATAACGTGGTAAATTGTCAGCGGAGTAGATCTTATCTGAAAAGGATATGCGCGAAAATAAGGATAAGCTGATATTTTTGCTTGAAAGGGCGTGTTTTGAAAGAGAGGCAGGATGTTGTCCTGAGAATCTTGATTTTTCATTGAGGAAAGACTTAAAGGAGTCCATAGCTATATTAAAATTGTTTATTTATCTATCTATAAGAACTTTCTGAAAAACCCCGCGTAAAAAAGTGAAAGGAATAGGGCCACTCACTTTTAATGTGTGTTTGCCAAAAGTTTGCCGTTGATCTCTATAGGAAGTGATATTAACTCAGTCATATCAAAGTTAACTTCAGGTTCAGAGTTAAATGGCAGTTGAGGGTTCTGCAACGAATTTTCCTCCTCAATTTTTAGTATTAATAGGAGAAGCTACTTACAAGGCGTAAATATTTAGAATTATAAATATTAAAATTATTATCTAAATCTAATTCCTACATCAGGACGTTTTTTAAGAATATTTGTCTAACATCTAGTTATCTCTTAAATTATCTAATTATTTTACCAACATGAGTTCTACAAATCTATTTAGCGTTAACATATCTTAGAGTCTAACGTAGTTAAACGCTCATTTTTCCTTGATCTCTAGGGCAATTACGGATGTCCCGGTCAAAAAATGCCAGGCCAAAATCTTACCATAGTGATTATCTTATATCTGGCGAGTGCTAACCTCTAAACTACGTTAGCGATATTAATTCCGTAATAGAATTCAAAAATAAATTTAACAAATACGATTTTTAATAAATTCATCGTAGAATATTCAATTTGTGTTATCTATATCGTTTACAGAATCACATTACACGTGCTGTGGTCAACCATATTCGTTGGCAAAAAGACACGCAAATAAAAAGGGTGCCCTAAAACAGAGCGGCTTGAAACATGTCGAAATCGTGTCAAAGACATCGTGACTTAAATCAAAAACGTTATTACTTACAGGCAGTATCTATTACAGGCCATTCTCCCCCGAAAGGATGAGTAATATTTTCAAAGTATACATATCCAGGGACAATTATATTTCGTAAATAGTCTCAACGGCTGAAGATAATTATCAACATGAAATTAGTACATAAAGTTAGCGAATGAAATGAAGGGAAACAGAGGAATATTTCTACCAATGGTCACATAGTTGACCCGAATATCGGTATCAAGTTTCACAATGAAGCAAGATTGGCTACAGAACCGCCACCTTACCAATGTTTTCGCCAGTAACACTAGAAGTACCGTAAATCAGTAAAAAATAACTTATTCATGAGATTTTACTTCCGCTCTTCGGTGAGGATTAAGGAAGACTTAGGCGTAGGAATAATTTGATTCTGTCATTCTTGATAATGTGCAAAAAAATGTATATTTCAGAATTAAGAGTAGTAGTCGTAAAGCGCCCTTAGAGAAAGAAGGTATATTGATAAGCTATCAAGAACACATGCGATTTCCCACAGGTGTAGGTTGGACTCCAGAAATAAATGGATTATGTTAAGGTCTTACTTCGATGTCGCGACAAGATTATTTTCTTAAGCGGTAAAATCGTGAAAGAGTAAACTCCGAGTGCATGAGAATAGTCACGAAAATTCACGCACAGAGGGCGAGAATTGGATGCCAGATAATATCAAATGATATGTCCTATTATAGAAACGGTGCGAATAATCCGTCACTGGAGACCACAAAACATGACCTGCAGTGATGAAATTTTCAGTATGCGTCCAATGCATTAGGTAATTTACGCCACTTTCCGGGAAAGCGAACTCAACAAAATAATGCACGCGAACGTTAACAAACGCTCATAACGTAAACGAAAGTTGGGAACATTCTGCATAAAAATTAAATCCATCTAGATTAGATGCTATTGGCAGGATATTTGTGAGCAAAACCCGCGATTCCTGCAAATTCTCTCTTTTAGTAATAGCATATATAAAGTGACATCTTTTACCTCAATTTTTCTCTTAAAAATTTAATCATGATGGAGTGCTCTCACCTTAACCCTTTTAGTGGAACATCATATCTTTAAATGCAGTGCATAATATAGAGAATTTCCGGCCACGGTATGCAGATGAAATAGAGAGAGGGGAAAAAAAATTTGAAAAGTGGAATGAACTTGATCCCTGAAATAATTAAATGACATTTAAACCCCGAGAAGTTACACAACCTCCGATTTTTACCACTCTCAAGCTGATTTAATGTTCTACCGCTATAATATACATTCTACTTTGAAAAACGTCACATTCATAATTCATTAACTCGAAAATGTGGTTAAATATAAGCCATGGAGTGAACTAGATACGCGATTCACCTGTACAGAAAACTTAATTATAACCCAAAAGCGATATATTATATGGAAAGGGCGTTAGACACCATTTTGTAAAACTTTATATTACTTTATATTTCTACACGAAAGATAAGTTAACTTTTATAACTTCGTTATTTTATTAAAAAATATTGCTGTCCTTAGCAGCTTGGTGAAATACTTTTGCTCAAAGTTACTTAATAAATGTCCCAATGTCAAAACGAGTACATTTACTAAGAACACGAAATGGACAAAATCAGGATTTGGGGCATGTCAGAGGGGGCCCATGTCAGTCTCACTTGACGGAGGTGGTGCCTTGAAATCGAGATATTTCACGAAACCTTTTTCTTCTATTCCAGGACGTCCATCTTCATTACAAGTTGCCATTCCTAAGATTGGCTTGTTACAGCCCTTGAAGCTATCCTGTCTTCTGTCAATCTCTTCATTTATTGCGGGCTCTCGATTCCCGAAACTCGATGCTCATAGATACGTCTACACAAATAGGCAATATGTATCAAGTACAAACATCCCTAAAAATATTTGAAATTATAAAAAAACTTTGTCTTTCTTAAGACGACGATATACTGTCTCCTGATTTCATTACGAAATCTGGTAATACATTTATAGTTTCAAACGTTAAGTGGCTCGCTAACTATCCAGCATTTAATGGAAAAGCTGTCTCGAAACCCTAACCATTTTTTAATGAAAATTTCGCATAAGCATTATATCCCTAGTAGTGCACCTAGTATCAAAATTTCAAATTTTTATGATGAAGTTAAAAAACAATTTCAATCAACTAATCACTAATTCCCAAAAAGAATTATTTGGATGATAAGAATTTCAACGGAAACTCTGCAAAAAATAACATAAACTGTGAGATTCATAATATTTAAGTAATTAAAGGAGACTAGAACTTACAGGAAGTGTTTTATAAAATACCCCTATGTGCAATCTGCATTCATTCTTGAATAATGAATGCTACGATTGCCAAGTGGCATTAAATGCATGTGACTCATTTATGTTATTTGCTTTTCCCAGATATAGAAATATAATTGAGTAGCAAAAGGAATAAAATGAGGGTTTCAAAATATGAATTTTTATTTTTTTATATCTCAATCAACGTTGGCCCATCGTTAGAGTTATAAAAAGCTGATTTTATGAGACTTGAAGTACATATAGGTATATACATATATATATATATATATATATATATATATATATATATATATATATATATATATAGGTATATACCTATATATATATATAGGTATACCTATATATATATATATATATAGGTATATATATATATATATATATATATACATATATATATACACATATATATATATACATATATATATATATATATATACATATATATATACATATATTTACATATATATATATATATATACACTCGTATATATATATAAATATATATATATATATATATATTGAATAACACTTAGCACTAGTGGACACAGACAAAAACACAGAAACACACAAAAAAAAGAGACTCACAATTTTTCGAATTTTCGGTGGTCGTGACCACCTTTATCAAGGAAGAGAGGGACAGAACTGAATTCGAAAAATTCGAAAAATAGTGAGTCTCTTTTTTTTGTGTGTTTCTGTGTTTTTGTCTGTGTCCACTAGTGCTAAGTGTTATTCATTATTATTCACGTCCGTGAGACTTTCAAAAAGTGTTATATATATAACTCTGCTTTCAGTAAAACAGACGATCAAACGGAAAACACTTCCATAAAACCCGACATAGACTTCGTTGACTTTACGAGGAATGGCTTGGGGATTAAGATTTGCTTTTAGGAGAGTTTCAAGAAGTCTCATCATTCATGAATAAATTCAAATTTTTGAATAAGAACTAGCAATTGCGTAGAAATTAAATTTTGAAATTTTGATTCGAGTAGACTCTAAAACTCATAATATAAATAATGCAGAGTAAAAACTTTCCATGCCTCCAATAATTATAATTCATAATTATTGCATTAGCAAAATAACAGGATCTTTGATTTTGAATCGCATGGAAGAATATCATAAGATTGTTAAATAATGAGCTTATGTGATTAATTGGTAATAAAAAGTAGAAAAAGATCCGTTAAAAATGAATTATGTTTGGGTAAACTAGTGGAAGGACTTAATCAAAGACTTCTTTAGCTCAATGAGAATACTAGTACAGTACAGTAGGTTAAACAAGTTAATAACAATTGGGGGAAATGATAAAAAGATTACCAAATAATTCCAAGTAAAACTTAAGCAAACGAAATTTTATTTTACCCACATTTCATCATTAAGATTATCTGAAGAAATAACTGGTAAAATAAATCAGTCCGTTCAAAGTTTCATCAAATTGTCAAAATATTCTGGATCCAAGAAATGTTTTAAACCACGTACATGGAGAGTTCTCTTTGCACTATACTTAAGCTAACTCAATTAAAACTTATTCCCTATGTTGTGGACTGGTAGCACACAATAACTGTCCTCTCAGCCGGTGTGATATAATATCCCATTACGAAATCCTCTTATTTGCTAAAATCTTACCTTAAATTTCCAGGCGTACGAGAACATAAAACGGCATTGTGCCAAAGAGAGAGAGGGAGCTGGAACTCAATGTTTCGATCGCCGGAATGGTGGGAGCGAGAGGGTATTTCCGAAAAACGGAATAGAGTTGCGCCATCCCTAAATGGATGTCAAAATGGCAATCTTTTGTACATACGCTCTCAAAGAAGCAAAGTAAAATGTCAGTTTAGAAATAAAAATG
The DNA here is from genome assembly GCF_022747635.1 of Hetaerina americana. NCBI lineage: Eukaryota > Metazoa > Arthropoda > Insecta > Odonata > Calopterygidae > Hetaerina > Hetaerina americana. The sequence continues at coordinate 72,835,004 of NW_027286874.1, forward strand.
AGAGATAAATCTCTAAAAACAAAGGGATTATTTATACTGACTTTAGTGACGGAATTTAAAATATTTAACTGCTCTCTGGCACTTATTAATATTTAAAAAATATGGAGAGCGGCGCTAAATAATTTTTATTTTCGTGTATTTTTCACCCTAACATTACAACGCCTTTTTCTCATGAGTTCTCAACACCGAGATAATAAATATTAGAAGATGCATCCTTTATCATTTGCTAACATTTTCAAATCAGTAAAAACTGAATTTTAAAATACCCCGCCCCCATAGTTTCAATTGTAAATTCTTTATGGCTCGTAAATAGTATGTTTATTAGGATGAGTGTATTTCAAACAACAAATAAAAGCTAATGAAGAATGGAGTAACCTTTTGTTAGACGCCTGACTAAAGAGGCTTATTTCCCACATTTTTTTAGAACAAATATACGTTTATCGAGCATTTTCGCTTTGAATCAATAAACTTTGACTTCGATCATCCAGAGAATTAATTGTGTAACAAGTGCTTTTATTTCATGGGAAGCTAGGAAAATGTGAAATTATTCTAAAAGACAAATAATGCAAATAACAAACTTTTAATGTAAGAACTCTTTTTCTTATCCTCACAAAATCACGGAATGTAGCCTTTCCCAAATGTATATCCACTAATAAAAGGAACTCAGGGGACTTATTTGGTAATTTGATATATTTTCCCTCGCGAGAGTTTCTTGTGATCAGTGTTCCTGGGGTTCATAAGTGGCTTTCAGCTTGGCGTCTGGTATTTCCAAGAATCGAACAGCCAAGGGTTGGCTCAATTTACAGACCCGAGGAGAAAATCACAACTGTCGCCCTAGAATCAATAGGTGGACAAGTCAGCCACAAGGCTTTTCATGTATATTTTGCTAACTTTGACGATGTTAGTCTCGTCTTTTAAGCCCATAGGAGATACACTTAAGATCACGAAAGATATTTGTTTCAAATTTACCAAAGATAATTTAAATTCCGCGCAATTTCCTAAGATAACACCTAATATAAACGCATTTAAGATTAATCCATGAAAATTAGAAGACAAAGCACGTAGCAAGCAAAGGTTGTAAAATATTTACACAAAAATTTAAAATAATAGAGGTATATTTTCAAAAAAAACTTAAGATTATTTCAGACATTTATCGAAGTTATCATAGCCCTCACGGGGGAAGGATATAGAGGGCTCTATGATAATTTTTCATTTAAAGGGTAGAAAAATATCGCTATTAATACTTGAGGAAAACAGAAATAAAACCTCAATTAAAAATGAAAGATTAATTGATTAAACAAATTCAGTAATCTACAATAAAGTTCTCTGTTAAAAATGACGGAATTATTTAACGACCGAGGGATATAACAGCAGGCCAAATGTGTTAAAATGAGGCAAAAGTTACGATTGAGTTTTAAAAATTAAGTTACGCGTAATTAAATGCTTGCTGCGCTACTTACTTATAATATTATCATCGAAAAATGCTGTCAGGAAATTTCGTATAAAAAATAAGGAAGTTTGAAAAAAAGCCATTTCCGACTTGCACGAGCACTTTATATCCTGAAAGGTGAAAATTCAATTTATGGCAGTAAAAATCAATAAGGGCAGCTATGACAAAAACAAGTCTTAAATAAATATTCAGCATTGCTGGAGTACGTCCAGACACAAACCTTCAGCTATTAAATCAAATTAACTCGAAATGCATGACCTAATTTAACAGAATTTTTTATTTCAAACCAGCAGCGCTGACTGAGATAATTGAGTCTCAAACTCTCCGAAAGTTAGTAAAATCACGCTTGATACACACTTGCATGAATACTAGTGACGAATGATGAAGACGCACCCGTTGCTCAAGGCGCGAAGTGTTTTCGTGGTCTTTGGGCTAGACGACTAGATTTTATCAATGATAGGGCCTTCCCAACTAATTTTTATATTTCTTTCGCCTCATCAAACGCGACGGAAACATCAGGTGATGTAAAGAATATGATTCGAATCCCAACTTCCACGAATGATATAAATTCAAAGTTTTCCTGTCTTAATTTCTTCTCCTGGTGATATTTTTTGTTTTCCGTTTCTCTGAAAATTCGATTAGAGAAATTTTTTTTAAAGCAACCCACTATATTCCTAGGTCTCTATATTCGGAGACTTTAATCAGCTATTAAGGACTAGTGGGCCTAAAAGGGGGTACTAAATTTAGTAAAATGCTAAGAACGGTCCCTCTCGCTGATAAAGAGCGTTTGCTGTTTCTATTTATGCCCTAGTTTTTCCTCCAATTTCATTCCTTTACCTCTCGATCGGTTCTCCCTTTCAAGTATTTCCCTTGATCACCGCTATTCCCTAGCAACCTTTTACGCGCGCGGGTTCTTTTACTACCCCGTAAGCATTAATCTTCCAACATCCTTTCACTCCCAACCGTGGAGAACTGTCTTTAAAAAAAAGAGCATAAAGCACAACTAAGTAGTCAAGGACCTTCAGGAGAAATACCAACATGTGTACACATGTCATGCTTGCCACAGTAAAACGGTCAGATCCTAAGGTAACGGCTTTGTCGCAGGGAGAATGCTAGCATGCCGAGATCACACCATCGGATTAAGGGATTAGGATCGACTCCTCGGTATCCCTCCCAGAACTTTCCGAGAACCTTCAATCGCCAGGGCCCTCAGGTCACCAATGCCGTCCCTCCTTCTTATTTCGCAACGGAAAATCCAGCGCGACACATCTGACCCCAGCCTATCTTCCATCCATCATTCAACATTCCCTATTCTCCCACCCTCGATACTTTGCTATTTATACTCACCTATCTCTGAGAGGTTAACCTATGCGAGACGAGTTCAGGCTTCCCTCAGGCTCTTGTGTAAGTGCTCGTCTGTGAGCATTTGTGTGTGTGTGTGTGTTTGTGTGCGCGCGCAGTTTCGGAGGCGATAAAAATCTCTCCTGAGGCGGCGAATGGGTAATTCTCCATCGCGTGGAGTGCTTTCGGGTGGAGAAGAGCGAGCGAGAGAGGGAGGGAGGGAGAGAGAGAGAGAGAGAAAGTTACTTTAATCTCCAAAACCGCATTCAAAACTGCCGAAATGCTCGCCAATAAAGAATCAACCGGGGGTTGGAGAGTTAGTGCTCGTTACATACTGTTGAGGAGATTTTGACTCGGAAGGTGTTTACTTTTATGTTCGACACACTCTAGGAAATTTGAAATTTAATGATCGCGACTTCGGCAACGTAATTCCGCTTATATTCCTTTTAAGGCGTGGTGATTGAACAGAAAAAAAATGTGGATTCACAGTAAGCATTGATTTGCAAGAAAAAGCGTTTATGGCACAAATATCTAATTCAATCGAAAATGATATCTCATTTTTTTAATCATAATCCTTACACATCCGCATCATAGAACACTTAACCCCGCAAATAAATTTATATGTAGTTGCTTCCAATCATCTTCTGAAGACAAAAATATTGACAGATTTTATGGTTTTTCCTTGTTTTAATTGCAAATACATTTAGAACAGGATAGCGATAGTGAGCACTCATATCACCTGCACTTTTCATTGTAACTGATGTTAGAAACGTAGCTATCGTTGAAGTATATACTTTGAATGAACACCGACTCAACTTACTTTTCTATCAGTATGATGTGGTTTTTACTCATTTTATTTCGTTTTCATGATCATACTAGTGACGTGGGATAAAATATGTTAGTTTCTCCCTGACCAGCATACTTGACTGCAAGGCTTTTGTGTGGTCCTTGCTCTGCGACTTTCCAGCCGTTAAGGCTACTAAGGCGAGGGGAATTCAACTGCGTCGTCAGGCGTTTGTTTTTCCTTCCCGCTTAAAGGAGCCTTGGCTTCTTCTTCACAGGAGGGCTGTCCTCCGTATTAAGGGAAGCTATGGGGCGCTTAAAGCGGTGCCATGGCCTTACCTTAATTTCGCCGACCCTACGAATAATGTTAGCATCTGCTTCTGCCGCTTTCTCAAAGAATTTCCCTGAGATTCTAGGCAGAAGGACGTCTAGGGGTTCCAGCTTCCCGTCCTCGTGCATTTCGGAGACGCGGGCGTAACGACCGCGTCCCAATATGTCACGAAGAGCAGAGTTCTGAACCACTTGGATTTGAGCGAGACTCGTTCGCGACACTCCTGACCATACCGCTGCAGCGTAGGTGATGACTGGCGCACGCACGCTTGATATAGTTTGCGCTTCGTGGCCATACTCAGGACAGGCGGGCGAATAATCGGCCGTAGTCGGTTAAGCGCCGCGTATGCCTTCGCACGGACCCGAAGCGCTTGGGCGTTCCAAAGGAGTTTCCGGTCCATCAGCACTCCAAGATAAGCAACTTCAGATTCCCACGGTAGGACGACTCCGTTCACCGAAATGTTCACTCCTGGCGGCCCACCATTTCCAGGTTGGAAGATGATTGCCTTCGTCTTTTGTGCGTTGACCACAAAACGCCATTGGCAGTACCATTCAAGGAGCTCTGCCACTGCGTTCTGCAGCCTTTCCACCGCGGTCACCTTCCGCCAGGATCGGCATAGGAGGGCCGTATCGCCAGCATAAAGAGACAGGATTTCAAGATTCCCTCCACGAGTTGGAATATCGTGGGAATAGATATTATAGAGCAGTGGTCCAAGGACGGAGCCTTGAGGCACGCCAGCGGAGATCCGACACACCCTGGAGTCCGCCCCTGACCACTGTACTGTGAATGTCCTGTCTCTCAAGTAGGAGTGAACCATCCTGATTGCCCAAGGTGGGAAATGGAGTCGCCTCATCTTCAACAGGAGAGCCGGATGCCAGACGCGATCGAACGCCTTACTGACGTCGAAAAAGGCTCCGGCTACCACCATATTCCTGTTGAAGCTGTCGGTGATGAAATATGTCGTTCTCACCAGCTGATGGACTGTGAAATGCTGCGCACGGAAGCCAAACTGTTCCTCCGGACGAATTTCATTCTCCCGGACGAAGTCAGTCAGCGGCCTTTGCGGCAGTCGCTCGAATATCTTTCCGAAGCCGTCGAGCAAGGAGATATGCCGGAATTCTCCGGGATCCACCTCCAATTTTTGTGACTTCGGCAGACAGACGATTTTCGCTCTTCTCCAAGTGGTCGGAAAGTAGGAAATCCTGACACAGCCATTGAATATCGCTGTCAGGTACCTCACCGCCGCCTTCGGAAGTTCCCGGATGACAACATTGCTCCCTGTTGGTGTGCCATGATATTTATAGCAGGCGAAGCATAACAACAAAGTTGAACGCATTAGGGAGAGTACAAGGGAAAGAACGTGTCTTTCCAAGACAATGAAATCTGTGCAGAAATATATATGTGTATACATACACACACACACACACACATATATATATATATATATATATATATATGTATATGCTTTCGTAGAAGTAACACGGAAGTGCCGAATAGTACAATACACAGTAACACACAATATAGAAACACAAAAAAAAGAAGAACCCTCACACGTATTTTCTTGATATTTCGACGGAAACAATCCGTCTTCATCTGAAGATATAGAAGTAATGACCTGGCCATTAATGGACCTGGCCATAATGGTCATTACTTCTATATCTTCAGATGAAGATGGATTGTTTCCGTCGAAATATCAAGAAAATACGTGTGAGTGTTCTTCTTTTTTTTGTGTTTCTATATTGTGTGTTACTGTGTATTGTACTATATATATATATATATATATATATATATATATATATATATATATATATATGTATGTATGTATAAACCTTTTTGAATCTGAAAGAGAACTTTATGCAGGCAAAAGGTTCCCTACGTATGTGAAACAACGTGCCACAGATTGCAATTTCTTTGAAACAGTGAAATATATGAAAACATTAAGTTCTGCCATAGAGGTCATTGTCACCAATCTGTCCGATGCTTATATTGAAAGCTGTAAATCTACATGGTGTAGTATATGTACTTTGCACTCGGTGCCCACTTTTCTCCTGCACTATATGTAAACGGCAGTGAACAGATAAACTGGGAATGCGGGACCAAGTTGGAGGATGGAACAGGGTTCGGGAAAGAAAAGCGAATCGCAAAAGGGTGCTTAGTTACCCGATTATATCTGTTTGACTCTTGGACGGAAATTTTTCTAAAATAGAATATTTTTTAACGTGTAAATCTCAGAGAAGTCTGCTTGCGTAGGCGAAATGAAATATAATATCCAAAGAGCTCGCGAGGCACTCTTTGAAAACGAGATGATTTTCATTATTAGAAACTTGGAATAATTTCTAGACCCTTATTTGCTTGCCTACATTCCCTAACTCAGTTAAAAATTAGAAATTTCATGATTCCGGATAATTCTTGAAGCAATAGATTGATAAGTGTCTTTCATTTCCTTTAGCATTCCGCTGTCCTCTCAAATGTCCATCTCGAAGTTCGAACTGTACGTGAAAGATTATAGTCTTCCTTCATCCTTACATGCCCAAAGTCTAAACTTCTCGCAAATTCGGTTACATTGCACGTGTGTGATGTAAAATAAGGGCTCATATTCTAGTTCATTTGGATAAGAAATGTTATCTTGCCGGAAAATAAAATTGAGTTGGAATCGCAATATCCTGTCAATTGCCGCAGGAGAGGTCGCGAGAACAAGTTTCCGTGGCAGTCAGTAAAATGACGAAGAGATCAAACTCAGACGACTAGGTTTGGAGGACAAATGGGTAGTAACTAAAAAAAGTGAAGCTTTCATAGGAGCTGGAAATGAGACGGAAGCCTAACATATCCCTCCAAATTACTTCCCTTCCCTACCTTTCTAAATGCTTCTGCCGTCCTGCCACTTCTCTAGGCAAGAGACCTTTCGTCTTCCCTTTTTCTCTCAACCAGCCGTCACATGTTATGTGGTATTTTACTGCAGTGCAGAATTCTCATGATATGCCTAATCATTCAGAAAAATCCCGAGTGATAAACTGTTCACGTGAAGGTCTCTATATTTTGCAAGAGGATATTTTTTAATAATTTTTTTTATATTCCACCCCTTTGGTTTCGCTAGCATGATAAAGGTAGACATTGCAATAAAACCAAGTATCTTTGTTCTAGGAGTGATTGCGTTCACTCGATGAAGCGCGCTCACTATCCGAAGTAGACATCCCCGAGTAATGTATTCATCAGTTGGTTGAATAGTCATGCAAATCTACGCTCACATTGCTTAGTGTTTGCAGACCGCGCATCGAGTAACCTGCGGACGTAACGCTCTCCCAGATATATAGGCTATAGGCAGGTATAATCAATGGTCCCGCTTCCGGTCACCACGAGCCACACATTGTTTTCGTAGTAACACTATTATGCTACTGACTTGTAATTGCAAAACAATTTGCAAGAATTGCTTTGCAATTATAGCACCGATATTTCCCCTTGTTATCAATAAATATATAATCTCACTCCCATTCAATCCGGAATCTTCTGCGGGTATTTCTGTTTCTTTTATTCCTTGTAAAGTTCATATCGAATTAATGTTACATAACTCTTAAGGTACTTTTTAAATTATGAAGACACTTGTTCATAGAGATTACAATTTTCATGGAAAACAGTTCGTTATGGAAGGTAGATTCATCCATAGAACTCATTACAAGTCACAACGAATTATTGTCACTCAACTGGAGGAATTTTTATCTAAACCAGTCAAAAGCCCGACTGTGATGAAAAGTGCCTTTAACTTGTTTAAACTATAAAACTGTTACGGCGAACGAAATTTACTAGAAGAAAAAAGTATTCTTAGCAAAGATTCATATGAAACCTGGGATCACCAACGGCTCCAGGCTTGTATTTTTGGCAAAGTTAGTGATCAATTCAGAATGAATTCCTATATACTAGAGTGAAATGGTTAATAAGAAGACGCGTATCTTTTATGCAAGTAAACTAATGCTCTACAAAGTTATATTAGTGCAATAAAACACAAGAGAAATACGCATAATACTCCCAAGGAAAAATCATTACTGCGATGAATTATCCATACTTGATTGAATTGGGATACGAGGAAATCTTTTAAAAAGATAAAAATTTGGTTACATAGCAAAATTTAAAAATCCTAGAAACATGCACTAAGCAAAATATGTAAAATGATATGATAAAGTATTGGATCAGAGAATTTGCCTCAGAAAACCTTCAGGCATGACTGAACAATAAACAAATAAAATGAAACAGCTTGTGGGATCGATTGAGTTACAAAATATTCTGTGCGACGACTCAATACTATGAGGAACATGCGCGCTTGATTACCAGGTTGCATAGTAATACTTACTGCTGCCCACGCAATAACCAGTCGAACGAAAACCATGAAATCGTATGGTTGAAACTTCGTGTAAATAATTTTTCCACGCGTCCAATCTCGCCGAGTGCTTAATACGAGTCCATTCATTGTAGAGTTGAAATTTTATTTTATTGTTGCCTTGCCCATCGATAAAAACCGGTAAAACATAATTTTACCACAGTATTTTTCACAGTAACGTTGTTCCCATTCGTAAAACCGTGAGAAACGATGCAAATCTTGCTGCTTCAAGCGTAAGATAAATTAGTTGGTTCCTTTTCGATAGCATATGGCTCATTTAGAATACATCCTTACGGTCCGAACAGTTATTTGTTCTCTCTCACACTGACTGATATAGAAGGGTTTCTGCATTTTGGAAGGTCGTTTTTTATTGGCAATGGATATTTAAAAGATAATGAAAAAGCAAAGAAACCACTAGACTCAACTGTGAGTTAATATAAGGAGATAAACAAGTAAATATTAATATTTTTGGCTATTTTAAATTGTCTAATGCCTAAGAATCTAGAGCAAAGCATTTTTAGGAAGCATGAAGAAATTCTGAACCCGAAATCCCCTACCTTACAGATTTTATTAACAGTTTATGGTAGGGAGCCGCGATTCAAGAGAACGAGTCAGGTGAAGTTAATATCTTCGCCGTACCACCGAATTACATGCATATTCGTATTTTCGTGATTTCTTTATTCATGTTATGGAAACTGGCTTCATTATAGTACATTTCATTGTTTCACATACCCTAAAGATTACTGACAACTTTATTTTACAAATATTATTCGAATATCATTTCGAGATTTGAAACCAGTGATAATTCTCAAGACTAATGTACTGATATTTACGCTTCTTTAATTTACGAATGTCCGCAGCAATGCAAATTTTGCTTCTGATAAGGACGCATGCTTAACTACATCTAATTCTAACCTGGTAACCACTTCTGAAATAGCGCTGCTGGATTTTCATGCTTTTATATAATATTTAATACAAGTGACAATATAATATATTCTGGACACTATTGATAGTTTCCTCAATGACGATAGTCATTTTCCGCATTTGAGACCGAAATATACTATCCACATGGAATAAAATTATGGCCTTATCCTGGGGACTTTTTGAGCATATTCACCAACTGAAGGAGATTTTTGCTTACCTTATCAGCCTGTTCGAAAACTCAAAGTTGGTGACGGCGAGACATATGTGCAGGATCTTCTTATCTCCTGTAGGGCAGAGCAAAAAAAAATATCTTAAAACCTTGAAAATGGGTAGAAGAGTTTAAATACTGAGTTTACGATATTAAAATGTCCCTTAAGATTCTAAATCACCAACACTAAGCGTTGAAATCATATACACCAAAATATAAATTGTTGTAAATGAATCACGTTGTCATATTCAGACATCATTTTAAAAATTTTTGCTAATAAAACATTATATATATATATATATATATATATATATATATATGTGGGTTGCGGTAGTCCAGTGGGTAGAGCGTTGGACTGCTGACCGGAGGTTCCGGGTTCGATTCCCGGGCAAGGCACTCTGTGTACTTGCAGCCCTACCCAAGCTAAAGTGATTTTTCGGGTACCAGGTCTTCCTGGGAAACCATACCCGGCACAGGGAAAGGAACTGGCCCCCCTACCCTGATGTGTGAATTTCACACGCCGTATAGGGCTTAGTACTGGGTGATCTCTACCATCACCTACTAAACCGACCCTCGGGTTTATTACTGTGTTTATGGTTTATATATATATATATATATATATATATATATATATATATATATATACACCTATATATATATACACACACACATATATATGCGAAGTCTGTTCGAAAAGTATCGTGACTTTTGTGTTCTTTCAAAAATTATATATTTATTCATGAATGTCTATTTTGTCCCCTTCAAAGTAGTCCCCATCAGATATTATGCACTCGTGCCAACGTTTTTTCCAATCCACGAAGCACTTCAAAAATTTTTTGTGGCCTTGTTCAGCTCCTTCAATGCAGTCTTTATCTCGTCAATCGTAGCGTAGCGTCATCCTTTCATGGGCCTCTTCATTTTCGGGAACAAGAAAAAGTCACTGAGGCCAGATCTGGGGAATACAGTGGCTGCGGCATCATTGGTGTGTTGATTTTGGCCAAAAATTTGCGCACAAGTAACGACGTACCAATTTTTGGTCTTCCACAAATCCGGGCGTTTGTGGCGGATTGCTTGGCGCAAATTTCGCATAATTTGCAGGTAATATCCATTATTTACCGTTCTACCCTGTGGCAAGAACTTATGATGCACCACGCCCCTGCAATCGAAGAAAACTATGAGCAAAACGTTTACATTCGACCGAACTTGGCACGCTTTTTTCGGTCTTGGCTCGTGCTGCAGCTTCCATTGGGATGATTGAGCTTTAGTTCCCTCGCCATAACCATAAACCCATGATTCGTCACCAGTCATGACCCTCTGGAGCAAATTTGGGTCGTCGAGGAAAGAGTCCAACACCTAATTGGCAATTAGCCCTCGTATATTTTTCACTTCATGAATGTTTTCGTCTGATGTTAACGTGCTCGGGCGTCCGGCATGCTCTTCGTCGTTCACATCTTTTCGGCCCTCTGAGAACATTTTATACCACCGATAAACGTTGCTTCGGCCCAAGGTAGCTTTTTTATGTGCCACAGTCAACATTCGGAATGCGTCCGTACACTTAATTTCGTTTTTCACACAAAATTTGATACAGATTCTTTGATCCCAGCCAAAACACGTCCCAGCAAAACAGCTGTCAAAAATTAACGGAAAATTCAAAATGGCCGAACTTTTCGGCATAAGGGAGAGACATAAGTACTATGCATAAAGCTACAAAAAATCAATTATACGTAACCCGCGGAAATTCAAAATTCGCGAAACTTTTTGGACAGACCTCGTATAAAATGAAACTAGTAGAATAGAACTATTAATAATTATTAGTAAGAGATATTACAATATTATTTATTCACAGCATTTCACAATTACGCGATGGATTCCTCGATAAATTATCCTATATTTGCTTGCGTTAAAATACGCGCAATTCAGCGTACACATGGCATTAAACCACTTTGAATTATTTAGTTTTAACAATAACTCTTTGATAAAGGAGGAACACTTTGAGCATTAAAAGTACGATAAGGCCTAAAAATTAGATAATTTAAGGTTCTCTTTCTCAGTCATTATAGAGCTGAAATTTTGAATTCTTGATCCTTATTTTTCATTATGTTCGTGTGCAAAAACCATGAATAATAATCTAAGGAGAGTACATACTATCCTCGTTACTCAGTTGGTGAAGTTAATACCTTGTTCTGGGGGATAAAATATCTTCCCTGTGACGCTATTGAAACATTTAAAAATAGAATATATTTATTGATACTGAAGCCACTTTGAACTCAACGAGAATATTTGAATGTAAGGTGAATAAATATGAGATCAAAATCTAGCACCGGTCGATAGGCTCACCCTATTTTCACTCCAACGAGTGGGAAAATAAAAGACATTCAAACTCTCGTATTCATTTGACGTCAACGAGGGGAGAGAGAAGAAGAACCCATCCGAGAGGCTTTTGCGAGGGATTTCATTTTTTTTGCATTCTGATCGCGCTCGGATGGAATCCGTCATTGACCGTGGCGATTCGTCGCCGTCCTACCCGATGGCTGCATTCATATTTGATTTTGATTATCTCAATTCTTACTTTTAACGTCCTATCTTCCCATTTCCCTCACTCCCGCGAGCACGTATAAATTATACGCACACCTACACACACACACAGATAATATATATAATATATATTTTATATATATATACTCATATGTACAGAAACAGAAAATAAGGAAAAGGGATAGGAACACATATAAAGGACGAACACAATAAAGGTGGGGAAGGCGGAATCGAACGGATCACAAGAGTAAAAATATTTCCTCAACCGGGACTCGAACCTCGGATCTTTCCACTTGCCGGGCGGATGCTCTTAACCACTTGAGCTATCGAGGAAACGTAATTTACCCTGAGATCCGTGGGTTTAATATGTCGCCAAGCGCCCCGATTCTTTAGCCAAGAGATGGCGTCAGGGGACTGTTTCACCCACCAAAGGAGAAATAGACAATACACAAGAGGAAAGGACAGTGGTTTAGAATTCATACAACATCATACAGGAAAGGAACAGTGCGTTTCGTGGCACGCATAGCCAGAAGAAAGAGATGAGCCACATTGGCCAAATACACATTCAAACACGAAATCCCGCCAAACGGCGAATAAATACTCATATGTACAGAAACAGATATAAGGAAAAGGGATAGGAACACATATAAAGGACGAACACAATAAAGGTGGGGAAGGCGGAATCGAACCCCCACCCTTTCCCCACCTTTATTGTGTTCGTCCTTTATATGTGTTCCTATCCCTTTTCCTTATATCTGTTTCTGTACATATGAGTATTTATTCGCCGTTTGGCGGGATTTCATGTTTGAATGTATATATATATATATATATATATATATATTTATTTATTTATTTATTTATTTATACACACACACACGTACATATGTGTGTGTGCGTGTGTGAGGGTCATTTTACATGTTTTCTTTGTATATTTTTGTGTTCTATTCCGTCATCCAAAGGTTATATTGCTCTTGTGAGTGCCTATACATACTTTATACATATATATATAGAAATATATATATAATTATTATTGGGTAAAACTACCGGTTGACGTAGGTTTTGGATGGACACAACTGCCTAATAAATATAATGTTTCTCATAAAAAAATATAATTCAACATTACAATCTACAACAGGTCCCTCTCCATCTCTGTATACTTCCTTCCTCCCTTCGTCCTGTCCAACATCCCTATCTTATTCCTGCTCTTTCCTCTTTTGGCCAATATTCTCCCCTCCATTGCAGTCTTCAACATCCCACTGCCGATCAATATGCCCTTCATCCATATTTTCTACCTCCCTATGATTTCTCCCAACAATACCGTTTCCTCTCTCACCACACCCAGCCTTTTCTCAATCTTTTTCTTTCCGTCCGCTTCACATTCTCCATTTATTCACTCAGTAATTTCTGCAATCCCTTGGCTGACTGACAAAGTAGAGCTTTGTCATCAGCAAACCACAGTGATTTTACGATTACCCCTTCGACCTTCATTCCCATCTCCAGTTCTTCCCATTACTCTTTAATCATTTTATCCGCGTATAGGTTGAACAGCAATGGTGACTATGAACATTACTGCCATTCAAGTCTTCCCAACGCCTCCTATCCGAACCCTCCGTCCCCCAATCGCACCTGAGCTATCTGAAATATGTACAAATTGCGGATTAGTCTCTTGTCCATCAAATCTATTCCATTTTTTTGCAATATACTCATTAATTTTTCCCAATTCACTCTATCAAACCCCTTTTCGAAATCTATGTATGAATATAATCCCTCAGCAAACATCTAAATTTCATTTTTGTTCAAGAGTTCATTATTTTGTTTTTTAATCCATACAATGTGTCTTTTTAATATAAATTTTCCTTACCGTTTGCTAAGCTTCAACACGTTTGTACTTGGGCTACATGCTTACTAAATTTCTTTCGTTTATAACTCTAAAACTTCCTCTGCACCCAAGAGTAAATTTTCAGTTTATATGCTGGTGACTGTATAATTTATGTAAGTTTGTTGTGCCTGTCATGTGTCCAGGAACATTTTACGCCGTAGTAAATAAACTTTGTACCCCTCCATCCTCGGAGTTTGAGTTATGCACTGCAGTTTATATTTTTTCGTTCGCGTTTGGGATTCGTCTTTCAACGCAGCTGCTCTTTATCGCGCGTGATTCAGCTCATCGGAAACAGTCTCCACATATTTTGCATATTTTCTATCTCCTGAAGCCAATGCGTATCACTTTTCCCCTAACCTTATTTTCCCACTGCATCTAATCAGTGTCACATATCAGTATCACAGGTGATCAATCTCACGATCGTTTTGCGGCTGTCTGCACATCACTTCAAAATCTTCAACAACCCTTCATTTTTTCTCAGCGTTGATACTTGCGGTTGAATTGCACTTGTGAAGAAATATTTCTCATATTAGTCTGTGTGGTACAAAATATCCCTTTATTTCTTGCTGTGCTCTCAACTAAAACGCTATTACGGGAGAGTATAATTTTTCTCTTTATGTCAGTATGAGACTCAAATAATTCGGAATGTTTCAGATTTAGATTTAAACGACACAGTTTCAGGCGTAACATGTTGAAAATCCTTCATAATGAAAGAAGACACTTTGCTTTTCAACATAGAATTTTTTTTGTTACGATCTAGGTTTCGTTACTGCGTAACATCATCAGGTGTAACAAAACCTAGGTCGTAACAAAAAAAATTCTATGTTGAAAAGCAAAGCGTCTTCTTTCATCATTAATGTATATTTACTTTTATATATTTTTTTGCATATTAAGGAAATAATATAATGAGGTTATAATTTTTTCTTAAAATTAATCGTAAACACTATTTACTGTAACAACAAATTCATTGAGGCATTCAAACCTTGTAGATACATGAACTAAGCTCAGGCCAAATATTTAACAAAATGTCATCTTCGAGGACTTACTACTACTTATGAATGAATCATAGGCATTATCTTTCTCAAAAGAGAGAAAATAAAATCTATTTTGATGAGTTACCGATATTTGGTATTCTTTGGTCACATTTTAATTAATCTAATAAGACCAAGATAAAAATTATTCTATGTAAGAGCATTTCGTTCTAACAACCTCAAAATATTATCTAGCAAATGATCAACACAGACAAAGATGTTTGTGAAATTTTTTCTTCGAACTTGCGCGGAAATTATTTGTTATTTATTAATACTGGTATTGACTCCAATATCATATGAATTTCTCTAGTCCATCAGTTCATTTTGGCATTAAGAAAGGCGTGTAGGTATCAGTTCATGTTAACATTTAGAAAGACGTTAAGGCATAAGTACATTAATGTTAATTTTAGCGACACAAAAAAGTGAATATTAAATATGTCTCTTTTGTGCAGCGTCGTAAAAGAAGGTTCACGTTCCATAAATAAGGATTTGAATGCTGGAAGAAGGGAACTAATACAATCCCGCACCCTTTCCCCTCCACTGAACGTTTCCCCTGTATAGGAACGCAATAAGTATGGCGGGAATTGCAACAATTTTTCTGGGATAGGTTAAAGAGATGGCTGGAGTTTAATATCACATGGCGAAATTTAGATTCCATCCTAACTTTTGTGTTTTGGAAAAGTAGCCATAAGTTTGGGAAATTATACGTTTTATCTGCTTAAGTGCTGCATTACTGTAAGGTCTACTGCAACGTACGATGATAGCATTGTCAAATTGTCAAAATGTTGCCTTCGAGTGATTCGTCCTTTTCCTCGTTGCTCTTTTTCCGTCTCTTCATCTTAAACCTACTCTTGAGTTCCCCATCCTGTCTCACTTCCTGTCCCCTTCGCAATTCGTTCGATCTCACAGCCGGACCTCTCCCGAAACCCTTCTGAAACTAATTTTTTTTCCGTTCCCGCCCAATGTGGATCCGAAACGAAATCTCTTTACCTTTAGATCCCGCTCCTCATCCCGTCCTCGGCAGTAATCGGTCAAACACCACTCATCCTGCATTACCCACCTCCCAAACAAATTTTTCCGAAATATTTTTTCATGTCCTCTTCCCTCACCCTTTTCCCCAAGTTCAACCCTACCAACTCCCTCATTTCTCTCCACCTTTCCACTCCCAATTCTCCGAAACCAATTTTTCGCCCTTGTCGTCCACCTTCCCGTACCCTGGCCAAAAATAGACTTCCAATGTTTTGAGGGATCTCGTATTTCTGGAGTGGATTTGTTTTCCATTAGGATCTGTGAGAACCGTCTAGAAATCGATATTAGCGGCTCAGAAATTTTTGGCTCCCAAGGAGAACAGACATACTGAGCATATTGTTCGTGCGTTAATTCTATTTTATCTCCAATGCAACCCGATGTTTAAGTACAACAAACCCTGGCTGATATTCTGAGATTTCCACGGGACATTTGCTAATCCACCGAAAATTAAATGCGATCATTTATCAAGAGACATAATTATATCATCTTTCCAACGGAAAAAATAAAATTTATCTGAGTAGGATCTAATGCAAAATGAACATTTAAATACCACTCACCGATAATAAAATGAACTTATCAATCGTTACGAATCCTAACGTCAATCTTATAATCTTATTCTGAAGCAACACGAGAATTTGACTGAAAACTAAACCCGAATGTACAACTTGTGGAGCAATCAAATGTGCTAAAGTGAGGCCCAAGTTCTGCTTTGCAATGACCCAATTACATCCCAAAATATGCCAGGGCTATAAAATCTTGGGGAAAATTCTCGAGTGAAGGCAGTAATCTTAAATTTCCCATGGCGGTCAAAATTCTTCCTCGACTGTTTTCCATTCTCCTGCAGAAATGGGGGACATTTCCAGACTGACACCATTCAAGATTCAAAAAACCGAAAAAACTACTTTTAAAAAAGCACATGAAATAGAAAAGGAAAAATATCAGATGAGTAATGAACATCGCATTTTCAGTTACTAAGGATGAATTATCATAGCCGTTCCCGAGCACTTCGCTTATAGTAACCATGAAACGCGTCGGCTGTTCTTCTACCATTCTTCTAAGGGAAGAAGGAAAGAGTCATTCCTCCCTCAGCTATTTATCCCCCTCCCACTCTCCCCAAATAGAGCCCAACCGACGTCCTCTCGACCCCAGCACTCTTGTCTCCTTAAGTTTGAACGAAAGATCTCTCCCTGTTTCATGAAAACTTTTCTCTATCTGCTCAGCCGACCCCTATTTCATCACTCACTCGGCGCTCACCCATCACCCATGAAAACGCTCAGTCCTCACGTGCTTCCCCCATTCTCCCGCTTCTAACTCCTACACAACCTGCTCTCTTTCCGGGAACCCCTACCACGACCCACTTGGCCCGTCCACCCACGCGCCGGCGAACGCACCAATTCCACCACAGGGGGAAACATCGCACCTTTTATATCCTCGCCGGCGCACACCGAAACGAAAGCCGCTACTTTCCACATCTTCCCGTTTTCTTCTCCCATGTGGTCCAATAAAAGGTCAAAGCTTCTCCTTCCCACCCTTTCCCTCGGATCGACTCCATTCGTATCCTTAACTTCATCTCCTTCCCACCATGTTATCATGTTCCTTCCCTATCCAACTTCTTACGCCTCGTAGTCGCTCGAAGTCGAGTTGACGGAGCGGTCCCAGCAAGGAGGAGTGCGAGTGGAGATGTTCGGAAGGGTTTGTAGGTGAAAGAGGAAGGAATGACTGGGAGGGAAGAAGGAAAGGGAATCGTAGAGCCTTATTTTATAGAAAGCGTCTGAACTTGTTATAGGCTCTTAACGTGTTCTCGACTGGCGGGATGGGAGAGATCGATGCCCTCCTCACTTCAATTTTATAAAGGTTTTTAAGGATCTTGAGAGCTCACTATTATTTTTATTTAAGAGAATCTTTTGAGAGTTTTTACGTCGTATTTATACTTAATTCTTTGCTATTCCTGCACTACCAACTCGAACCTCTAAAAAGACAAAAAATACTTCATTTAGAAAATAGCGAACAGACAGATTTAATAATGATTCCATTTACTTCAGAGTTAATTAATACGACGATTTTTTATTTTCTTACTTCTCTTTTCCCGGTGAAAGATCAAATTTTGGGTGAAGGAGGATTATTTAACCCTTTATTTCAATCTCAATGTGTCCTTCAATTAATTGTCGACGATTGCATACCTAATCATGTCAACTAATAGACCACATTATATTAGCTTTAAAAATCTAAACAAGTTCCGCCAGTCGATACAAACTGTCCTACAAAGGTTACAGAGTTGACTCATAAATTATATCACACTCGAGGGTGCTAAAACCTTGCATTTACATTATTTAGATATTTTACAGTTGAATTGGTTAAGTGAGATAATTATTCGGTGATTTACTTGGATTTAATTGAGGCTTCTGCTGCATGAGGAACGCAATCATCCAACACAACCAAATTGTCTCGTGCTAAATTCAACGAAGAGGCATGCTACGTTCGTGAATATTTTCTCCCTGCCGAAATATCCAACCGTAGGCAACATCTGCTATCTTAACACACTCCGTGAAACGCCATAGTTTCTCTGCTAGATACGCATACCCTCTTTACACGAAAAAATACTCATGCCTCACACGAATTAACTACGGGCGAGTAACTGGGCTTGATTTGTTGACGGAATGTAACACGAGGGATCGTGTAGTTCCCTAAAAGAAAAAGAGAGCATAGCCAGGGTGGTATGGTATAGAAGGGAGCCCAACCACCATGCTTGTGGGTTTCAGCCTCCGTCTCCCTCTCTCTCCCTCCTTTCAGATGACAGGGAAATACAATACTTTCCCAGCCTCCCCTCAACATGCCATTCGATTCGGGAATGAACTCAATATTCCTCGCCCCTGGCCCCAATTATATAAGGTTTATCTCCCGAAAAACGTCCGTTATATTCCCTGGCACCCCACACATCCGTCCACGGAACGAACAAATCAAGAGCCATGAATAAAGTGATGAGTCCTCTTTGCAGTTTGACACATTTCCTGCCATGGAGAAGAGAACAGCAGAGGAAGGATGGACAGGAGAAAGAGAGAGGGAGAGACAGAGAGTGAAAGAGAATGGGAGAGTGAGAGAGAGAGATATGGCAAGGGCTCAAGCGGCATCATCACACACATTTCACCGTCAGAGAAAAGGAATGAATGCGTAAAAATGACAAAGAATTTCCCGGACGGAGTTTGTCATTGTCGCTGTCACCAACCAGCCCTCCATCCGTTTGTCCGATTTTTCCAGCTTTTTTCCATTTGAATAGAATGAGCATATACACCTATATATATCCTCGCACATAAATTCGCACGTTTGCATCCTGGATACCTTAATTCTTTTACAATCGTAGAAGAATAAGTGTAAACGTAGATTTTTAACGTTACGTTTCGTAGTTTAAAACTTTGCCGACCAAAGTGGGTTTTTATCACCAGCACATCTAAATCGAAAAACTATGTCATATTTAGTAGCACCATAATTAAGGATCCTTGAATAATAGTCTCAAATAATGGTATTTTCGGAAGAACAACACAATTTAATGTGGTATTTGGGTGATTTTTACTGATAGGAGTCTCCAGACTTTTTTGTTCTCTCTTTTGTGTTCCCATGCGATTACGAAATGTATGATAAACTACAGTAAAGTCTACCGAAACCGGAATCGCAAGAGACTGGGTGATTTTTTTCCGGGATATACAGCTTATATCTTATATGGAATTAACATTGGAAAAGGATGTTCTTGATGAAATTCAAAATATAAAAGTCATCCCTTGGAATTTTTCAATGTTATAGTGTGCCTTTAAAATCAAAGGAATCCAGAAAAAGAAGTAATTTACCAAAGGAAAGGGTGTTATTTGCCTCCAAGTCTGGAATAGACTTGCTGAAAAAATGTGTGTCTGA
Organism: Hetaerina americana; assembly: GCF_022747635.1. NCBI lineage: Eukaryota > Metazoa > Arthropoda > Insecta > Odonata > Calopterygidae > Hetaerina > Hetaerina americana. The sequence continues at coordinate 72,854,787 of NW_027286874.1, forward strand.
AATTTTATACATGTCTTTTTCGAATCAAAAGCAACTAACGCAGATAAAAGAAAGTATTTCAAATGATTACTTTCCGCGTTTTTCGGGTTTTATATTTCAGAAGGACTGATTTGCAAAATAAAACGCTCATAATGTAATACGATTCCAACGCTCCTGGCTTTGGCAGGTATTCGTCTCATGTATATTCCGCCTTAGGTTTCAGCGTGTTATCATTCCATTAATAATCTCTTACCAACTATATCATTGTACTCTTCTTCAATGTTCCAAGGTCTCCAAGGGAACACACTACTCGTTCCAGTAAGCGAATCCCCAACCTTATGTCAAGTATTCACCCCACCATATTTTAATTATTTGCCATTTTTGTTTGCATATCTTTACGCATCGCACCGGACTAACTTAAAATACTGTATGGAAGCTTTTAAACGCGAAAGTGTTGAACTTTCTCCTCTTGAACAACCACCCGTATTTAATTATTCAGTAGCGGACAAACGACTCATAAGCATCCATGTAGAAATAATTAATACTTACGCATATATAAGCTGCACCGAACATTGTAGTTGCTCATTTTATGACCCACGCGTTCTATCTTTACCCCAGACTTTTGAACTAACTGTACAAGAGAACACACTATTCCTGTATATGAGTAAATGTAAACATATAAGGTTACTGAAGGACAGTGTGCATTACGGTACTGGTAAACTACTGAGGCTTCAAAGAAAACATTTCCAAAGAATATTCTGTTTCTTATTCTTCACTTTGAGAAAAAATTTGTGAATCATATACGGCTACAGGTTTAGGTTAGAGAACGCTAACTCACCTCAGTTACTTTTTTCCTGCACTACAAACCTTTACTTTATTGGTCAAATTGTCACGTTCTGCCAACACTCTCGTGGTAAAAAAGTTCAGGATTTAAATGGTGGTCACGTAGCTTGATTGGCCAGATATATCTTGTCTCGTGCAGTTTATGAATTTGCGCTGGAGATAGGTTATTCATGTTCTTTCCCTGTTTCTTCATTTGCCTATAAAATAATGATACACGAGCGCTTGTGATATTAGACAAAGGCTGCAGTTTATTTCGGAAGTTCAATAGCTATCCACTACCACTCAGGTTTAACACATCCAAACGAGAATTCCGGGAGAATTACTTAATAACTGATGCGATTATAAAATATAAAAATTAGTCTAATTACTAAGAAAGGGTGCATTAGAGGCGTATAGAAGAAAGAATCTTTAGGAAGCCCCGAAAGAAAGGTATTAGATAATAGGATATGTCCATTTGGAGGCACAACATTTTATGGCAGAAAACTACATAAATAAAAGCAAGGGTGAGAAAGTAGTGTGAAATATCTTGAATGAGGTTCGTGACTCAAGTAATTGCAAACTAAAAAGTAAAAAATTATATTTTAGGATTGACAGAGAAAAAATAGGAGGGCGGAATGAAACGCTGCGCCCAAGACTGTTGACTACAGCTGATTATGATGATGTCCAGACGATCGCATTAATTTCACAAACATTAAAAATACAGAGATGTTGATAAATACGCGGTTTGAAACTTTTGATTATCCAAACGCCCAATCCCGTCGCTCCCTTTCCGCCATCCTACCCAGCGAGCACTACTCCATATATAGTCCCATCCACGGATATTCCACCTCGACCAACGCGACCTTCCTCCCACCCCACCTCACCCTACCGGAAGCACCCACACTAACTGGGCTTTTGGCACACAAAATACGCACATTTACGCACACCCTTACCCACGCATCTACTCTTCCGTGCCACACTCCCTTCTCTCCCCCCCCCACCCCCGCCCCGAAGGCCCCATCTCATCTCCCTCCACGCTTCCTCAAAACTCTCACTCCCCCTCAGCGCGCAATCAATATATTTCATCCCCAACAATGGCCGACACGGGAAATAGCGGAGCGCGCGTAACCCACACACACGCGCACACGGGGAAATGTTCCCCTCGCATCAAAAACTTCTCTCCCCAGGAGCTTTTCGGTTAACACCTTTTTTTTATTCCGCTTAACCCGACGGGGAGGAGAGGGTTTGGGGGCTCTAAGGGCAGGATATGGAGGAGTGGGGCAGGGACGTGGGATAGGGTTAAGAGGGGCAGTATGGAAGGACGTGAGATAGCCGGATAGCTTTCGGTTCAGATTCAGGGAGGATTCGAGGCCGGAGTTTGAATAGCACGAGAGCAGACTGTTTAGACCCCGACCTCTCTCCATTTTCTCTTAAACCCCTCCCTCCCCGCTCCTAGTCCCTAAACGCTCACGGTTCCCGCTCGAGGAGAACCCAGGGCATCGGGGTTTCGCCGTTAAGACGATCTTGTCGGCGGGGATAGACGCTGGGTGCACGCGCGATACCCCTACGTCCTGCCAATTTAAAAAATTCGGGAAAAAAATGCACGTGTCTCCAGAGAGGACAGTAGGAGTCCAATTGCTTCATATCAGAAAACTCAACAGAGGTTCGCATGAGCGGTGCTGTGCACCGAAGCATCTTATACTCATGCCTTTCCAATTAAACTGAGCCGCGGGTGAGAAAGCTGGTTCCTTTAGGCTTTATGAGACATCGTAAGCCATTAAAAAGCGGCTTTTGGATGAATCTAAAATTTACCAAGCTGTTTATATTATTTTCATCATGCTTTCATCCTTCCTATGTTGTTATCGTTTTAATCTTGAAACCCATAATAAAAAATCATCATTAAAAAAGTTTAAAAAGTGATTTATGGAAATAATGATTCAAGATCAAAGGTGTACATGCATAATGTATGTACATTTTGAAGTGTACATAAATAAACACTCTTGACTATGGTCTTAATACGTTACGTCTGGCAAATATAACCTTGAAATATTCCCTAATCCTGTTATTAAGCACGATGAAGGCTTACATACGCATAACTGAAGGCTGAAGTCATAAGGCTTACCATACTCGACACAATAGTTAACATATATTGCTGCCGTTCTCCTTTTTTGAAATCGTATTCCGCATTCATAGATTTGGGAGTTGTATTCTAATAAATAGAGTGCTGAAGTACTGATCGGAAAAGCGTGGTTCGAGTCTGAGTGAAGACAATGGGCACCTTCTTTTCATCCAAGCTATGTGTAATTGGGGGCTTCCGATCTTCCCGATTAGTAGTATTATTTAGGTAAGGGCGACCGACAGCAAAGGTCATTTGCGCCATAGGACAGGAACGGAAGAAGGGTGGAGAGAAAACTGTCGTCGGCATTAGCCTACTCTTAACGAAAGGCGCCAAGGGGTCCGCAGCTTATACGTCCCACCCGACGGGCATCGTACTCACTCAAAGTGCTCTCCACAAGTAGGGATCGAGATACCTCTGAAAATATTCAACACCGCCGGGATTTGAACCCGGTCTCTCTGGGTGGGAAGCCAGTACGATAGCCACCGCACTAATCTCGATCCCCCAGATCTTCTCGAGAAATCGCCAGGGGTAGAGAGAAAGAGATTCGCCCCACTACCCTATTGTGTGAACTTGACAAAGGCAATGTTATGCTTAGTATTAGATGAGTTCTACTCCTTTTATCAAAACAACCAAAGAGTTAATGAATGTCTGTATGCTGTAGTTTTCAGTTAAATTCGTCATCCTATCTATTCCATGCAACAGAGCATTAATCACTCATCCTTGTCCTTGATCAAAGGTTGAATAACATTGCCCTGGCATCTCCATGAAGTCTTTAACAGAGAGGATTCAGGGAACATGTGTTAAAGAACTAAAGTAAATTATTCAATTTTTTATTTTTATAATACACCTTTAAGCATAGACATTCATTCCAAATATTGCACCTACTCTCAAATTAAGATACGGTCCTCTCAAATTAAGATTTATTACAACTTTCTTCTCTAGACAAGGTTATGACAATAGTGCTACCTATTGACTCTTAACGTTAATAGCATATACTAAAAACAGTCAACCCTGAAATTTGTTTAAAAACACTTTTATTGCCCTACTACACTCATTAAAAACTTTTCTAGAAATTATTTCAAATACATTGAAATTCAATTCCAAACTTTACCAGAGAGAATAAGGATAGAGTCGTAAAAATAGTTATTTCAAAGGTCCAACAATATATATCTCCAAACCTGTTTGAAAAATTACACAGAAAAGCCAAAGGTGACTACGGAAATGAGCTTGAGTTTCATATGAAATTCGAGGTCCGCATTTCCAACAATTGGTCATCTAAGATATATCCTTTCTCTTAAACCATCATGGAGTACCATTATTCAAGCGGTACATTTATTTTTCTCTCCTTGAAATACTTTAAATGTCAATTTGATAAGATTTATTTTAACTTAGTCATTCTGCTAAATTGACATTTATTGGTTGTTTGATGAGCTATCTTCAAAAGGGATACCCGAGACATCTCTACGGTGAATTTCATTCATCGTAAGCATCACCCAGCTACTCAATGCATTGAAATTTGGATGAAATTTTTTCTTGCTGTTTCAATACCATATTAAAGATACAGTAATATAATACAATGTTCAAACCATAAAAGTGGAAACTCTTCTATTTAATCTAGAAGCACCAAAGGTTCTGTAAACCTTAGTTGCTGTACCCTTGTGACACAGGAAAAAAATGAGTTGACTTAACCTTAATGTCGATGTTTTACATTTTTTACTATTGCCACAATCCCGATCCCATACTGTCTCCCAATTAAGAGCTAACTCCAGTGATGATGGGTTATGTTTTTGACTACCAGCGCAGAGGTGAAGGGGTTAGATTCCCGCCTTGTCAGACTTTCATCTACCTTGGGCATGGGTGTTTGTAATTGTCATCAAAGTTATATTTATGGGTTAGGTGGAAGAAGGGTAATTTTAGAGTGCCCATTCCACTCCATTGGTGCACCAATGTATCCAATTTCCTGTTGCTTACGATAGAAAATAAAATGTGGTGAGTAACAAACATTAGTAGCTACTATATGGCTTCTATTATCAATTTCTTTACATCACATGTTAGCAGCTCCGTTCTCACTCGTAAGTTTTTGCTTGCTCATTGAAATAATAGAATATATTATTACAAAATATACTAGGGAAAATATTAAATCACTACAATACGCTATCAACCAGACGTTGATAGCAAACATTTCGAGCAATCTATGCCATTAGTCGTTTTCCCCGAATATTTAACCTTAAGGTTTTTATTTATTTACATTTATTCCAAAACTTTCTATCCCATTGAAATATATTGCCTAAAAGAGGCAAGCAATTGATTTTGAAACGAACATTGGAAATTAAAGTAAAACGAAATATGTCCTTGGTGTAAGTGATCAAAAACGAATAATGATATTAGGACGTGTACATGCAACGAATTACACAATAAACTTAAAGTTAAGATGAAATTACTTTGTTCTCCAATATAAGAACGCGGTAATCGTTTGGGCTGGCTGCAATCAAACTTCCTACAGACCATTTCGATCGCAATCCCGAGAGTTCGAAATTCACGTATAAAAACGAAATCCCCACCACATTGGTAGTCATGGCCTTCCTGACCTTTTAAGTGAGAGTGGCGAGATGATTGCCCGACAAAAACGACTCCTTTCTCCCAGAAAAACGCCGCCGGTGGAAGCAGCGCCACGAGAACGGAACGCGTCCGAGGATGTGACACGCGAGAAATCTCCCGGGAGATCGATGAAGGTCAGATCCATCCATAACGCTCGAGATGGACCGACGCCCGAGAGAGCACTGCAAGAGGCATCGGTGGAGGGATAAAATGGGTGCAGGACGGAAGAGGTGAGGGGGGGATCGGAGCGTGGGGGAAGAAGGGCACGGGATAAAGAAAGTGAGTCGAAGAAAGGAAAAGGGGAGCTGGATTGGATGTAGGAGTAAAAGGTTTCGAGGAGGCCTGATTGAGATCCGAAGATACAAGCAGCAGTGATTCTCGAGGGAGGCCGTTAGAGGAGAGAAAGGAGAAATAAGAAAAAGGATGATATGCGAAAGAGGTAGAGAGTGTGGGAGTGGAGGAGGGCTGTTTTAGGAAGATAAGTGAAAGGAATGGGGCGGGGACGGACCCTTTTACTCAATGAGAAGAGACCCGTGTCACGAACTAGGGCTTCTCATGAACGATATACCGCCTTAAGATGTTGACCAGCAGGATGTAGGTTGAAGGAGCGCAAATCATAAGATTATAGCAATATTCCGCCATCGAAGGTCGCCTTTCGAAAGCAGGCGAGCACCCTTAAGCTGCATTAAATGTTGTTGGGTACGATCCCCTCCGCCGCTACCCTCACTCCCTCCCAAATTCTCCCTCATCAATTTCCCTCTCCATTTGGTTTGCATGAGTGTTCGAATGTACTGCGGCGCAACCACGAACATATTGCAGAAGAATAACATTAATTTTTTGTGAATATTTTTCAACTTTGCCATCATCGTAATTACTAATTTGGAGTTTTCTGATCCGAATATTTTATAGTCTATTGGAAAAACTGGATTAGAAACTTATGACTTTGCTCAATTGACATGGAAAATAAAAACTCTTAATTCTTAGTTTTTTCTAGATGCAACTAAGTTTACATTATTGCATAGAAAAGGAAGAAAGAAAAACTTGGGAAATGAGTGGCTTTGAACAATTCCTTCTTGTGCGAACCTACAAAAATCAGGCGCTTTATCCAAATGGAATCCCGAAGTATAAAAACAGTCCTAAAATGAGTCTTCCTCTTCCCATATTTTCAACCTGGTCGAAGAAAGTGTTACACACTGGGAGTTTTCCACTTTAATCTAAAGTGCAAAATATATTATATATAGTATGTCCAAAAAATGACTATTTCTTCACTACCTATTTTCATCAATTAAACATAGTGTGTCATAATGAAGGTTAACAACGACAACAAGTTCAAGTATTCGTTAAATTCTATCTCCCTGATATGTATTTGACACAGCTAATAATATAACTGGTGAACATTATTTAAAAGAATGAATTTCCCTCAAGTATGTACTTCACAGGTTCACACATTCCTCACGACTGAAAACGCTAAATTAAAAATCAGTTAATTCGCATTGAATGAAATATTTTAAACAAAATAAAAGAGCAAAAGTTAGATCGATATTTCTTCATGATTAACGAATGTGCTCTCAAAGTTCTCATGGCAAGTTAACTGTCTCGCTAATTACTAAAGCTTTGTGCTAAGATGGCATTTTTGATAAATATGGTTCAATGAACTAAAACATGAAAAATAATCTGCAAGCTTTGAGCCAGCTTTTTCATTTTTTTAAGCATTATCTTTAAGCAAAAGAGTCATGATCAATAGCCTTATGTTCTCGCATTCTTAAGTTATCCGAACTTCAAACTTTTATTGTCTTGCATCATATGTATTAAAAAAATTACCTTTTCCTTTAAGCTGTGAATTTAAATGCCAGAGATTGAACACTATTAAAAAATTCTTTATTGCTCAGGTTCTTTATCTGTTTGAAGATAAATTCAATAATATTATGCCCAATAATATTCTTTGCTGCCAACATTTTATCATAATTCATATATATATATATATATATATATATATATATATATATATATATATATATATATATATTCATATATATATATATATTTATATATATATATATATATATATATATATATATATATATATCACGGACAAAGTACAAGGAACTCGTAAGTATTCTGAATGGAGTTAATAGCTACCTCCGTACCTATCCGCGATTTCATTTGAAAGAAAACACAGCCGAAATATTTTCTACACGCTAAAGATAATATATTAATATTTATTTACCCTTATTCCTAACGATCTAGAGAAGGACGACGATCTAAAAGATGGTCGACATAATCTATTCCTTTAGAAAATTATGATTCAATGAATTTATTAAATATGGCATTCCATTCTAGACAAAATATTCTTCCTTCTGGTATTCCCATGTTCGTCTATTTACTTGCAGAAGAATTATGATTACCTTGATCAATTATTTCTCGAAATATACCATAGGTCAACGCCAAAACTGGGCAAAGGAAGAAAAAATACTGTTCCGTAGAAAAGCGGTTCAATATCAGCGGGATTACAGCATGTAAAAATCTAATCTATACGCACTGAATGTGAATAATAATAATATCTTGTAAGGCGATGCGTATTAGCCACAATTCTATCTTAATCACCGTCGAGTGTAGTCGAGCCTGACGAATTTTGAAAGAGCTTGCAAAAGATGATTGGCAGAAGATTTTCCCGACAAGACGAACACCTCAACTCATTCCAGTTGCACGCGAACAATTAGCCTGATAAATTTAAAGGTCAAAGCCGCAGCGGCATGCACAAGAATGTTATCTCCTAACCGATGCTTTCACGGACCGACGGTCTCGCCTGCGTCCCGCATTCCACTTAGCACCTCCCCTCGCCCCTCAGGGGACCAAAGCCCCTCTCTCTCCCTCTCTCTCCATCCTCTTCAACTCCCTCCTCACTCCCCCTCCCCCCAAAATGAAACGACCCACAGCCGCGATCACATCTCTCTCGCACGATTTTGCCCCACCTCGCGCCCGTCTTCCCGCGCCAATCCCGCTCGAGTAAAGCGAGAGTGTATTACGGTCCCCACCTCAATACCACATCTGTCTCCCCATCAATTCATCGAACGCTTGAGCACAAAAAAAAACCTCCAAACGTGCGAATGCCAGCAGCCCCCACAAACTGTCATCCGATTAAAAACAAAACTTTTGAGGGTTCGAGAGAGAAGTTCAATTTCCAACAATCGAAAGGGTCAATGATCGGAATAAAAGGATGAAAGTAGGGATGCGGACGGAAGGTTAAATTAGAGAGAGAGATAGGTTTATGTTTTTTCTCCTTTTTTAAAAAAAAAATAGGTGAAGGGGTTTGCCTCGCAATAACCGTGGCGGTGCTTTCAACATCAAAAGCAGACCACCGCTTACATTCCACCGACGATTCACGCATCCGACCGCAATGCCATTGTTCCCTCTCCGACGCTAATTGCACCTGCTCCTCTTTTGCGCCCCCTTTTCTCCCCCCGTTCCCTTCCCGCTTATCCTCTTTCAATCCCCCCTAAACCACACGCACACACCCAAGTACTTAACAGCAGCCAGTTATCCATTCTACTCCCTCCCTCAAAGAACATGCATCATCGAGGATGCATGTACTCTCCTCCCCTATCTCCCCGAACCTCTTTTCAACGTTGCTCTTTTCTTTATAGCTTTTTAGTACCCTTTCCTTCGTTTCCTAATGCACGACATTTTTTTCTAATACACATCCTGTATTCTTGAAACGATACGCCTTGTTCACATTCAAATTTCCTCCAAGGCCATTATTCTACATTGTACATGCATTGTGGATAACTTACGCATTATTAGATTAAAAATGGGAAAAGAAACCTTAAAGTCAAATCTTCCGAATATAATCAACTTTTAACCTAAATATTTCTTTTCGTACAAGTTTAAAAAATATATTGCCAAATATAGTGATCGCTTGATATTGTACAACCGTTTTGAGAAGGGACAGTTCATCCAGGTCCTCTGTCATACCGTGGAGTTTTGAAGGAACCCTTCTCTTAATCTAAAACCTAATTACTTAAAAGTCACAGCTGTGCCTTCATCCATCATAATTTGCCCTTTTTGTTATATTTATCTTAATAAACCTTCTCCATTAAGTCAATGAGAGATAACATCATTTATCTTTTAATTCTAGATCTAGTGAGGTGAAAAATTAAAGAGTAAGTTCCAAATTAGAAATAAAGGCCATAAAATCGGATACTGGAATACTACTAAAGATAATCGTAAATATAAAAGCACTTTTTCCACAGTTGTGTGAAGTGGGAAAATGGATTACTTCTGTTTCGAATAATGGTGTGACCTACACACCCTAGTGGTTATATAATGATCTAGTTATATGCAATGCCTAATGACTCATAAATTTGATTTATTTTATGTTGGTGGAATGCGGCTCACGTTTCATATGATTCAATTTTTTAACTTAATGCTTTAACTAAAAATGATAGAATACTATTTAATAGTAAATTAAACACAAATAGGAGTTATCTATTTTCTAATAACGCTATAAATGTCAAATCATAAACAAACTCGGAATATATATTTCTATCATAATGAATTTTGATCAACCGAGTGATCAATCCCAACAATTTTATGGAACGATTTTAGATAAACAATTTTCTGCACAAATATGTGTACATATAATATGTATGCAGAATGTATGTATGCACACAAATATATAGATATATATATATATATTTATTTATTTATGTGTATATAAGCATGCACATAAACAAGCATACACACACACATATAAGCATATATATATATATATATATATATATATATATATATATATATATATATATATATATATATATATATATATGTATATATATATATATATGTATATATATATATATATATATATATATATATATATACATATACACGCACATATATAAGCATATTTGTAAGTGCTAACAAACAGAAATCATTTCGTCACGTTTGCACCGGCTCAATTTACCCACATTGCTACATTTCCGTATCCAACTCATCCGCATACATCCGTTTCAATTTGTGTTATTTACACAGAATATTAACCTGGCCCATTTCTGTTCATTGCCCTCGAGCCCGCAATAACGAGCAAGGAAAATATGCTGGGAATGTGTTCATATTTATCAAATTACCAATTCGTAAACGCACTCAAAACGCGGCTCAAATATCAATCCATTTTCTGTCTCAATGCTCCATGAGCTCAGCCGTGAACGCGCGAGCCCTTCAAAATCTCACAGACCTCCCTTTCTCGGTATCCCAAGGGTGGCGATGACATCACAATGATATACGGCCGTTTAGCACGTACCCAAGGGTCGTCGCCCAACAGCCCCTAACTCCTTGTTCCACCTCGGGAGCGACAGTCGTCTGCCTAACCAACCTGCCGTCCACCTGCGAAAGGAAATTTTCCCTTCGCAGGAATACTATGCTGTGAAGTCACATTCAAAATGAACAATGGAAGCATTGTTTATGGTCTGAAAACAATTTCTTATAAGAGCCTGTCTACAGGTTACATAACGGGACCATATCGAGGGCGAACAGAGGGTTAAATACACATTTCTTTCCAAGTGGAAGAGAAAATGGTAAAAAGGCTAAGAGTTTAAATTTAAGTGGGCATGGTTGTGGTCCTAAATCAAGAAGCTAACGTCGCCACTCATTGGTATATGACCGGAGTTACGGCGGTACGTCATAGTTTATCACTTTGAAAAAATTGTTAACTGCAAATGGCTATGCCTAAACTATTTTTGCTTCCCTGGTACTAATTTAAACACGATATACACACGCATTCATACTGTGTACATGCATATATATGAAGGCTGTTTTTGTCCAGGGGTAGAGCGTTGGACTACTGACCGGAGGCCTCGGATTCGAATCCCGAGTAAGTACTCTAGGCACAATCAAACCCACTTAAGCTGTGGGATTTTTCGGGTTCCAAATCTTCATGGGAAACCATAACCGGCCTAGGGAAAGGAACTGGCCCCCCACCAACCCTGATGTGTCAATCTCACACGCCGTATAGGGTGAACACTACCATCACCTAACAAACCGACCTTCGGGTTGAATACTGTGTTTATGGTTTATATATATATATATATATATATATATATATATATATATATATATATTATTTATACACACACACACACACACACATATATATATATATATATATATATATATATATATATATATATATATATATATATATATATATATATATATATATATATAGATAGATATAACGTACGCTTAAGTCTCACGGATGTAAAAAATAATGTATATTAAGTTCGCACAAGCGAACAACAAGAAAACAGGAACACAAAAAAAAAGAAACTCAGAGAAGGACAGGGTTCCTTCCTTTTCTTCCTTGAGAAAAGTGGCTTCACCTCCGAAAATTCGAAAACGTGCGACATTGCTTTCTTTTTTCTGTGTTTTTGTTCGCTAGTGCTAACTTGATATATGATATACATATGCGAGGATATGGAATGCAGAAGAATGGTGAAATTAGTGCGCTATACAGCAAGGTTAAATCAATATCGGGAAGTAAGAAAGGGAGATCTATGCTAACAGTTAGAGATAAGGCGGGTAAGGTAATAGTTGACACAGGAAAGATCCAAGATAGATCGAAGGAGTATATACAGGGTCGCACCCAAAAGTGGTAGGACTGATTTTTTTACAAGAATTTTACTGACCATATACTTCTACCGACTTAATAATCTTCAAAGTATGCTCCTTGAGCTGCTACACGCTTAGTATAACAATGCTCCCATTCCCCGTACTCCCGCTGGAAATTTTCTTTGGGGATGCCGTTGATGACCCTCGTCGAAGCCTCTTGAACGGCCTTTAACGTCGTCCCTTGAGCTGTCTTTTCATCAGGGGGAAGAAGAAAAAGTCCAGTGGTGCCAGATCGGGAGAATAGGGCGGGTGCGGCAACGTGGCAATGCCGTATTTGGCCAGGAGCTGTCTGACGACGAGCGCGCCATGGCAGAATTTTCGGCACCATCTTGGTGCACACCTTGCGCATGGTCAAATCATGTGAAATAATACGTTGGACGTTGGATGCAGACAGACCCAACTGGTCTGCAATTTCTTCACTGGTTAAGCGTCGGTCTGTGTTCAGCAGTGTCCTCACTCTGTCCACATTCGTGTCGGTTCTTGCCGTCGACGGCCGTCCGGAGAGATGGTCGTCTTCAACGAGCTCCCTACCCTCTTTAAACAACTTCTGCCACTCAAATACTGTGGAACGGCTTAAGGCAGTGTCCCCATAAGCCTGCTTGATCATAACGAGGGTCTCAGTGGCCGTCTTTCCGAGTTTATCACAAAACTTCACGGAATAACGTTGCTCTAAATTCAGATTCATTTTGTTTTTCGACGCGGACAAAAAAATTTCTTCACTAAAAACGGTGTCCTCACTCAACGACAGCCCGCAGGACTGAAGTTGGTGTCAGTCTGTTGCTAAGAGCCCCCTCCACCTTACCCTGCCAGGCAGACCCCCCTCCACTGCTCCGTCCGCGCCAGAGAAAATCAGTCCTACCACTTTTGGGTGCGACCCTGTAGAAGAACTGCATAGTAAAGAGCTTAGGTAGAAATCAAAGTTGGAGGGGAATTAGTAAAATCAGTTAGGTTCGCTGATGATCAAGCTTTAGTTTGTCAGTCAGCCAAGGGGTTGCAAGCATTGCTCAGTGAATTGGAAATTGAGTGTGAAATATACGGGAGGAGAATTAATATAAATAACACAAAGGTTATGCGATTTTCCAGAAATAAAAAGGCCAAGCTAAAAATTGGAATAGGAGGGCAAAAAATGGAGCAGTTAGAAAAGGTGACGTATCTCGGAAATGTTTTAGGCCAAAATTGTCAAAGTAGTTGGGACATAAGGAGAAAAATTGTGCTAGGAAAAAAGGTTTCCACAAGGAGGGACTTGATGACAGGAATGTTGGGTAAGGATGTTAAAAAACGACTGATCAAAACTTTGATATGGAGCGCAGTCATGTACGGCGAGGAAACGTGGTCACTGAAGCAGGAGAATATACGTAGATTGGAGACTTTTGAAATGTGGGTGTGTGAAAGGATAGAGAACGTGAAACGGGCCTAAAGCAAAGGATAGTAAGAAAGGATAGCGATTGGGAAAGCAATGATACAATGTTATAAAGAATAGGAACCAGGAACAGGGAAACAAGCCACTTATAGTCAAATACGCATTCAAACACGAAAACCGATCCTTTCCTTTTGTGTCCTCATCTATCTGTTAGTGGGAGAAATTGCTCCCAAACAAAGAATCGGGGGACTTGGTGGCATAAACATTTCGCGAATTTCAGCGAAAATTACGTTTCCAAAATAGCTCAATTGCCTTAAGCATCGTTCCGGCAAGTCGACGATCCGTATCCAGGAAATGCTTTTACGCTTGGGATTCACACGATTCAACCTTTCCCACCATTCCTGTGCTAGTCTCTAATGTGTGCACCTATCCGTTTTCCTCATGTTTACATGCTCATCACGTGAATGATTATAAGTCCCCCATTTGGCAGGTTTTCGTGTTTGAGTGTTGATACCTGTACATAGGTATATCATCTTACTTAAAACTAATATATTACTTAAAACTAATAGTTCTCACGTTTATTTTTTGTATCAGGTAAATCATTTTAAACTTCATATTCAATCAAATATGTCCTCTTTAAAGAGACTTTGTGAAAGAATATTTCTTTTGGTTGTATAATACGATGGAATTTTTTTTTACTTTGCAAATTATGTTTAATGAAGAGACGTAGAAAATTACTTTTGCAAATACAGTCCTCTTTGTTCTGTACAACTTACAAAATATGCAACTGGGAATTGTGAACGCTGGGATATGTAAAGCCAAGTTAAAATATGGATCTGTCGCCAACTTAATAGCATAGTAAAGTAAAAAATTGAAACAGTTAATTGTAAAACGAAAAATATCCCATATTTAAAAAAAATTAGATCAGTCTGGTCAACCTGTACCGTCACCTGAAGGGCCCTGGAATTGAAATATTTCATCCTAAAAGTGGGTGCGAAGTTAGCCTTTGAATCTCTAGTGTTCTGCATAAAACATTACCCAGGGAAACATCTGAGAACTATTCCATCAAAGATTTCGCTTAAAGGTTACCTAAACCTTACCAATTAAAGAGATATTATTGAGGAAAACTTCTACGGTGAAATGTGAAATTTTTTTGATAGAAAATATTTTATCGATCAAATAACACAAGATATTTGGAAGGTTTTTGCTTGGCTTACCAAAAATTGGGGATTGTAAAATTTGTCACTTCGCGTGACTATGGAAAAAACGGTGAAATTGAATTCCGCACTATCTTAGACAGAACGATGTTATAGTGAATGAATAAAAAACAAACCAGAAAAGTTACATTGAACCAAAATCCTAAAATATCAGGTAAATGGACAATAAAGTGATAGTATAAAATCAGATATTTTAAACATCATACACGGTCAATCAAAACAAATTAATCTAAACATAATTTGTTTAACATTAAAGTTATCATGATGCTATATATCAGTTATCAACGCATAATTAGCTAATAATTTACGGTACTATTTTATGCAATTCTTACGAATATTTAGGTAACTCATTTTTCAAGGGTACTCTTCTACAGTAAAAAAAAAAAACGTTTCAACTCGATGAAACCTGACAAGATAACTTTTACGCAATTAAACTAATTTCCCCAAATTCAGCCGAGCACAAGGAAGGTATAAGTTCTCTTTTTTTTGGATTAGTCAATATATTTTCGTCCTTCATCTCCACCACACAAATTTTCACCCTATCTTTAAGTATATAATGCGTCATTTTAAGAAAAGCATTTACTACTATCGGGTCATAAAAAAACCATACCAGCCAATTCAAATATGGTTTGGAGGGTATAGATTGTGCGGAGATGCGGAGTGTAGGAAATCACTCAGGCAAATCATAAAATAATAGAAACCTGAAAAAGAGTTTTGAAAAATTAACGAGAACAAAAGTAAGATGTCGTGCGCTACTTGTTTGTTCATTGTCCACAATCAATGGACACTTGAGGTGATTGAATTGTGAAAGAATTGGTATTTTGAAAAAAAAAATAGACGTGATGTAACTTAATAGGGTCTTCTAACAACAAGCTGATTTTCCGAACAAATTTTTAACGTCATTCTAAAGCATTGAACACAACTTGCGAATTGTGAAAATACAACTCATGGCGAAAGGTAAGATATGCGTTGTTAACGCCCAAAAGTATTTCTTTCAAATTTCAGACCACGATTAATCAATAAACATAGATACACGAATTTTCCTGCATCATGATAATTTTAATCAAAATGCGCTCGTACAGTTAAAAATATTTAAAAGTTTTAGTTTCCGACTGAAATAACCTCAGATTTATTTTTTAAATTCACTGCAGCATCACTAACGAGATTTTTATCAGTTGGATGTTTTGATAACTTCATTCCTCTCTCATTTTTTTCTGCAACTCTTCCTTATAAAGGAGTATGATGGTTATGAGCTCTTATGAAGTATGTTGATATCATCAGTAAGGAAGCTACTTTTAATATGAACTAATACAACCAATTTCTTCTTCAAATAAATATCTAACAGTTACAATGCTAAAACGGTCGACATTTTCGGATTTCTTATAATGTAGGGGGAAAATATCGTAATATGTAAATATATTTCGAATTAAAGAAATGTATTTATTTATGCTAAAAACTGGTGCATTATTAGAGTGAAAATATGCAAAACGTGTAGTACTTTTAACATATATCAATTAAATTTTATTTGATTACAGTTTTTACGAGCAATAAATGATGCTTTATACATAAAACTAAGACCTCAATAAAAACGTCAGATTTTTAATTAATCATTCATTTCACTATTTCTTATTAATATCTGTCAGTTATTGAAGCAATGCCTATAGTTCAGCTGTAACATGAGAACCTTTAAACTGCAAATTTTTGGAAACGATCAATACATTTTGATTTTATATGCATAAATAAAAAGGAAAGAACAAGTACATCCCTACGGCTTGATACAATCATTGCCGTATCAGCTTGAAATAATTTTTTTTCATACCCTTGGAGATATGCATATCCTGTTTCAAATGTGTAAGTTATTGACACTATGAATGCATTAGAAGCATCACCCTGCGAGTTGATAGAATTATTATGCAGCTAAATATTCATACACGCCCCATTTTATTCAGTGAATTAAATATATACATTGGACAAATTGCAGAGGGTTAAAACTGATGTTTACATTCCATTTATACAAAGCAAAATGGCATTTTTATCGCTTTCCCTATAGCGCATTATGAGTTCCCTGAATTGAAAGTAATTACAGCAAAACGTTGGCGATTAAACCGCGTTTCCGTTCGATAAAATACGCAACAATATCCATACAGTACATCCTGCAATGAACTGATTTATCTATTCAAAGATATAAACTATTGATACATTAATAATGAATAAAAAGTGTTATAAACTGTAGCATACTACATGCTTCGGGATGAATGACACTTGAGGGAAGAGCATTTTGAGAATTTTCTCTGCAAAACCAGCAGTTCATGAGTTGGTCAAATAACATACATTGTGAATTTGGTCAGCAAAAAGAGGAGATTGGGGTATTTATTGAAAATTTAAAAAAAAAACTATACACAAGACTAAGCTGTAAATTGTCTGAAAATCATAGAGGATTTAAAAAATTACTTTGAACAACTTGAAACATTGAATTTGCCATCAGCGAATATCATTACATAATAAATGCTGCATTTAAGATGCTTTGAAAAACTTTTCAGAATGACTGAATCATTATTTCTCAACCTTTCCATTTTTATGAGCCCTATATCCTCCTTATGTTATATTCCAAATAATAAATATAACTTTTATTATTTTGACATAGTATTTTTATGCATCTCAGTTTTGAAGTATAGTTTATTCCTTTATTTTTTAATATAATAATTTCGTTGTTGTTCAATTTCACACCCCTTTGAGGACAAATTTTTCCCAAGAGAAATATTCCCCATGGTTGAGTACCCCTGAATAATAACATAAGGTTTAAAGAGTTCCAGTAATCACTCGAAAAAATAATATGAATTTCATCAAAATAATGAAGGTAAAATAGTAAACAATAAGCTCCCGTAATTGATTATAAGTTATTTGCTTTGATGCTATTAATGGCTCAAATGTATGGAAAGTGATTAAAGTTTACATAAAATGAAATGTTGGAACCATCCATTCATTAAATACTTCTTTACAGGGAAAAAAGCGGACGTATTTCGTAAATACTTTCGCTGGAAAATATGTATTCTTCTTCCTCCACAGGGTATCAAATTTTCTCGATATCGTGATGTTATTTAAATAGGGTAACATTCCGTGAGCTGCGGCAATCAGTTTTTCTACATTTTCCATACACACGCAGAGTAAAATATTATTCCTCATGCAACTACTTTATTCATCAAAGTCGTTGACTCCGATGGGTAAAAAAGGTTACAGCTTCCTTGCCTGCATACGCAAAAATCTCAACACTTTCATCTTTCTCCCGACAAAGTAAATTTTGGACGAATTTGAACAATTTTGAATACAAAGGAAGACAAAATAATTACGAAAAAGTGATGAAGAGTTTATTTTTAATATCTATTAAATAAAAGGGAGATAAAAAGGCTTTTTTTACTATATTCACAAACCCATTTTCTAAAACATGATTCACAAATATGTTAGCGATGACTTTAAAATGCAATATCAATAATTTCTCAATTTTTACTCTTTTCGTTTCATTTGCTACGATTTTATTATTATTATGGATCATGCACACTGTATTCTTCCTCTACTAGCGGGTTGTTGATAATAAACTGGATAGCGTTAGCTATGCACAGGTAATATTAATGAGTTTCAACATTTCTGGATTAATCATCTATTTAATCCAGTAAAACAAAAAAAGAATTATTAATGAAATCAATACCTCCTTTCAGAGCAAGGCGGAAGAACTTCAAAATATATTATAAAAGATAATCGAACCAATTTAGAAAATAAGCCAAATACGACCAAAACTTATCTCACCGTCGGATTAACTTAACTAATCGGTAATGATTATCCCATCTACTTTTGTAAAACTCTAAGATTACCAACTTCATTGAATTAATCCCAGAAGGTAGCATCGAATGTCACATCTCTTCAAATGATTTTTGAAAAATAAATACACTCTTTGAACACAAGGAGAGATTCGGGATAAAGGAAATCATTCTGCCTGACCGCATAGTACTCACTACATCAATCGCAGAAGCGCATCATTCCACCCTCCTCATTCAAGCGCGTGATTGGTGTTTCATACGAGCCTGGTCGTTACTCTGTGTGCGTGTGCGCGCGGTGGTGTGTGTGTGTGTGTGCGCGCGCGCTACCTATCCCGACTGACTCTACACCGTGAGCCGCTGGATGAACCTTTGCCTTCGCCCCCTCAGGCATTCTATCTCTCCCTCTCACCCCGTCCTCCCCCCCGTGAAAAATTCTCCTTCTCCACCCCCAAAGCCACTACCTCTCTTGCAGTAATCACCCCTCTCCATTCGCCTCCGCCCCACCCCACCATATATAGCCCCCCCATTTCTCCCGCTACCTTCCCTCTCCCTCCCGGCGCTTCCTTAAGCCTGGGGTTATTGCAATGGAAGTCACCCATCCTCATGTGTTCGAGCGGCGTTCACGTGAATGTGGACCCTGGGTACAGAGCGCCCTTGAAAAAAAAGAGGTCCCCTCCCTCCCCGACATGTGGGCCGTCACCGCCTTCGTTCACCCTCACCCACTTCCACCATCCTCCCTCCTCCTCTATCTCTCCGTTTTCCGCTCATTTTCCTCCACTTCCACTTCCCTCTCCGTCATCCTCTTGTTCCTTCGCAGAGCCTCCCTTCTCCTCGAAAAGTCTATCCTTCCGGGACGACAAACGACGAGGGAAATTCGCTTCGGCTCATTTATTTTTTCTCCACCTCGATGCCCTACTTGCAGAGAACGGGAATGATGAATAATACGCGTCCACGTTAAAACCAAATCTACGGCGAATTTGGCGGTTCGAGACACCGAGGGGGGAGATGGAATGTCCAACCAACGACCCTCACCGCTCTGGCACCGATGCATGTATCTCCCTGTCATTTTCATCCAACCTGTATGTCTGCTGTACCACAATATCATTAAGGGGATGCGGAATCGATCAGTTGTGGAGTCCTTCAAAGCGATGTATGTCAAAACCAAAATTTTCCTTGATAAGGACATATCTTTACCATCAAAAGAGTCGAGTTTACGGAAATTATGCTCCCTGCTCCCACCGATATTCCATCCCAGTTCAGCACTGTAATTCATCTGGTCAAGATAAAATTAGTGGAATCAGTTATTCGACTGAAAATGCCTAGCGGCGAAGTAGAAATACGGTTAGTGATGAATGAAAAAGCGTCACTCAACTCCTGACCCCAGTAGTCCTACATAGCAGTTGTAAACTGTACTTCTTGTATATGCGCTATGCAATTATGCTTGCATGAAAAAATTTTGGTAAACAGTTGAAGTTATATCGCTACAATCAGGAAAAAATGCATTATTATATATGTTTTTATTTTTTGTACGTGTATATTTTCTACACTCATTACAGATATGTATTTTATACCTCCCTTTATACATAAAATTAATTTTATTTTCTCTAACTTCATTCCAGCTTGGTAGCGGGTAGCTTTGGTAATCTAATACCAAATGGAACGACACGCAGTAACTTTCAGCTACTTTAGACGCACAGCGACAGGTCATAAACTCATTTGTATTTTATGATATATTTTCATGCCTAAGAAAATACGTTATTCCGAATTATAATAATTAATTTTTTTAAATAAGTCAAAATCAAAGAATGAAATTTCAAGATCCAAGTCTGCGGATTTTTTTTCAGCTTACGTGTACCTCCGTAAAACACCTGAGAGTGAGTGATCTTTGAATTGGTTTTGCCATCCTCCAGGTATCAACTCATCAATATTTACTTTTCTCGACATTTCAACATGCATAGTTCAGAGACCATGAAAAATGATGCGTAAAAAAAATAGAACGACACGACGGATATTGAAATATCATCGAGTTGGCTGCACTGTTCTCTATGCTGCTAGGTGTAGTAACCCTCTTTGGTATGCAGACTTTCAACAGACGTAAATATATGCATTCAAATACCGCATGCCTACATTTAATTATGATATCTAAATGTATCGCAATCTTCCTTTTAAACATAATTTTCCTCTGAAAATAAAGGAGAAAAACCTATTGTTAGTGTGGAATTTAATTATCCGCTTATAAGGTTTAGGTATTTTTCTAAATCGCAGTTCAGGAAACGAGAACGAAACCTTAGGAAATATTCAAAACTTTACGTCCGGATAAATGTTAAATGTTCCATGGGTGATTTAGATTCCTTTAAAATTGGTGAAGGGTGGTATTCTCTCTCATCCAGCGGGAAGGGCGGAAAAATGTTCCGAACCCGCTCCTATGTCGATGGATTAATCAATATACCTATTAAAATGTCATCAGTATGTTTTTCCTAAGCTGGAATTGAAAAAATAGAAACAAAAATTTGCATAAAGCCGTAAAAAGAATCCATGACACTGTAAATCGAAATTATTATTATTCGATGTCGCCTCGCCCATGAATCAGTATGATTCATTCGTTAACCAAACAAAACACTTACGAAAATCAAACTTCTGTTTTCATTTTATGATCTCCTTGCAAACATGTACCGATTATGGGTCGACTAAACGATCCATAAACGAGAGGTAAATATAAATCATACCTCATCATTGCTTCCACAAGGATGAGGCAAACGTCATCTCAGATGCGAAAGTCATCTCAGCAAAGAGATGAGCATCTCTGGGATGACTTTCGAGTTTGGCGGCGTGTAGGCGATTCTGAAGTTAAGCCACAACGTCGAGTCCAAAGACGCTCCATTTGCAATGAACTAAGAAAGTTGCGTCAGCAATGTCTATCTTTTAATTAAAAACCCCGTTTGTAAAGTTATCTTCTAACTTCAACATAAAGGGAATAAGGGAAGCATGCAACCTAATTCATCGCATACCACTCACGTACCAGGATGAACACCTATGCTACCAAATCACGGGAAGGGGACATATAATGAAACAAGTATTTAATTAAAAGAGCCATAATAATAAAATTACGTAAAATATTTTGGTTTTACAAATCTATTGACAAATGCAGCGACTAGTCGTGCCACGAGACAGTTGAAATAAAGGACATAATGGCAATAATTTCATGATAAGTTAGGATAAGTTGCTGATGTTGGGTGTTCAGTTGCAATGAAACAACTTAAATATGCGCAATTTTAACTTAAGTTTCTTCATGTAGGATAACCAATAGCTAATTCATCAGAATATTACGGAATCAGTGAAGTCAAAATTTAAAAAAATGGAAAACGTTTGTGATATGGAGACGGGAATATGAAAATTGATTCACCGCTTCATCAAATGGTTTAAAGTCATTATAACGCACTAGATGACATTTTCGATAATCTCTATATCACTCCCATCGACATAAGTTTACTACATAATTTAGAATATGATTAATACCGCCTACATGTATATCCATGATTCGCAATCCACGAAGCGAATTGAACTTCTTATTGCTCTAATATGCACCTCGATCCGTTCCTTTTAAGTGAAGTTTACTTTAAATGAAACGGATCGAAGTTTATACAAGAGCGATAAAGAGATAAATCCTCTTATATATATTTTTATTTATTTATTTATATATTATATATAAACACACCCACACATATACATATACATTTATTTATAGAACGCCTTGTCCACTTGTTATATCTAAAATGAATTTTCACTCTTTTCTAATCAATATAAGCTCGTTATTAACAGCATTAAGTATTGTCTGAGTATTCAACTGAAGAGAAAATAAGTCCTAGTAGTTATTTAATGCATGACTTAAACTTTAAATAAAAATATTTCTCTTTATTCTTAACCTTAACTATTTTTGGAGTTCTTTTTGAACCTTTAGTAAATATTACAATTCATACTCTAACTCAGCCGACGTATTACTATCCCCATAACCTCAGGTGGAATCAAATTTTATAAACCATCAACGGAAATGTATTTTTAAAATTCTCAGCAATTGTATAGGGAGCACGGAATGGGATGATTTTTTCGGGGAAAAAATTCCATTAGAAGATTTCGTGCGAACTTCTCTTAATGCTTCATCGCGATGGTAGTATGTCTTCCATTCTTCATTGTCATTGCGTCGTCCCTTCCAAAAAATTTCATCACAAGACGAAAGCAAGATTTTTTTCAACCTATTCCCACGGAATCGATACTGGCCTTCCAAACGACTTCAATTCGATCGCTGCCCACGGGATAAAATAAGGGCAGGAAGTAAAGAGACGTTCGTGCGCCGCGTAGTGCGATGGCTATGGCAGCCAAGTGATAAGAGAGAAGACCCCATGACCCCATCCAATGGGGGGGGGAGAGAATAGGGGCACCGGAGAAGTAGCATTAGATAGGTGGACGGAATGGAGGTTCGGACGAAAAAGGCTGTTTCCACCCCGCCCCACGGCACTTCCTTCCCAAGGGCTCGCGTTCGCCATGCACACAAACACACACACACCAACACACCCCGCCCTCCGCCGGGGGCTTCTGCTAATGGTATCTCGCCAAGAAATGGACGTCTGGAAACAGATGCGCAGCCCTAAAAGCTGCATGCAACTTCCGTTGGGCTTCATGATCGTGTTATTAAAACGAGAAGGTTTTCTATTCCGGCTTCCATAGCATTCATTAAGTGTTACCTAGCTCGATACTCTAGACTCCAGATATGCCTGATCCTATTCCTTTCTATCAAGTAACGAAGTGTAAAATACTTTCCACAAATCATTTAGCATGGCAAGTTTTTCAAACGTATCCCCTCCATACTCATTCAAGCCTTAGGTTTATGATGGGGTAGCCGAACTCGGACATGACTGAAGAAAATACCCGGGTAACAAAATGGAGCGACCTCATTGAAGATCACTAAATATTACCATTAGTATTAAGCGATAGAGTTGTGTATTAAGCATGGCATATTCTTTTTAAAGTTTAACAAAATAAAGGTTCACTGGGAGATATATTAACTCACCTTAAGATAAAACAAACTGATTCTACTCCATTTGACCGAAAAATATGATGATCATAGTTGCAATATGTAGAATAATGTAATAGTTGAACAAATGATTTCAATTTTCCGGCAAAAAAATCAGGGTTAAAAAGAGATGATATTTTCTCTGTTTGATTAAAGAATTCAATGGGAATTCTTTTAGTTCAAAGTGAATTAAGTCTGAATCTCAGTTCTCTAAAGAAGTGAATACCTTCTCATTTACTAGCTCTAGCACTAAACACTAATGCATGCCATTCCATTTTGCATGATTTCTCTCCACGAACTTTTCAAGTTTAATACTTCTCTGAATGTTAACTAACCATGCCTTCTATTTCTAAGGTAACTGCTGTTCTAATACCACTCAGCACAATGCACCTCGACAAAAGGTGCACAATACCGATATTGATTCGGGCACATATTTTATGGCAGCGATTTTGATCTCACGTAAGTTACTCCACACTCCAATTGGCCAACGCTTTATGAGGACGATGGGTAGAGCTTTCCAGTTTTCAATAGAATTTGATTACACCTACGAAGAGGCTCAAAGGGAGTATTTTGGAATTTCTCTAGTTAAATTGAAGGTCGTTTCAAAAACTCTTCCTCCTGCTACTCAATCATAACTCCGTATTTTTTTAAAAATATATACCTAACTCAGAATGTTTTTGCCTCGCACTGAGACATTTTATCAACTTCATTAGGAGGAATATATGATAGATTTTTCATGCGGTCCGTAGCCTTTTTGTTGCATTTTTTGTCCCAATTTTTTTATTACATGCTTTGATATCAGTAAAAGAGTTGCTCACAAAGAAATGGATCCAATGAACTTGATTTCAAGTCGACCAGCGATTAAGCTCTACTGCTGAATTATTTGCTCCATTACTGCACCTTGTATTTGAGGAGCTTCCCTTTGCTCATCGAATCCAAATCAAAATCTTAAGAATCCTACGTAATCCGGTTCATTTTTCATTGCTTTTTTAGGGAACAAATTTCGTGCGGTTCGATCATCCCTCCGAAATGCTGTATCTGAAATTTATTTTGTCCTTGCAGGGGTTACTGTGGACCAAGAAGATGACTAGGCCTCAGATTCTATTGAATAGTGTCCGTGCGAATAAACAATGTTATTCAGCGATAATAACGTGAGGTATTAATTTATTGATTTGAAGTAACCGTAATTAATACACAATTATAGCGAGATTTTTACACTGTATTTTTCCATATTCCGCTATTTAAAAATTCCAAAGAGGAGTTAATACGCATAATTCAAACTAGAAATACCTCAAACAAGTGTAAAAATAGGTAAAAAATTCTTTTTGCGTGAATGATACGTAAATCTAAGAATTCCATTGCTCCTAATATGAAGGAAAAGAAATATAGCTCAGAAAATAATAATTTTAAGTCCATCGAAATAACAGAGAGGTAAGATTTGAGTTTACGTTGATTTTCTGCTTTTAAAGGTAAATAATTATGAGTCAACATATCGGTGGGATATTAATTCAAATATTTCAGAATTTAATTATTAATGAGCAATATACTTTCCGGAAAACAGGAGATACTTGACAATAATCGTGAAAGTAGATTTTACAAGCGGTAAGGAAATCAAAATACATATGCAGAGGCTGAGGAGTGGAACAGGATTTTCCGGTACGTATCGCTCCTGGTTTTCAAATGTTCCACATAGGAAATAGCGAGAAAGCGATACAAAGGACTGAACGTGGGAGTGAAATTCGGTGAGCTCAATCAGTCTACCGAAATTAAATAGTCCCAAATCAAAATATGCGATCTTCAAGAAACTTTAATTATAATTTACATTACAAACGCAAAAATTAAAACTAATCGAATACTTTGCGTTTTTTTTTGGTGAAAAACGTGGCTTAGAATATTAAGGAAATAACCCTATTTTGAAGAATTCAAGTTGAGAATTTGCAAAAATGAAAAGAATAGAAAACATTATTCATTGATGATAAGAAGAAATGAGCTATTATCGTGAAATAAATAGTTCATAATTTATAAAATTACTTTAAGTGAAAAGTGTATTAAATGAATTGTAGGTTTTTATGACGCGTGCTTGGAAAAGGAGGTTGGGGAGAGTGCATGAAGAATAGAAAAGCGTGGGAAAGAGCTTTATACATTTCAAACGGCTTTTAGACACCAAACATATAGGGTGTTGAAAATTGAGTGAAGAAAATATTAAGCGCAACATATTTAAAACATCGCATTTAAGTCTTTTTCAAAATTTTCCGTAAACCATGACTGTTATGGGGACTCATTAAGGATCAGAGCTAAACCTGCACACGGTTGTCTGTCAAAATTTAAGAAAATTATCAAAATTCTATTTTCGATAAGGTGTTAATCATAGTTGTAAATTACCTAATTGCACTAATAGGAATTGTTCTCAAAAATGAATTAAATATTTTTGTATTTTATGGAATTAATCGCAAGGAGAGCTCTCTATGCTTCGTTCAATCGCGTTTGTTCGATTTTAATCTCATTTTACGTAAATCCTCGTCGTTATGGCAGCGGTATAAACTTAGAAAATGTGATTCAATCAGTCAATTTAAACGCTTTATTTGGCAATGGTTCTCCTCCACTTCTAATTTGCTGTCTCCATCGATTAAGTTCTAAGTTAAAGATTTAGCCTGAAAATCTTCGGCTAATTTTACTGTTGCAATCACTTTAGACGAAGAGATAAAATGTGATGCTAACGTTGGCCCGATAAAGTCGCGAAACAACTCGTCAAGCACACTCGTTTCTTCAGGCTCGTGTAAATCAAATGGGACGGAAATCGAAGCCATCGCTCTTTCCACGCTAAAGCATTTCGCACGGCTTTAATTGATGAGCTCTATGCGTGAAAATGCTCGGCTATTACGGTCATTTTTATGGAGAGTCCTGTTTCAATCCCAGTTCACTTCCTCAAGAGAAAGAACTTGAGAAATGGCTTTCATGCGATGCGTGAAGTTTACACAAAAGATCGTTTGGCAACCAGAACAACTTCCATTTGAACTTCAGTCTACTCAAGATAAAGAAGTAGAGTGTTGGGTGCTTCGCGTGTTTTCCGGCTGCCAACAGTCCTAACGCAAATGCCATGATGACGTGCGTGTTCTGGCGATATTTCGGTTTAATCACTTCTCTTACGCACTCCGGCCGATTTGCTGCTTTTATTCCGTCTCCTCAATTCTCAAATACTCCTGCCCCCATTCAAAAAACCTCACAGTTTAGACGGTATATTAAGACGGAGGTTAGAGATAACTTAATATCCCAGTAACCAAATTCTCTACGTTCAACTTTCCAAGATTGTGTGACCATGAAAATGGGCTCCAGGGCTGCATTAAGTCCAGGAAGGTTAGGAGGCTCTTCCCTAAGGTCGTCAGAGTGCATTAGGAGTGTACGCACGATAACCTTCTGTATTTTCCAGGTCAGTGACCCTCATCACACGACTCCATTCTTAATCCCATACAATGTATACATTCAAATGACTTTCGCAAAAAAATTTCCCTCTAGATACGATAGTCTGCTTCTTCAAAAATTGCCCGCTATTAACTAAAATATATGATTTTTCACACTCAAATGAAAATAAATCCTATGGCTGTAAAATGTATACATATACCCAGTATATTCTTCCAGGCATTACAAACCCAGGAATAAAATTCATCAATATGCATTGTAAACATATAAGATACAATTAAAATTTCCAATTATATTACAGTTATTCTTAGTGAACCACAAGCCCATCGAAAAAGCAATATGTATGTTTCAAATTTAAAGTTAATTCAGTCCTATGATTGAAATTTTTTATACTCACTATAAAAATAATCTTCTATTGCACCATATGATAAAAATTATGTGACCCTAACTTAAGTAGAAAAAAAATCATCCAATAACTAATTAGCTATGGCACCAGGGTTTTTCCTCCAGGTGCTTAATGCTCTTGTTAATTAAAATAAACATTGATGAACGTCGGAAAAGCAGAAGAGGTGCCAAATGGACGCCAACCAAATTTAAATCAAACATTTCATTTAATTAAAACGCGAGGTCAAGTTTTACATACGAGATACAAACACACACAAACAATATTCATTGGAAATAATAATATCACATGTCAAAATTTTGATTGGTTTTTAAATACAGGTAATTTAAGTAAAGGGCTGGTTTATTTCATTTTATCGCAGTTTTACGACGGTTTATTAAGTAAAAGAACCATAATATTTTGTTCTTCTAAATGTTCCCAAGTTCCTCTGTCACAGAAGATGGACTCAATTCTTCTTTTGGAAAGCGGGACTGAGTTTTATTATGCAACTTGGGGAATTCCACCCTTCGCTCCCGCTTTCACTCCATGATGTCGTAAAATTTCCTACCCGTGAAATTAAATTTTTTTCCCCACTATCAATTCACATTTCACGACATTACAATTTAATGGCATTTAACCTTGTCCTTAGCTTGAAATGAAAAAATACTAAACAATGCCGTGGAAAGTCAAAGTCATCCAAACGACTGGGGCAGTATCCATTTGGAAACTTCCTTAATATCTTGATACAATTATAATCAAAGCTAGGGAAGGTTTTATAATCTCCTCTTCCCCTGGTGCAGAGATTCCAGAAGTCTTACATATAATTAAAATATGTTGCTTGGGAAATGATTTAGGTATGCCCTCGAAATTCTGATACGGTATTTGAAATTCATTCAGACTTGGGGAAATATACCATGACGGTTCATAAATTCTTTAAACGTAGAAATATATTGAAATACAAAAGTAACATTTTATTTGAATGGCTTTTAAACGCATTTAGATTAAATTTAAACTTCGTTGACCAGTATTGTAGTCCAATCCCTATGTAACACCGCTGATGTCATTTTTGGCTGGAATCAAAACCATTTCCTCCATGGGATACCGAATTTTGATTTATTTTTTTAAATCATCTCGTTTCCACCAAAAGAGCACTTTCCGAAAAAACTTGGCCATGATACTCTTTCTACCGAGTATATATCTATAAAACTCTTTCTTACCGAGATACACAGCTCGACAGAGGTGTGTATCTCGGTAAGAAAGTACGACATACCAGCAAACACCTCGAAACTCGATTTCTGTCGCAGTGGGTGCCTTGATCCCACCCAAGGAGAGCGCTAACGGTGGAAAATAGGCAGGTAAGCGGATAGACCCCAAGGCGAGGATAAAACCGCAGGGGGCTCGGGAAGGAAGGACTGTACACATTTGGTACCCCGGGGTGCGAAGAAGACGTGGAAAAACCGTCGTCACAATCTCACCCCCTCCTTAAGCTATGGCAGAGAGAGACTCGAGATAAAGGATGGGAAGGACGAGACGGGGCTGTTCCCGAACTCTCTTATGTCGCGCAAATAGGGCGGGGCAGGAAGCCAAGGAGGTGGTGGAGAGTTAGCAAACGTGCGTCGGGGGCGAAATAGCTGGGAGGGAGGTTTTTGAACGCGCAGCAGAGCGACGAGTGGGGGGGGGGGTTAGGAGGAGGACTTCGCGGGCAGTTGTCCCTCGCACACATCCCGCAGTGCTCTTATTTTTTTCTTAAGGTCGGTGCAGCGTATGAAAGATTAATTTCCTGTGGTGGACGCACGTGAATTTTTCAGTCGGATGAACGAGGTAGTGAAGATTGAAGGAGCGGATGAAGATGTGAACATGCCTCAGGTAGTAGAGGAGAATCAGGTTATCGATCAGGGACGACAAATCATTTGGAGTTCACATGCTTCCTCGGTTTATGTAGGTTATCATTTCTGACATTTCTTTCTCTAAGATCAGAGATTTCCGGATTATACCGTTGCATTTTGAACGTCCAGGCCTCAGCGATTGAACAATGGAATGGCCATGATACTTGTAATTATAAGAAAACACCGAATTGAAATCCTCCATCAAATACGCTGACTGGTTTAACTGTTGAAGATCAGGGTGTTTCGGAAACTACGCTGGTAGTATCTGTGAATGGGTAGTTTTTTTATAATTCTCACTTAAAAGCTTTTAAAGACAATGTACAAGGAATAGTAACGAAAAGAAATATGAACGGACATTTGTTCATATGGAGAATCGATGCGACAGTATAAATAGGGGAAAGTTACGGGAAGTGTTGAGAGAACATTTGAGTGAATGAGCATGCAGAGGGTTCTGTGAGAATGTGCGAGTGAATGAGCAGTTTCTGAATACATTCAAGGTATGAAAAGTTTGTTGCACAAAAGATAAGAGAA
The DNA here is from genome assembly GCF_022747635.1 of Hetaerina americana. Taxonomy (NCBI): domain Eukaryota; kingdom Metazoa; phylum Arthropoda; class Insecta; order Odonata; family Calopterygidae; genus Hetaerina; species Hetaerina americana. The sequence continues at coordinate 72,884,644 of NW_027286874.1, forward strand.
GAGAAATAGTGAATGGGCTCCCGAGGAACTATTTTAATACACAGCAATGCATGAAAAATGGTGCGCTATGTCGCCGTCACTTGTTGTTGTATTCATGGATGCTTGAGTAATGGATGTATGGATAAGCCAAGAGTAATGAGAGGAAATATGAATGCACCCATTCTTCTGTAGGTACACCGTCTTTTCTTCAATGATAGCTGAAAGACTATAAGATCTACAGGGAGTCTTGGGTTATCTCAGTGAGATATAATGAAAATTAAATGGAAGGTAAATGCGTCCCAAACGATTGTAGATGTGCTTAGTGAAGGGAAAGGAAAGAATATTTGCATAGTGAGACTTAAACAGTAAAGAATTTAAATACATAACACATATATGTTTGAATGTTTAGGTAGAATATTTGCAAATTATTTCAGAAATAGTAATAATGGCATAATATAAAATTTTACGCTTCACAGTGCTATTATATGGATGCAAGACAAAGATATCACAGGGTAACCACGAACTCCGACTAAAGACTAATGAGTGCTTGTGAATCTTTTCTACACCAACAAAAGAAATATAGATTGTAGAATTGTTGGGTTGATTAAAAAAAACAATAACAAGATCAAAACTGAAATGATAATTAATTTGACGTTCAAATTTATCATATCGAGCACCGTTAAATCATCAAAATATTTCTAATTCAAAGTGAAGTTAAAAGTACATTTTCCTACAGCATGCACCGGGTATTGCACATATTCATTATGTACAAATGAAGATTCTCTGATTCACAAATAATATTATCTATTGAGAGCATAATTTTAAACTACTTTTTTTAGATATAAAAGATGGACACAAATATACCAGAGTTAAATAACGGTAAGATGTAAAGTAAGGAGAAAATTTTATACTAATGGTAATTGGCATGGTGTGATAATGACGAACTATCTTTTCCACACACCTAACCTCGCGATAAGTAAAGTCGAAAATAGTTTTTTCGTTCCAGAAAATCTATCCAGTTTATAATCATGTTCCAGTAATCTATTTCACTGTCAATATAGCTTGATAATCGTGATAAATAACAATGACTCGGACTCAAATAACTGGGACTCGAACCCAGATCCCTCAATTGAGGGATCTGGGTTCGAGTCCCAGTCAAGGCGAATGATTTTTACGCTCTGAAATTGTTGCATTGAAATGCACATTAGCGGATGACTCCGTTAAAAGTTACTGTTGCGGCATCTCCCGCAGTTTCTTTGGAATTTGTCATAAATAACGTTTGTTACGAGGGTCATCCGGAAAGTAGTACCCGTTCGTGCCGCATGAAGTGCTGACGACGCGAGTAGCCGCTGGACGAGGTCAGATAGCTTCAGTGGCTTGTCTGCCTTCTCTGAGCCAAGTTGCGTGACGCTAGCATTGCCTGTGTTGTTTCTGTGATTGTTTACAATGTTTAAAAAAATTGAGAACGCCGCCAGTTGTGAAGTGAGGGCAGTGATTAAATTCCTCAATGCAAGAAACGTTCGCCCATGTGATATTCATCGCCAATTAAAGGAGGTGTATGGAGACAATGTAATGGACGAGTCGTCTGTTCGGCGGTGGTGTCGCAACTTCAACATGGGGAGGGGGAACACACACGACGATGAGCGTTCGGAGAGACCGTCTGTCATTACAGACCAACTGGTGAGCTCAGTTGACGAATTCGTGAGGAACGATCGGCGCGTCACAATTGATGACATCTGTGAGCATTTTCCCAATGTTTCTCGAACAATTGTTCATGAAATTGTTAAACACCATCTGCATTATGCAAAAATTTGTGCAAGATGGGTCCCTCGCGTATCTCAATGAGCTGGCGGCGAAGGACTATGCATCAGGAATACAGAAACTTGTCACACGTTATGACAAATGCCTTAATTTGCTTGGAGATTATGTTGAGAAGTAGTTTAAAGTATCCTCTTTCAAATAAAATTTTTTATGTTTGTTAATATTTACTTTTGTGTCTTTATTTCACGAACGGGTACTACTTTCCGGATGACCCTCGTAATTATTCTCTATAGGTCTTGGAGCAGACTTGTATGGCCCGTGTCAGAATATCGCCCAAAATTGATGCGAAGACAAAATGACCAAAGGATCTTTCGGAGGAAATCGTACTTCCAACTGAAACTGGAATTTAAAAATACTCTTATCCTTATCTCAGAAAGGACCTTTCCTTACCCTTACACATCGCTACACCACAATACGACGTTTGCAAATTTCATTGCCCGAGAAAAGGGCCGCCTCATTAATGATACAGCACGGGAGCGTACTTAGTTCCTTAATGCAAGGGCCGCCTTCATAAATTGACTCTGGAACCGTGGCCGGCCGGAGTGAGTGGCCATACTCACTCCGACTGCATTGGAAAGGATGAAAAGCCGTTAGTACCCCATGAGACCTAACCAAACATTTACGTGATTAGAATTCTTCTCGTGCGCGACCGCACTTTTTCTGTAGGACGAATCCTCCTCAAAAGTCTGCTGCTTAACGATTAAACGTGGAATACCTTTAAACCTTCATTTTTTTAGTTCTTCAAGTTTCACAGTCCTTAATTTTTCGATTCGGCCTACCCCGTTTCATCCAATCGACGGCCAAAGACATTCAATATGGTAGGTCAAGTTACGATCCTAGGTATGGTGAAAGCTGTAGACCCGTTTTAATATGAAATACGGCGAATTTCAGACTTCGGGATTTCCACTTCGGGATTTATACCCGAAATCGTATTCTTTAAATAAGCTCATTTCAATTTTTTGCTGGGATAGCATTTACGTTGGGATTTAGTTTAGCTTGTGGCATCAAAGTTCTCCTGCTAAATTTTTCCAGCAATTTTTAAATGCCCTGACTCTTATCCCATGCCTTTGTGCAGGGTTCAGTCGTGGTGAAATTTTTCTCATGAATATCTTCAAATATGGCCCGTGATGGATCACAAATAGATGAACTTGTTGAATTTCATTTCAATCGCCATGGATTTCATTGGGATTATGGATGCATATGAAATAAATACGGTAAACAGAGTTGAAGCCAAATGAAAGACAAGCACGCCAAAATTAAGGACACATTTTATCGGATATCTCGTTTCGACTCTTTAAAAATCTCTTTCATGGATCGAAATACTTCTCAAGAAGGAATACTTACTAAGAGACTCTTAATGAGTTATAAGTGGCTTGTTGGGGTAAAAGCTAGAGATTAGGTCGCTGGAGTATGCCGTCTCCATTAGCCATTAATAATATCAACCAGTCATTTAAGAAGATAATTCTTCGATATTTTTAATTTTTAAGTATTTGAAAAAACGATTACGTGATAAAGTAACAAAAATTTTGAAATGGACTCTTCTTAAGGATTTTAATGCCCTCCGTAGTTTTATGCACATTGTTCTCCCAACTTACATTCTTAAACACGTATATCTTTAGGTATGTCTCCATGAGTTTGATTGTAGAATCTTAGACAACTTAATTAAATGATTTAATTAATGAATTAACTCTTTATATCTATTTTTACGTGCTTTCATTACTCAATGGCTCTCCATGTCATTAAGTCAGAGGAGAAATAAGCTCTTCCAGCCAGAAGGAGTCGTAAGAAAAACACCCATCCGTAGTTGCGTAAACCCTTATTAGAAGTTGGCGTGACACCGCCATTACATCCTTTCCCTCCATTTAATTTTGCGTGCATATTTAATTAAAACAGGTAATCTGGTCAGAGAGTCCGCTTGTGACGATTAAAAAAATAACAACATCTCTGTCACTGAATTGAACATCAATGGATTTCCTTAATTGAAAAACATTCTGAGCATCACCAAAAACATCAAAGGGAAACACTGTAAGAAATTTACATTTAATCCTATGGCATAGGATGAAATGAAAATTCTTCTGGAAAGTTTTCAATCAAAAGAGGTAACAGCAATTATGTATAGGGTTTCCGAAATTTGGAAGATGTTCTGATACCTAAATAAATACAGAGAGTTGAGAAGAGAACTTCGTGCCTCTTAAACTTTTAGAAAATATGAATCTGCTTCATCTTCAATCACTTAAATTAGCATGGAAATAACGAGATATTTGTGAACATTTAGAAACAAGGAGATATTTCTAGCAATGCTAAATAATTGTTAATGAAAGTATATCAAGTTCGCATTCACCATAAAAGTCGGTGAATAAGATATTAGAACATCAGAATGTGCAAGACATTTATTCGTAGGCTTTATTCTTTGCAATTTTAAAATGTATGTGGCAAAATTAGTGAAGCCAATTTAAATAAATATTGGTTAAACAAAATAAGAGGCAATTATTTATGTGGAGGTATGAATTATAAGTTAATTTCTATGAGGTAACCTTTAAGAACGCTAGAGTGATTTGATCCTAAATAAGAAGAATTAAAAAGGTGAAACAAGTAAAAGTTATAATCTAAAATTGAAACTAGCTATCCTAGTATAATGTTATACTGAGAACAAAAAATCATCCAACTTGAGATAGCTAGTCCATAGCCCACATGGCACCGTGAAAGACAACGCACAAGAATTTTTAGAAATCAGTCGAATTTAAATCCAATATTGCACTTATCAAGGTTGTCCAAATGCCTAATCACTCAAATAGACGAGAATTGAGGTCTTGATAACGGAATAATCCAGCTCTTAGTCAGTTAATGAGGGTCATTTTGTTTCTTCAAACATTATTGATCATAAGTAAGCATCCACTGATGCATTAAGGCTGTTGAATTTTGGACTGGTGCAGCAACATTTCCTACCACTCTCCTGTGATAATAAAACTAAATCCTCAGTAAAAACAATATAAAACACAAGAAAACAAGTTCAGTTAATTGGTAACCATCCTGATACTCAATGGACGGTCAGGGTCCAACAATTGTCGAACACGAGCCACATTGTTGTCGGTTTTGCTGGTTGACGGCCGCCCAGAGCATTGTTCGTCGTGAACCTCTTCCCGACCCTCCTTTAAGTCCTTTAACCACCTTGAAACTTGTGAGTAGGACAGAGCTGAGTCCTCGTAAGCCTCACGAATCATTTTGTTAGTCTCCTCAAGAGATTTTGTCAGGTTAGCACAAAACATAGTAATCGCGTAACGTTGCTCGATCGTCAATTGCATTTTTTCGTGACACGGTCGCGGCGCAGATATTTACAATAACTTACGTCCTGCCGTTTCTACAGCTTTGAGAGCACTGAGACCGGTTTCACGGCAAAGCTTAGTTTTTCCTCATTTACTATAAGTTATATGATTCCACTCCGACCAATAGGAGCGGCGCGGGAATGGGTTAAAGTAAAGTGTGATAATTATCTCACGAGTCAGCTAATGGCATATAATTCTGAAATACCTTATCTGATCAATTTTCTCAACCCGCCGTGATATTGTTACATTTTTACTTTTAAAGTTCTCACTAAAACTGGCACAGTGCAACAAGGTGACCCTAGTTTGCCCACAAGATAAAATATTTTCAAAGACAAATAGATTAAAAATAGAGAACTTGGTGCTTCTGTGGACATAATCGGCGAATGTGGCTCTCCTTTAACAGCGGGCACACAAGCCAGCACGAAGGTTATGGGATCAAATTAAGTCAGCAATATTAAAATTGAGTTAGCGGTGCTTAATGTCATAATAGGTTTGAGCAACTACACTGAATATCATTTAACACTACAATGGTGAATTTTCTCCTCTCGATTTTGAATAATGTCGACTAAACTTCATCGATTTGAATTTGAGTTAACTCTATTTTAGACCCAGAGCTCCTCCTCTAATAATTGATTTCTATTTTAGACCCTACTCTAGAGTTGATAATATCATTTGCATCGCAGCTCATTCATACGGATAAAACCAATCACCATTACCCAGATACATGAAATAAATAACAATTAAACGTTAAGCATTGGTGAAACTTGATCGCGATAGAAAATTAACTTAAATTCTTCATTATAAAATCTAATGGATAAATGCATGCATCAAATTGATTCTGATGACCTTTTATCTCTTCCGAGCTGACTAAGATCATTAAGTCCTCCTTTGGAAACCCAGTTAAAACATTAAACACCTTACTTCAATTAGCAGAGGGATGTTAACACGACCATTCGCTTACCCGCAGCATCCGTTTATCCGGCTAATGCGTTTGAATTCCTCACACTCACGTTTGACGGCTTATTATATTTCTATGATCCAATTTCGATAACGCGTTTAAGCTGCGCATTACAACTGGAATTAATCTGGGAAAAGTTGAAACCCGAGCCTTTATCTTTGATACGCTCAACTTTATTTCGATTACAGAACACCGTATTTCACTCTCCATAGGCATGAAGTCATGAATAAACCTTTAAGGAAGACATTGAAATGGAGTCTTATTCTCGTGCAAGCCCGAAATTGTATTTTTGAGGAACGAAGATATGCGTATATTACAGGCTTTCCGATGAGAGTATGGATAGAAGAGCAGAATAAATTAGGCGAACATGTTAACGAACTAAAATGTTTTATGCATGGCATAGGAAGATAGAAGCAATTCTGAGAAGGCAGGGAAAGTGAAGTTAGTAGCAGTAATAGAGGAAGAGTAAAACAATAGGCATATATGTCAATATGATAGGGCTATAAAGCAAGTCAGAATGAAAAAAGACTAAGTTTATGTTAGTAGTTAGGGTATTTAGTGTTATGAAGGATCTCAGTTTTTCCCGGCGTATTGTATTCAGGAAGTTCTCTCGGGTTTCCCACCGGGTCAGCGTGGTGTGCACCGACGTTTCGACGGCTAACTCTGCCATCGTCTTCACCCTGAAGACGATGGCAGAGTTAGCCGTCGAAACGTCGGTGCACACCACGCTGACCCAGTGGGAAACCCGAGAGAACTTCCTGAATATTTAGTGTTATGTTTAACGGTACTTAGTAGGTCAGGGACATGATAATTTCTTTAAGATATCATAATATCATGAAACATATTCATTGGAACAATATAATTTTTCTTTTTCGATGGAATTTCAAATTACATTAAGTTTATTTCTTCGTACTCGAACGGTTAACTTTTAACTTTCCTACTTCTCTCCTGCATTAACTATGAGAATCTCATCACTTTTGTTTTCTAATGGTTAATCTTTCATGGTTGGTCCTTCCATGCCTCTCGCCTTTATCTAAAGAGTACTAAATGTTAACCGCAATCTCCAGGCTGTCTGACCCACTCTAGCTTGATCACCTGTAAGTCTATCCGACTTAATCATCTTGCATCTCACTTTCTTTCCCTGCTCCAGGCGTTCCCATGATACACTTAACATGTCACTAGAATGTATACTGCAATGTTACGGCGATTAAATGCAATCTTGTGTCACTCTCCTACCAATCACTTCCCATGCTGATTCTCCCTTTGCTACCATTTACCTGTAAAAATTGATTAAAAAACAATGAGGCATGTCTGCAACACCCGCATATCCATGTAATATTAGTATGACAAGTATTTCGTTGACATTGGTGCCAACAGTTGTGGCGCGACAACATACGAGCTAAATGAACATGAAAATCAAAGAAATCATTGGTATCAAATTTCCATGCTAATAACTGGCACTTCAAAGTATCTATATCAAAGTGAATCCGTACCCAAGGGATTCATGCAAATATATTAGGAAAATATGGAATGATTGAATTTTTTAGTTTTCAGTTCAATTTATTACGAAATTTAGATTTTTTAAATGTGACTCGCAGACGCAAGACAAGGAGACTGCAATTGAAGTAAAAATCCAAAATAATGCTATTTAATCAATTATTTTTTTGTAAATTAAATGAAAAGGCTGTTTTGCGGAACAGAATTGTTTTAAACTTCCATTCATACATTATCTCCTCCCCCCTTCGGAGGAATTGTGGTCCACCTAATCCGTGCACGCTTCCTAAAATTACATAGATATTTTATTAATCAGATTTCTGATTGGAATTTAATCGCATTCTTGCACGCTATTATCGACGGTTGCAAAAATACTGACATATATACAAGCTAAGGATATAAAAAGCACATTTCTATCTTCAGCCGAACATCCATCGCCGAAAACGACATTATTTTTGGAGACGTAATTATTCAAACGCCTGACACTACCTCCGCTTCACCCGGAAAGGAGAAAACATAACTAAACCACGAATGGGATTACAAAGCCGATAAAAAACGAGAATCAAAAGTCGCATTCCACTGGTTAGAAAAACAAAGCGTCGTGTAGTTCTTAAACACTCCCCACGTCTCACCTCCAACAATCTGCATTCCCACAGACCACCACTCCCCCCCCCCCGCCTTGTTGACCACCCCCCAACAACGATGGTTATAACGGCGAGACCCCTCCTTCGCTCAGGCACCGAATCACTCGTCCTGAGCGATGAGAGGGAGAAGCAATTTTCGGATTTTCCTCTACACCCCTTCCTTTTCGCGCGGGGACCATCAGTAAATCAATCAGCGACCCCCTCCCCCACCCGTACACAATTCTTCTCCTCCTTATCGCCTCTAAAGCACCCCTTAAGCCATCGTGAAGAAGCGCCGCCCAGATCCTCCTTATCCTTACGCACACAATCCCTCCAAACCCCACCTCCACGTACCCACCACTCCTATCCGCAAACACCGTCCTCTCACCAGGCCCTCCTTTCTCCCAAGCATTCTCAAAACCCTGGAACTCTCTCTTCAGACGCCTTCCTCCGTCTGAGAACGCAAATTCTGTGAGCGGATTTATCTTAACTCCCGTATCCTCGCCTCCTCCCGTATTTTTTTCATGTTCCTTCCAATCATGCCCTCCTTTTGCGACCTCACCCATGTCAGAAGTCACAAAACGGGTAGGTATGTTATTTAAGAATCTCTGCGTAAGAAACTACGGCATAGGTAGTTTTCATCAAACCTTTCTCGACACATAGTAATTGCTTGATAGTATTTTTTCGTGATTACACCACCTTTTCAATGGGGTGATGCTCGACATTTCTATACCCCGGTAACCTCTTCAAAGGGAAAGTACGTTTCGCGTTATCTTTTATGAGTGATTTTTCTTCTTTCGACGTGAAATGTAGAGGCTATTGTCACGAAACGACGATAAACGCCCGAAATAACGAAAACAAAAAGCCAGAAAATCTTTGACGGTGCCTTCATATTCGCATTAAGTTTGGGGACGGCAGGTTTGGACACCCTTGAGAATTGACTTAATCAAGGACAAAAGCACTATGACGTGAGTGCGCCAGAATATTTGCGCAAATTCCTGTTGGCCAAAATGAGCACAGAGAACGTGGTTGATAAGTTCACTTTTGCCGGTATAATATTCACGCTTGCGTAATGAAAATCAAGATCATGGCATGGGTAGGCTAGTTAAATACCCACCTCATGCGTACAAATGGGTATAATAATTGTGTAACAGTGCTTGCTAATACTAACTGTAATGGAAAACATATGAAAGTTTTGTTTTAGGGGTAAAATTTTACTGAAATAACCTTTACATGTGAATAAATTCCGATTATTTTATCGCCAAGATTGCAGTGTAATCTGCGTCATCACATGCGGTTATTTTTGAAATATAAACCAAATTACACTTAATGTCTCGGGTATATTTTACACATGCAGTTTAGGTACACCGGAGCGTAGTGATATCAAACACGCCTCGGTGTGACTTATTCTCTATGTCCTCAACACCTTTTCATTCTAAATCAACTTTATCAAGAGATTAACCACCGCGGAACGTTTACTCTGAAAGTGGGCTTACGCGATTAGCTAGGTGAACAAGAAAGCAAAGTTGAGGCGCGCGTACAAATTGAAATGTAAAACTATGTTTAGAATGTTTTAAATACAATTTAAAATGTAATAATCTCAATTTAAATATACTATTGAAAACTATTAATTTTAAAAAAAATTCGATAGGCGAATAATTTCTTCTATAATCTTTCCTCATTGGCGAAGATTCTTGTATTCAATACTCAAATAATTTATATTAAAACAGAGAATTTCCATTGAGTATGGATTATTTCATTCCTTATTTCTTTCAGGTTTTCCGAGGTTATGGATTTAAGTATTTTATCCGACATTTTATCAAAATGGTGATTGATATTAAATAAAATTACGAAATTAACTAAATTTTTGGCCATTTCGACCCGACTAGTTTTGCATTCAAAATGATAAAACTGTCGATTTAGAATATTACTCCTGCATAGGAAACTCCTTTCACTTTTATTGGGGAGTAAAATATCATCAAATTCTGCAATTTTTCGATCGTCATAAAACGAACATGGATAACTTTCAAAAAAAGAAAACCACAAAAATAGTAGAAAACCAGGTGAAATACACTTTTAGTCAAATTGAACAGGATAAATGAAATTGCGGCATGAATATAAATAAAACTACGTCGAGCAGGCCAGAGAAGAACCCTGTAAAGTTCTTGTGGAAATTAATACTTTCTAAATGGATAATGGTCTGAAAATTTATTTAGAATGCAATAATTTCAGAAAGGAAAGAGAGGTTATCATAGAAGAGCGATGGAAAGAAATAAGCAATATTTTGAATGATTAGGCTGATGAGCAACTTGTAAGGTGGCGGCAAAATATAGGTGGCCATGGATAATGGCTCAAATGAAAGACTAAGGTCTAGAGACAATAACAAAATGCAAAAATCCAAGAAATGAAACTGAAGAAACTCTTTTATAAGAAGTTGTGGAACTAACCCAATTGAGAGTGCAAGGACAAAGAAGAGTAGATAGAAACCTGATTCACATAAATCAATGAGACAATATATGAGACACGGTTAAACGACCTATAAACTGGTGAAGAGACACTTCGGAGAAATAAAAACGTAATCCCACGACATCCTAGACACTAATAGAAGATAAAGACATTGAGAAGAGAAGGAGGGAAAACATTGATTAACTCTTCGAGCGGGTAAGCTACTTGAAGATGACTTAGTCAAAGAAGAAAGTGTAATGGAAGGAGACAAACGCAAGGCGAAACGACAAACTAAGAGGCGATTTGAACAGAATCATGAAATATCTGAAGAACAACAAAACACCAGGGGTTGACAAAATAAACAAAGACATAATCAAGCCCCTCGATGTCAAAGCAAAGGATACCGTCATTGGATTAATCAAAGAGATCTCCGACAAAGACAGTCTCAATGATTGGTGTCTTAAGCATTGAAAATACTTACTCGGATAATTAGTTAGAGGGTAGAATGAATGATAAGAGAAGGTCAAAACTAATTCCGATTCGGGAAAAACTGATATGCAAGAGAGGGAATACGAGGGAAATAACCGAAAAAATGATGCAGATAAGCCATTATACATATGACACAATCGCGGACTTGGAGAAGGCCTTCGACAAAGACGAATGGAACAAGATGCTTGTGAGTAGAAAGTTAATAAAAGCGTTTGGAATGGACCAAAATGGTAAGTGAGTAATCCATCAACTCTGCAATGATCTTGTAACAGCCAGAAAAATGAAAGAGGGGAAAAAAATAGAAACCAAAATAAACAAAGGAGTTAGACAAAGTGAGGAAGTAAGAAAAGGATCATATGGAGAAGATTGTACATCAACGAAGGAGTAGATGGGTTGGAAACACCTCGAGGTAGAATGGATTAGTTAAAAAAAAATTTTGTTGATAAAATTGAAGGAATTTTTCGCGAGAGAGACAAAAAGGCGATTACAATGGAAAATTAATATTGACGCAAAGCAGAACAGCAGCTATCATGGGGTGAGGTAATTAACAGTAAATAGACTAATGTAGGGTGGTATTAGGCTTAAAATAATAGTAATTAAATAAAAGGAAATTGAAAAACCTTTGGTTCACTTTCAAAAATTTAACCACAAATAAAGGAAACTTGTGCAATTTTTCAGTGCTTGAATGATAAATGAATATTTCTTTCTTCGTGAGAAATCGGTGAGTTTGTGAAACCAGTATCTTAGCTCTCATTTCATTTATTTTGTCAAGACACTTGGCCTAAAAGTGGAAAAATATTCCTCGTTTTAATAAATGGAGTATAATTTGAATAATTCTATTCAATGTTTTTAATTTCTAAGCTGTTTCTTACTATCCACATCAATAAAAAAGATCTCTTTTCAATGAAACCAGAAGCATAGTATCATTGGAAACCAACTAAGAGCAACCTCAGCAAATGATTCGATCTCTGTCCCCAATCTTACACTTGGTATCTTCATCTTTTTATGTCATAACATTCATCAGTCTAATCACAAAGGTACTCTGGAAGTTCAACAAATGCAAATTTAGCTCCGTTTTTGTGACTCATTTGCATGTATTTAATGAGAATATATGTTAATAAACTTGCAGCAGGTCATACATGAAACTATTAAAAACTGTATGATGCTCTTTTCTTAAATCTGCGTCGAGTAACACTGACTCTAATGGAATCCTTTAGTTCAATATATAGAATCTGATAGCCAGTTTAGTCTGTAAGCCATGCAGTTCCTTATGTCGTTATGCTTAGGACAGCGCAGTGTCCCAGTTATATAATCTTTTTTATTTTTGGGTAGAATCCAAGTAAAATCCAGGTTTAAAGTATTGATGAAAACGTTATGTCAACAAATTAGCAGAATATTCAGGTTACTTTCAAAATACTTTCTGTTCCATGCAAACCAAACCTCTAACTAAATATTTTGTAGTCCTTCTCTGACGAAAAGTTTACCTTTTGAGAATACTATAACTTTAATATCCTATATTATCTGAATAATACGTAGATATTATCTTCGTGGAAAATGCAACATTAATTTTATACAGCCGTAACACAATCATAATTAAACAAAATGATCTCTGTAGTTAAATTCATCACCAAAACATCCTTAAAGGTTACTTTGATTAAATCCAGACGTTAAATCAAATTAAAGATGCTTTCTCATCACTTAGGTGAGATCTATCCCGCAAAGGAGATATTCGGTTTCTAATCCTAATTGCGTCTAGTTATTTTTCATATTAGATCACATAAATATAAACTATTCAATAAAATCAGTATTTAATACATAATATTTTTGTAAATATGTCTCACAAACATCCAGAACGTAAGAAGTGAATCGAGCTTCCTTTGCTTTTCATTATTCCAACAGCCCTAGGATCAAAAAACAACGACGCGTCATAAAAGAACGCACTGTTAAAGAGCGGAATAGCAAGAGAAGTCCAGAAATCATCATCATGAAACAAAAATGGAAATGGGTATTAAAACTTTTGCAAAATTTCTCAGTTAAGCTGCTTTTCGTTACATGAAGACGACGTTCTGTGAAAGCAAAAAATACCGATGACAGCCGCGATTTAATTAATAAATTAACATTTTTCTAAAAACTCTAAGAATGTTAATCAAGTAATTATATCGCGCTTTGGTTTTTTTTAAGTTTTCTCAAATTGCGGACAGCTTTCAGATGAATGAGAGTCAGCAGTGGATGGATAAGGATTTTAATAGAGGAAAATGGAATTATTTTATTTCATTTCTGCATTAAATAATAAAATTCCGATTTTATTTATTTTGAGAACTCTTCCGCATGTGTGAAATTTTAGTTGACTGTAACAGATAGCCATTTCTTAACAGAAATATTTTTCAATTCTTCCTGATCGCTATATCAGCTTATGAAATTGTATATGCTTTCGTACATTTGTGACAGTTGGAGATGAAAGTACGCAGACAATGAAGAAAGACATGAAATATTCCAAATGTAATTAACATCTGGTAAGTTCAGGTTACATTTCTTGAGTTCCAAACATTTCCTAAAGATCATAATGATAGGTAAGGAAAATGAATTACCGAGATAGATAATGATTTACTGAGCTCTAAATGGGTTTAACTTTTTCACGTTCGCTGACGAACGATCCATCATGCTTTCTGGAGCAAATCGTCGCATCAGTGCTCATCCAGCATGATTTACGAACCATTCCTTCCGCGCCATTGTTTCAAAAAATAGCAATGATGTTTATATTGATATATATATATATATGTATGTATATGTATGTATACATATATGTATGTATATATATATATATATATATTCTTTAGCATTACGTTTGAGATATTTCTGAACCCATACTAAAAAGAAAGACTCGTACTTTTCCACAGATTTTATTATACGGTGCAACGCGTTTCACCGACTTGCGGCATCATCAGGTACGTCAAGTAGGCAAGTCGGTGAAACGCGTTGTACCGTATAATAAAATCTGTGGAAAAGTACGAGTCTTTCTTTTTAGTATGGATATTATATACTTCCACGAAGTGAAGCCTGAAACAATAGAATATATTTCTGAACGATATTGTAATACGTGGTTGAATGAAAATCTAAAATCTACCAGACTCGCATAAAAATCTCAACTTTCTCGAGCTATATGAAATAAATGCAATTTTGCTCTTCCCTCAAAATTCGGCTATTGAGGTTTTTACAACGATTTGATTATATTTTGTGCTTTAAATTTGATGAATTTTTCGCTGGTTTTTAGGCTGCTTATCAACTTGCAATATGAAACGTTATAACAGGCATCCCATTAATTCATGATATCATTGCTCGTATGTGTCTCCATTCATTTTACTAAAATTAATAGTATTGTTTACTCACAATATTCATAAATTGATGAGTAAAAAGGCCTGATGGCCGCCAAAATACCATGTAACTACTTATAACAGTTAACTCCATTTGTACTCTTCCAAGTTTGAATCACCAATGATATTTTTAACTTTTTCACAGCTGTCACCATCCGGCGTAAAGTTTCTAAGTATCTTCCTCAGATATTCTAAGGGTTTAGTTCGGATTTTCAGTTTTTTTAAGGCTCTTTAAATTCTTATCGAGAATTGCGCACGTCCTGAACCTGTAGGTGATGCGTCACTGGGTACTCGATCGATTTCCAGCCTGGGATATGCCGTTGGGTCAACGCTCACCAAAATTCTCGCCCAACAGATAAAGAAAGTGACTGTTTCCTCGCGTGGGTATATCCGATGAACTACAAACCAAGGTATTTGAAAAGAGTCAACCAATAATGGATACAAGTTTCCCTCTAATGTACATCCTCCATTTTCCTCATAAATATCATGGGTGTGAATTTTTTTCGGCTAGGAGGGGTTAAGGAACTTTGAGAACAGATAAAATAATTCCAGTTCAAAAAATGTGACGGGCTGGATTATCTTCACTGCCATTGAATAATTCACTGGACTTCACAAAATGGTTATTATTAAACGTTCCCAAAGATCATAATGATAGAGCAGTGGAACCAATTTTAAAGATGCTGAATTTATTTTGTATTATCAATAAGAGTTTTCTATTGCAAAGACGTTCAAAAACATATCTCCCTTTTACTCCGATTGCTTTTGCTTATAGTGTAAAATAAAAGTGGATGGTTTGTAATGTCAAAATTGGTTTATCATCAGCGATGGTTCCAAAATAAATTGCACTGTAAATATTTCAAACTAGAAATATGTTGACATATACCTAAATAACTCTCAGATAAGTAGCTCTTCGATGGTTATCATGCCTAACAAAGTACTAATGAGGGTGTTTTAAACTAATGAATATTGATTATTTATCAAAGAAAAGTTATTTCGTTCTTAACGAACTTCCGTTCGTTCTCTAGCTTCCAACGTCCTCAAAGAATATTTTCGGTACTGAGACTCATTTGTTTGTATGACGTCTTCAATTCTACGCATGATTATTATTTACATGACTGTATATATGGCTTTTCCAAGGAACTGATTTTAATTAGGAGTAATACTGGACTAAAAGCAGGGCAGGGCCCCTAAATGGCTGAGAAATGGCAACTTTAAGGCAGTACAGTTCCTTACGCAATCATTATTTTCATTATAAAGGGTAATTATAATGTTTAAAAAGTATTTTTACTATTCTTAGAAAAGCTTTGAATAATATATGCAATTAAAACCACAAAGAAATTGAGTTTAAAAAATTGAACATGCTTCATTGTAGAACTTGACGCAAAATTTGAATTATAAATCAAAATCATGTCTTAATTTTGGGTGGACTATTAATGAGGAAATATGTTAGCATAATAAAACCATCAAGTTCATATTTCACGGGTTTCCATTATTCTTTTGGGTTTCCCTCCTTAAAAATGTAAATATGCTTACCGAATGGATAGTAATGCAACCAAAACACTTGCACGAAATAGAGTCAGTTATTCCTCCTCGAAAACAGGGAAAAAGAGGAGCAACAACTCACAGTCCCTGGACTCTAAATCCTCCACAATTTCAACAATCGGATACTGGAATGCAACGGTTGCGATGAGAAAAAAGGGACACAAAACTTTCTCTGGGAAAGTGGCCAACTACCCTTGAGGAATTAGGAAGAAAATTGGCAGAAGCAGAGATTGCAGAGGGCAAGGGAAGATTTTTGAGATCAAAAGAGTAAATAATATTCCACTAAAGACAAGACACGGTACTTCTAAAGCAAGCTGCGGTTCAAGTGTAGCAATCTAAAATAATAAATAAAAAAGTTTCCAGAGCCGAGGATAATGGGGATGGAATTACGTAAAACATACCAAAACAGGACTTTGATCAACTATGTGAGCAATCAAATAATTTACAAAATGTAACGTACTGATAAATAACTACCAATAATTAAGTTCAGGACAAAACCATTTCAGGGCAATTTTAATCTTTAATGAGCGTTTTGCAGATATTATTAATAGAGACTAGGCACACTTTGTAAAGATAAATAGCGATAACTAATTAATACATTGAAAATAATTTAAAGGAAGTATAGGAAATGGATATGAACTTTAATGTTTTGCCTTATTGATATATAAAATTCTAAGAAAATAGTGGTCGTTTATTATTTAGTTTACATTTTATAATGCAGTGGTTTACTAACAAAATAGTTTTATTCACAATATTTATGAAATAACTAACAACTTGGCGTTTGTTCTCTCGTATTATCCGATGATTTTTTTGTGATTCGCGTCAAAAACGACCAAGGTCACTCCTGGTTACAAATTCTCTCCCTCTTAATTTCAATAGGGACGATATCTAGTCCTATCTAAAAACGTGATTCATCCTTTGCATTAGTGGAAAACTTCATGAAAGAATTACTATCAAAATGCAGTTCTCATCCTGTAAACAGTAGTCGTAGCTGTACGTTTTTCAAATATAATATTCTTGTTTCTTGTTGAATTGAACTTCTCATGAAACTAGTAAGGCTCTGGCTCCTTTTGAGTACTTATCGATCAAGAATTTTGTGAATTTCAGTCCACTCTCTTCTCCATTACCCTGAGGGGTTTCTAATAAAAACAGGAGAACCCGTTACTCTCTGCCAGAGCAGCCAATGACCCAACGCATAGCGACGAAGACGAGACCATCCACGAGATCAAGACCTATTTCCAGAATACTTCATGACATGGGATTATGGCGGCTGTACGTGAGCGTGATGTATGAAAGGAATTGGAAATATTTCTTGCGTCCTGTTCCTAGCCCGTTCGGAAGGACTACCGTTACGAAATGGATAAAGAAAATAGGATGTATATACGTTGTATGAGAAGGACTCCAAGTGAGTGAAATTCCGTATCCCTGGCAGAAAGGGATAGAGAGGAGGCACTCGATTTGATCAAAAATGAGGATTGTGCTGCATCTGTGGCTACATCAGGTACTACTCTTTAGTGTCCAAGAAGAGCAAATCCCGCCACCAGCCGATGATATTTCTATTTTGCCACGTGGAGTACATGCGTCGTATTATTTACATGTATTTATATTTACGTGCTTATGCGTAGTATCGCAGGACTATTTGAGGCCTACGTCAATGTTCTCCATCGTTCACCTGCGTCCAAAAATCATATCCCTCCCATATTACTCACGTAGTGCTAGTGGCGTCAGGAATCTTCGTCGGTTGTCGTTAACTATACTAACCACTAATTACAATTTTAATAGGTTAATTTATTTGAAACAAACGTCAAAATGTCAATAATTCAAACCCGATTAACAAGGCTTGTTATGATAGTAAAATAAAAACATGAACATAGTAATCAACCCGAAGGTCAGTTTGGTAGGTGATGATGGATTTCACCCAGCCCCACCGTGTGTGAAGTAGTAGTAGTAGACTTTAGGGGAGGCGAGCGACAGCTGAGGTCATTTGCGCCATAGGGGATGGACAGGAAAGGATGAAGGGTGGCGAGAAACCCGGCGTCGGCATTAGCCTACTCTTTACGAAAGGTGCCAAGGGGTCCGCAGCTTAACGTCCCATCAGACGGACGGCGTACTCACTCAAAGTGCCCTCCACAAAGCACCTCAAGTAAGGATCGAGAAACCTCAGAAAATATTCAACACCGCCGGGATTTGAACCCGAGCCCTCTGAGTGGGAACCCAGTACGACAGCCACCGCACCAATCCCGATCCCCACGGGGTGTGAAATTCACACATCAGGGTAGGGGGTTCCTTTCCCTGTACCGGTAATGATTCCCCAGGATGATCTGGTACCCGAAAAATCACATAGCTTGGATATAGCTGCAGGTACCCCTAGAGGCTATGCCAGGGACCGAACCCGGGCCTTTCGGTCAGTTGTCCAACGCTCTACCCTTGGAATACCGCGACCCACGTTATGATAGTCTATGATTGAAAAACCAATATTTTTTAGAGCGCAAATATGTTGAATGAATATTTTACCCCAGTGAAACGAAAAAACAAACAAAACACTCAATTGAAACATCTTCACGACACTAGTTTTGCTCGAGTGTGAGCAAACGCAGCACCCACCCTGCACGCAGCTTTCTCATATATAAATTTTCAGTTAATATGCGACAAACCGAACTTTTTGAAATGCCCACTGTGTCTGCTAGCTCGCGTAATTTCAGACGATGTTCATCCGGCATCACTTTGCGAATTTTCTTCACCGTTTCTGGAGTCGTCACCTTATTTGGTCGACCAATGCGATGCTCGTCTTGACAGCTCGTACGGCCTCATTTAAACTCTGCAGCCCAATATTTTACTGTTGTAAACGAAAGAGCAGACTCACCCAGAGTATAATCCAGTTCAGCTTTTATATTGGTTGGGCTGAGGCCTATTAAATAAAAGTATTGCAACACATAACGATGACCAATTTTCTCCATTTTCACAAATTCACTGAAAACGTTCCCTATTGGTGGCTGCCAAACAAATACTAAACTACGTGGCGTCTCCAAACTTGAAACATATGCTTTATAGATTGCATACTTTCTAATGTAGTGATATTTTCAAAACAACTACCAACATCTTCAGATCAAGCCGGGTACATCTGGGCCTTCCCATGTATTAGATACACCGTTGCTGCAGTGTTTCACATTTTTACTGTTTTATCATTCGTAATATAATTCTCATAACTTCAATTTCATAATGTCTCAGATTTTTCCGAGTAATGAAGAAGCTCTCGAGTTAATCCCGGATCGTAGTCTTTTCTTTAAATAGCAAATCTAGAAGCAAAATAATTCCGTGAAACTTTACTTCTGCGGCAGAATATTTTTGAAATGAAACGGTAAGGTATTTTTGCAGGAATTAATACGAGTAGGGCAACTTGGTGCCAAGACTTGAAGACTACCAACGCCTGAACGATTTTGATTTCATCGTCAATCGATTCTGCTAAATTTTTCAGGATAAATTTGCTGTCAAGCTAACAAAAGAAATAACATAGAGCAGAGAAATCGACTAAAAAGAGCAAAAGGTGGTATATTTGAGGATTTGTAGCCGTAAATAGATGCAATGAAAATTTTCAAATGGCTCTCTTGTCGGCAAAAAAGTACACCACTCAACCAGTCCTTTTGTCTCTTAAATGCGCGGGATGTCCTAAACCCCACAAACAATGCCGTGGTAACGGCTCACAGGACGATGAGTGGCTCTAGATAGAAAGACGGTGACCGTTAAAGGGTATGAATCGTCGGGACAGGGACTGAATACTTGGGTGGGCAGATGGAGTGATGAAAAGAGCAAAGGGGGAGGTGTGGAATAAGACAGAAGATCGGAAAAGAGGGCGTGATATAGAGGTGGGAACCGAGACGCGATGTTTGAGGAGGCTCAGGTGGAATACCCCAGGGAAGTGGGAGGCGGAAAAAGGGGCGAATCTGCATAAACGATAAATGAGGAACCGGAATTGCCTTCCCGAGAGTGAGCGTGCTGTGGACGTGGCTTGGTCAGTTTCGGCCAACCAGCTCTCACGTGATTTAAAGGGAATGGGTCGTGTTTGGGCATGGGATAGACGGGGAAAAAAGTGTGTGGCGAGTTCGGCGTCGAGATGGTTTCCAACGGACGGGACGCTGGGGGAAAATAGGAAAACGGAGAGGCGGGCGGAAGATGGAGTCGGGCCAGTTGATTTAACGACCGACCAGGGGATGGAGACACGCCGGCGGTGCGGTAGCGAGATGATGGAATGCGGATATGCTATTTGCCGAAAGGGATTGCGCCTGGGGTCGATCCCGCACCACAGTTAAAGGCCTACCGAGCAGCCAAAGAGCACACCGCACCCGTTAGGTGCACGTTGCCTCTTTGAGCGAGGGCCAACAAATGCAAAAGGGAACGTAATCGGATGGCGAACTAGCAACCGGAACATGCATGGAGTATTCAAGACGGGATTCAATAGTTCAATCGCATGATATTATCGTATCTTTGGGGTCGTCGAATAGAGAGTTCATTTCTCAACGCTTCTGTTGTTCTGACTCCTGATATCGATTTCGAACGAAAGTTAAACATTCTAGAAGTGATTTGAGGTCAGTGATTTCAATTATCGACGCGAAGTTTTCAGGAGTGACCTATGCGAATGTTTTAAAATTAAAATATCAAGGAGCATTGCAGCATTTAAAATAATTTGATAATATTATGATCCAAAATTAATTTGCCTAAGAAGTAACTAACTATACTACCCTAAGATACTGTCAGGAGGTGCCTATAGCTTTCAATATCATTGAAGGAGGAAATTGAATTTCCCGAATGACTTAACAATTTAATCACAGTATATTTATCAAATCAAATAAACACTCGAATTTTACCCCTAATTTGACTTTTAATATGATAACTATTTATCTACCAACATCTAACTTTTGATCAAACGTTCTGCATTTTCTCTAAAGTGTGCAACCTGAGTTTGTTCAAAGATCTATTCTATTCTCACATTCATTCAGAGTAACTTATTACGTGCAAGTGAGCCATACTGTATACTCGTCAAGGACATTATTTGATAAACTTTAGAAGTAACTTACCAAGATCGATTTTAAACGAAAATGAGTCACAATCAAAATTCACTCTCCACTATTTGAATTTATCCTAAAGAGATAGAAAGAAACGGTTAACATAATTTCCGCAAAATCCACTGTGACTCAAGGAGATACGTAAACCTAGGAAATTATTACTATCATTATTAGTACTATAATTGTATTTTATTTGGACCCGTATGTTGGTATTGCGTTATTATCAAGTACTAATGCTCTACTAACTACGTCCTCAATTTCCGCGAAAGTTGAAAAATTCCGTTTATATTCTCGGTCCAATGGTAGAAGAATATTTGATCTGACAACGAATTAAGGCACATACTGGAACCAAGTAATTAAACCAGAAAGTTAGGGAGGAAGAATTGTTTGTAGGGTAGGTTCGCCTCCACCAACCTGTTGAAAAAACGCTCACCTTAACTGGGTTAGACATTACTGCGTGTCTCTCGGCGCGCCTTATTAAATTAGAAAGAGGAAAAAAAAGGAGCAGGCCAAGGATTGGAGAGGCCTGAAGAGGGACAGAAAATGAAATGACCTACGAAGCTTAGGGATAAGGCGCTGGGATCCAAAAAAATAATAATAAAGGGCCCCGCCGCTTCCCATCTCAGGCAAACGGAGTTGAAGGAGGACGATTGAGCTCATGAGGATGAGATCTCCCAGGGTAATAATGGATTGCGAGCGTCAGAGGGGGGAGAATGTGGTAGAAGAGGGGGGGAATATGATGGAAGGGGACGCGGTGAGATTTCCAGGGAGAGACAGGGAAAGTGTGCGAGGTCGGGAAGAATTATCCGGAATGAAATGGGGAAGGAAAATTTTGGGGGTACGAGGGATTCAAAAATAAAGAAAACGGGGTCATAGGGGGGGGGAGGAAAGGAAGATGACGGAGCTTGAAGAGGAGTCTAAAAGAGGGTGGAGAAGCATGGATTGCCGAGGAGGGGTTGAAAGGGGGCGTGGCGATTAATCAGTGCGAGGAAGGGGAGGGGGAGGAAGGGTAAGAGATAGCAATTGGCTTCCCAAGGGTTGAGAAATACACGAAATTAATCGCCAAAACCACAGTGGGAAGTAATCGAAAACTGGAATGTCCGCGGAAGGAAAAGGCAGGCAAAAGGTCACCAAGCGGGCAACCCTACCCCACTCCACTCCCAATCCTTCTTCCGCGAAGTCATGCGAGGTATTGTTTTATCTCAATAAACTGCCAATCACCGACGAACAACACCACCGCGCATTCAATTCTTGTGGAGAATGTGTTCCCTTTTTTTCGGTCTGGTCTTGTTACGCGGTCGACAAAGTTAATATTTTTTTGATGACTTTTTCAAGTCGCTCTTGCGTCTGTTTTCCGTGATTGGGAAATGGCTTCTCGTATTTTTCCTTTTGCGGAAATGCTCGAAACTTTTGCTCGAAATGCTCGAAACTGTTTTGCATAACAAAAAAATAGCTGGATGATTACGATGGCTTCTTTATATTCAGGCAATGCCCTTTTCCATCACACATTTCCCCCGTCGTTGTTGTCCAGAAATTTAACGTAATTAAACTAACATATGAAAAATTCACTTCAGCGAATTGAATTTCTGAACCCGAAAAATAGAGGGGTAAACACGACTTTTTTACGATAAGACATAGTGTTAACCATTTTCAATAGCCTGGAAATTTTTACGTTTTATGGTTTCTTTAACAATGATTATTTTTTTCTCTCTCTCCCACATTTTCCCGTCCTTTAACTCAAAATAGATTATAAAATTTACTGGAGTTAGTGCTTGTAGGAACCTTTCTAGCTAAATTCCATTGATGATCAATGCTCATTGATCATATATATTCGACATTTTTTGTGAAAAATACAAGGCTTTTAGTTAGGTTTCCAATCATTTCCGTTCTTTTTTTCAAACAAGATGAATAATTCAAACAGCAATAATTTAATAACCACAAGAAAAAAACAGACATAAGAAAGTCTTAGACTTCAACATATAAAGCACTACACTTCTGTTTTCTTTAAACACACCTCAGCAATTGGGTTAAGGAAGGAACAAATTACTGATTTTGAGGAATTATGTTCTTAATTGCATATGTTACAAAAATATGGTACCTAATAAATATTACAAGGTAATGCCGCTGAAACTACAAAAACACTAGTACTTAAACTAATTAGTTTCCAAAGTTCACTTATG
Organism: Hetaerina americana; assembly: GCF_022747635.1. Taxonomy (NCBI): domain Eukaryota; kingdom Metazoa; phylum Arthropoda; class Insecta; order Odonata; family Calopterygidae; genus Hetaerina; species Hetaerina americana. Next base: position 72,907,929 of record NW_027286874.1, read on the forward strand.
GAGGCAATATTCTAGATAATGATTACATATGGCAGACAGAATTTATCCTCACCGCCTGCATGACTACCTATTCTCAAGCCACCTAACGTTAAATTGGTGTTAGTGAATTCCAATTTGTAATTAATGTTTCATAGCAATTTAAATTGCGGAAGATGTTTTGGTGAAGTAAAACTTAATCAAATCATACCCTGAAATAGGTTCGTTAAAATTTCATATAATATATATGCAAAACATTTTCTTTACTGCGCTCTGACGCAATCAATACCGCAAATATTACGAATAATTTATAAAGTCCACTTTCGGCGGCAGTTGGTAATATACTTACTCGGTCAAGGAAAAAATATACATCCATGTGTGTATGTACATATATATATATATATATATATATATATATATATATATATATATATATATATATATATATATATATATATTGTTTTTTCAATAAAAGAAGAACGGAAGACATTTAAATTGAGCACTACAATAATCTCTCCTCCACGAACGGTATCCAAAGAGTATATATTGCCGGATTCTTGATTCTAAACTCTTCTACTAATTCCCGCAACGTTTACAACACCATGCCAAAAATCCTTGTGATGAATACAACAGGAATAAATACGAACACAAATAGATTTAAAAGATATAAATACCATGTATATCAGATAATTTCTGGTAATATATGGTAAAGTACTATACACATATACAAAATTTGAAAACTTTCCTCTAGGGCAAAGGTTTAGCTATATATATATGTATTTTTTTCAAGTAAAATAAATCCGCCGGACGTTCTTATTTTCCTGTTATTCATTTCCAAGTTCACCAAATGTGAAGGAAATATAAAAAATTTTACCATGAGTTATGAAAATTATATCTTTCAAGCGTCAAGATTTCTGCCTTGTGCATCAGAGCTAAATCAGGCAAGGATGACAGCCATGCGTGAAGTAACTGGATGCCAAAATAGATGGATATCAGGCGTTAAATATTAGGTTTGCTAAAACGAAACGCATTAATATACATAAACATGTCAAGACGAGAAGAAGTAAATAGATGATTGATTGAGTGATATTTCCATATGAAATTACAGCATAAACCCCAACATACTTCTTATAGAAATTTACACCAACGAAAAATTTGGAACATCCGCAGTTATTCCCGAACGTGTAATGAAGGCACCTTTTCAGCGAATAGGACACACACGGAAAAATATTCCATAACCGTGCTTACGCATCCTTGTGGCTCATTTTACAGCAGGTTGCACGAGATTTGCAGGTCCCCTGTCTCATGCGTTTTACCCCCACTGCAACTACATTCACTCCGCCTTCTCTCAATTCTATCCATCTTGCGCAGTCACGTACTCTGGTTTACAAGTGCGCCTTATTTTTTTAAGGCACATGCTTGTGCATCTGATCTCTTTTTATGACACCCAGGAGTAATCCCTCTGAAAGGAACCGCAGCTAAGACGGAAGACGGATATAAAACATAATATGCTGGAAAATGGACAGAGTGCTAATCTGAAACTAAGTCATGAGAGAGATTGTAGCATTGGCAAACAACACAAAGTTTGAAAACAGATTTACTAATGTGGGTTATATTGAATTAAAAGAGCAGTCTTTTATAACTCTCTCTTTTGTGCGAGTTGAGAGATAGCCGGTGGTTTATGACCTAATTTTGGGGAACCGGGCTAGTAATGATAAAAATTGTCTTTCTATGACAATATTTTTGAATTCTCTCATTTCTTAATTTTTGCATACGTGGCCACATATTGCGTAACGGTGGAACGACGACATGATGCACACGTATAAAAATAAATAAATCACTATGTGAAACAACAGGAAATTCTACGGGAAAAATTTATATTTTTAATTAATTAAAAATTGTAAATTATGGCGATTATTATTTAATTATGATATTCCACCATATCACGCCTGAAATATCTCTTTTTATTCTACCTCTGTGTTAACTTCGTAAGACCCAAGATGCCAAAATGATAAAACTCTACCCAAGTATATTTTACCAGCAAACCATGATCCATCAAAAGGTATAAGTTGATTGGATATGGTCGATATCAAAATAATTCCCTTAAATTATGATCCAGCGATTAATTACAGTAATGTTACATAAGAAGGTCGTTGTGTAAAATCATTTTTTTTAACCTAGCTCTGAACAACTTTCATCACGGAGAAATAATCTTATCGCTAGAAAAATACGTTCATTTTAAAGCTATCATGATAAAACTTTCACTCATTTTAACAGAAAAACGCTACCAATCATCGTATTCCAAATATTATTATTACAGATTTATCGAGTATACAATATATAAAAATTTGTTAATCAATATTATGAATATTTTCATCCAAACGTTTACATGGACTTGTTAACATTTATGGCATCTCGGAAAGAATTGGGAAGACGCTAACTTCATGGTATTTCTAATGCACTGCACGCATACGAGCATCTGAGAGAGCAGAAAAAAATGCACGCTTCTCCTTACATTCGTGTTATATATCATACACACAAAAGGGATGCAGACAAAAGATAAGACTTTTTTTTAGAATTTTCGTTTAGTCCCCACCACCTTCTTCTGCAAGGGAGAAACGACTGCGTCGTATCGCAAGACAACAGAGCGGACATAAATAAAATTTAAAGTCATGGACATGTTAAATTCATGCGTTCCAAAAGTAACCATAACAAAGAAATGGTAAGTACAATAATAATATAACGCATACTTGAGTGTAAAATACTTCCTCTCAACCCAAAGAAATAACCTGCAACCCTCATTTTATTACGGTCCGGGGTTTTTGGACCTTCTAATCCTGACAACTAGGACCAAGTGACCACTTTCTTCAGCACTGCGTCGAAAATGACTTTAGTTTAATAAGCAAGCGCTGCGTAGCTCAGTATCTTAATAGCTCCCTTTTTAATCATTTGGCATTTAAGTTTTAAGACTATGGTTATTTCGCTGACGTTCTCAGAGCCTGCTCCACGGCATACCTTTCTTCCTTAATCTCTACAATAACGTTTTCAACTATTATTCAAAACAAACCTAAAAGTGATAGATTAAAATACACCACAGAAGCGGGCGGAATTTCGACTGCGCGGAATGAAGAGATCGCTGAGAAATGATCGATTGCGGCAGGAAGAAACCTGACTTGGACGTTGTTTATGTTAGATCAACGGAGCGGATATATTCGAGGACTTTCCCTATTTTATAGTGTGGAAGTTATTGAATATTGTGGAGATTAATCGACGAGACGGTGGTTTAAGCGTTTTCCCGCAACCCTTCCACCCTTTCCCGACAGTTCTCTTCCTATCAGAGTCCGACCCGAAAAGTGGCAACTCTTCCAATTCCTGCGTGTCGGAATGCGAGAATAAAGATATTTTTTTTCGGAGACACACGAGTATAAATCCCTCTTCCGCGTCACAAAAATTGGTGACGTGATCGGAACGAATCGGAATTTGGAGGGAAGAAGGGGGGAATGGTGGTCAAGATTGGAGTGGGGATCGAACGATGACGTCAAAAAAAGCCAGACGCTCGGACCTTTCTCCAGAGTACCCGCACCCCGCCACCGAAGTGACAGACAAGACCGAGGGAGGAATAGAGAGGAGGGGTCACGACGCGGGTTGAAAGGGGTTGTGGCGAGAGGAGGAGGAGGGAGAGGCCAAAGGAAATACCCTGGAGGTCCTGAAAGGGACTGGGACGTCCCCGAATTTATTGCAGTGAGAGGTTGAACAGGAACAAGGACCTGCTCACCTCACCCTCCCCCCCCCCCCGAACGCATCACTATTCGGGGGAGATAACGCTGGGCGAAAGATAGCGGGCCTGGGAAGGAAGGATGTAAAGAAAATTGGCAGTGAGAGTTTGGTGGGAAGGGAAAGAGGAGTGAGAGGGACGGGATGGGACATGACTCCTCTAATTCGGCAACATTGCGAGACACTGTCGCCAAAATGCCCCTCAAATACTAATGACCTGGGAATCGAAACGACGTATCTGTTAAGTTGAAACACGGAGCATATATAAAAGCACTCATGAAATAAAAATAGTAATTCTTAATACCAAGAAGACATGAAATTTTAAAAAAATGCAATCATCTAAAGATTGAAGATTTTCGTCATTACTGGTTTGCCCCTCAAATTCATACCCTACAATAAGATTCATTGCCTTTGGAATAATAACTACACAATAATTTGAATGCGTCGACCATAGAAGATTAAAGCAACGCCCACATTATAAATACATTTAATTTTTATTGAAAAAGATATTATGCCAGACTTGGTTTTTTTCAGGCGCACGATGCAGTAGTCTTCGCAGGTTTTCCATTAGTGACGGGTTAGAGCTGCTAACGTTTCGATGGCTATCTCCGTTATCGTCCATATGGTGTTAACGCCCTAAATTCCATACTTTTTCAAATTATTATGCATTTTCAAATTAAAAGAGTTATCTATGAAATATAATGCTCAGAATAAACGTATTTTATATGAGCAGTAAATCAGAACTAATATTATTTCAGGAGTTTCAAATATTTTATTAGAGGATTTCCCTAATTTAAATGCATGCAGTGTCGTATTTTACTCATCCTGGGGAAAAAAATATGGTAAATCAGACACATTTCCCCAAATATTAATAATCATTTCTTTTCAGGTATGGAAATAGATAGCCTTACCTCTGGCTCTATAAATTTTTTGACATAAACAAAAAGGAAAATTCAATTCATTGATTTATCGAGAGAGGATTTTGGAAATAAATGCATTTTCTGATTTGTTTACAGCAAGAAAATAACGGGGAACGTCCTTACTCTTATATATGTAATATATGCACAACAAATTTTTGTTATTAGCATAATTTAATATTGATGGATTCCGAAAAGGTTAGAGGCATAAGGGTGACGATCGAAAGAGACGGGGATATCTTTTTTTATTTCCCTACAGCCTATCGCGTGGCTTCTCGAACTAAGCCGATCCCTTGGATCACGGCTCGAGCGACGAATTTCAACTACTTACTCTTGGAAAGGGACCAGGAATATACATGATGGTAGCCCCGACCTGGCATTGAGAAATGAAGAAATGTATATTGATTCAGTTGCGGCTGAAATTGCACCAAGTCGTCACTTTTGAGCAGTTTTTAACCGTCACACTCGGGCGCAAAAAAATCATGCATGCATGAGATTAAGTCCACATTTGATACATTCTCGTGTCGAGTGAAGTGGTGGCATTTTATATTTAACGACAGCTTATCTGACATCACGGGCACCCACACGCACTGTAACACGCTCCTGCGCCTAGTTGCGATCTTCGGAAGGTAGTGAGAAGCAGACTGGAAATCGATCGACGAAGAAGTTTTCCAGAAGTATTTACTGCTGGATATCACGCCATCACTTACACAGCATGGAATTTCCACGTAAACAATTTATCTAGAACTATGCGTGAGAAACTACAGACGGCCCATGAAATACGAAAAGGATGAAAGGAAAAAACTAAAATTTCAGCTCACAATTCAATTAATGCATGAAACTGAATTAAAACAAATACTTCCACGAACACTTCATCGGATTCATAAAACAGCTCACTCGTTTTTTTCTTTTAAAGGTTTGATGAAAGTTTAATCAAAGTGATTCCTGTTATATTCAAAAAAATTCCTTTCTATTTTTATAGGTAACCTTTTTTCGTTTTCGTTTTCATAGGAGACGTAACGTTCCGGATGGTACAGTGTTTGATTACTGACTAGAGGGCCTGGGTTCACTTCAACATGCTGTTTGATTTTGCGAGAGTCAAATCTTCCTGAAAGGGCACAGGTGGCATAGAGAAAGGAACTTGCCCTTAACTTGGTGTGTTAATTTCACATGCCGTGGGAGTTTGTTTAGGTGAACTTTACTCTCACCTATGAAATCAAACTTCATATTAATTAGTATAGTATGCAATCAATAATATCAATTAAACTTCGCGTTGGCTTTGTGGTTTCCCTCTAGGCCATCTTGAGTTGTTACACTTTGGTTAAACCACGAAAATGGATGAATTTTTGAGAATTTCCTTATATAAAAGCAAGTATTTAAAAATTAATGCCGCATGTTTAATAATTGTTTTAAATACATAGCATATATTTTGCCCAAAAACGTTCATCAATGTACTTTGAGTGGTTGCTAATTATGTGCTTCATTATGATTATTGAATAAACTAGGCACTGCCTAGGGGACTCATTGCTACTTCTCCTCTCCAATCAAAAGTAAAGGCAAGCTGTGACGTTTGCAGGCAATGTTAAGGTGGATCTCCGACTTCGCGAACCATCCATTACACCTCCCTCATGATTACTCACAGCTTAAAAATGAATTCACAAAATTAATGCCAATATGAAAGATATATGACCTTGAGACACAATGATTACCCTTGACGGAAAGCATATGCCAAGATTTTTATCGATACATACTATATATATATTATTCCACATATATTCCGCAGAAATTCCAAGATTTTGTTGAAAATATTTCCGTTGGTAAATCCGCTACAAAATTGAGCATTTCATGAAAATTCCAATCAACCTCTCTTCAACTTCAGGTCATGACATTCCCCGCTAAGATTCCAGCATTGATAAAGCCAATAGGCATTTGATATAAAAGTTCTCGTAATCATGGTTCAATAGTTTACTTGAAAGGTGAATAATGGTTGCTCGTGTGTAAGAGTTAGGACCATAAAAAATTGGGTAATTAAAACGAAAAAATACCATGATACAAGGTGTATCGAAGATGTATTCTCTTGAGCTAGTGGATCGTTTTTTAAGAATGAAAAAAGAAAACCATCGGTTGTTACAAGTTCAAATACCCGGATTAAACAAAACTTTCAAGGCGTTTTACATTTTTAAGAAGGGCGAAGCTTGATGCTCTTTTAAGAACTTGCAACATGTGTATAAGTCTCTATAGGTTAACAGATAAGAGTAATTATGAACATCTATATATATATATATATATATATATATTTTCCACACTAGAATATATATTTTGGTTAAAGTAGTTATAATTATTTTAAGACACAACAAGAACTGCAGTAAAATACAATAACTTATACCTAAACGATCATCATATTAACTTAAATAAGTTATATGACCAAGTATAACTAGAGTTGATAGTCAATACATAGGGATCGGATGTAAATACCATATGGTACAAAAGGAAATTCTAACAGATAAACGGCTAATAAAAGCATTTTGCTTTTTTGTCATGTAGTGATGACATAACTAATTTTAATTTTTTATTAGTTATTAGTGCTTTCGTAAAGCAAATGACATTTCATTGGCCTATTCCTTGTTATGGATTATATATTTACTGACATCGTATTACATTTTAGCCTCTTTCATTAATTTATCTTTCAGAAATTTCTTTATTTCATTTGCAGGGCTCTGAATGGCGTAAAAATTTACCTGATGTTGCTTCAAAATGAATTAGCATTACTATGTCTTCCACTTCAATGCAAATAAAGCGTAATATATACTATTTGAAGCTTACATTTTCCATATGAACAAGTTTAATTACAATTCGATCAAATAATTTAGTCCGATAGAAACAAATTATACTATTAGATTACATTTATCTCATTTTGAACATATCCATTCCAAAACACACCAAAAGTCGAATTTACCCATTTCCTATTGTTTTTCATATGTCTAACGAAATTTTTGGAAAATTGAAATGTTATTTCTAACGCTTTTTCCTATCAGTTAAATTAATCAAGTACACATTTTTCAAATGGAAAACTCAAATCCATCTCTCAATTGCTCTTCAATATTCTTTTGTTACTGTATCGTTTTTGTCTGTCCGTTTCAACGCTAGCGATCGTATACAAAAGAGGACATCAAAATCTCAAATATCAGTGTTTCCCAAGGAAAATAACCTTTAGACGTGATGGAAGGTCACTTGGTCTTTGGCAGAAAATATTTGAATTAAAAATGCTGAAAAAATATTGCGAAATTTTGCCGTTACTACTGTCGATTGAGGAAGTCCATAATCCATCGGTATTTTATAAAGCATTAAACAAATCATTAATTCCGGTCGAGATCGAGCTACCGATAAGTCGAAAAAATGCTTCCTAAGACACAAATTATTGTGACTACTTCCGGAATACTTTAAATGTATTTCCAGGACTCAGATGGTTCCACAGTCAAAAATAAAAGTCCACCCTAACACGACCGAAGGTGACTGCGCTTGTTATACCTTGATGGACTAAGTCCCATCCCACAAAATGACATAAAAAACAAATAGAAACAACCTAAAATACAAAATTATTCGCACCATTTAACGACATTGACATATTATGCAAGAACAAGCATAAACTTAAACACAGTAAAGCCCCCATATTACGAACTTTACGCCATAAAGAAATACATCAATACTCAAACACCATACACTCACGCAACACTCAGTTCATCAAATAACAGAGTAAATAGCCTACGTAATGGTAATTAAATGTCCGTAATTCACAATATGCTAAAACAGTGCCAAAAAATAAACGGAAGTCTTATTTAGCCCACTTGCAAAAAAAATGCTGAAGAGGGCATTCAAAGGCCAGTAAACGAAGGTGAGGGTATGTCTGGAAAACATATGTTAGTTTTAACGAGGACTAATATTTGGGTATTATTAATTACTAACGGATCATATGGGTCACACCCTTTCAGATGAAGAGGAAGACAGAAACAAATATTACGTGACAAAGGGGAATGCGAAATTAGAATTTTATTTAAGGGAATGCCTGCCATTTTGCCTTAATGTCATTGGTTCCCGAGATAGTATAAATATTTTTCTTTAAATCGGCAAAAAAAAACTTATCGATAGAGCAAGGTGTCGCGGTGACATGGTGTGATACATTTGATAAATATTGTGATAAACATATATATATATATATATATATATATATATATATATATATATATATATATATATAGTCCATATTAGTGTGTTTGATACAAGGATACATACACTCTCTGATTTACTTGCTATAATATTTTAAAACGATAAAGCTTAAAACAAGCATGCACTGTTGTTAACTAAAAGCCCTACCACACTAACAAATATTACTGTCACCGTTTCGAATTAATTCCCATTTATATGGAACAAATCTGTCCCGAGGTTTCTTATGAATTATACAAACATCCTTGAAATACAATGAGACAAGTCACGAGAGCCTACCACCAATGCATTTCCTGTTCCGATACGAAAGGGGAGTAAGTAATAAAGATATTAATTTCCTTCAATCATTTAAATGTACGATAAACAGATATCGAAAGAAAAGAGAGACAATATAAGACAAGTCTAGAAGGAGAAACTCGGCATCTACATTATGAGTTTTGGAAAAAATATGTCGTATTCGGCTAACTCATATGCTTGTACACGCAAATATCTTTAGTGCTTTCGCTGCAGGTGTCCATACTCGCACACATCCGTCTCTGATAATTAACTGCAGATCCAGCAGTGGGCAAAGTCAATACAGAATCAACAAAATTAAATAAAGGCACACGGAGGTAAGGGAACTTAGGGTGAGAGGGGTTAAACCTTTAGACAGTGGATGCCATCAGAGGACTCGTTCTCAATATTTTCTCAAATCGTGTTATTTTACCCGCAAAAAGTTTAATACGTAGACTAAACAGTTCAATTGTAAACTGCAAGTTAATGTGGAACTGAACTGCACCCAAATGAAATCACAGATAGATGGGTCTAACGAGGAAAAAACTGGCACGAGGCTTTACTCCTCTTGAAGAGATTTCTCTGCAGAATACCATCCAAAAATCCAATCACCCAAGTGGAGACTGGGACTTCAAAGAAAAATCCCATATGACTTCCGGATAAAGCTGAGTTTTTCCCTATCCGGTGCACCAAACCAATCTCTATGAAAGCATTCCTGCTTAGGTCAAAATAATGTCATTTATGAATAAGTACTTTCATCTTACATGCACTCCGTTGTTGATCACACAAAATTTTATCAGTCAATATTGAGTTGTTTTGAGGATTTTGCCATGTAAAAAAGCCTCTGATATCCATTACCGTTTTGATTTATTTTTAAATCTTCTCCAGGTCTATATTTTCTTCATTCTCACAGGCAATTAATCATTCTTAATCAATGTATAGTAATAATAACGTACTCGTTTCATATTTATAGTATTGAAATAAATGGCAAAAATGTTCTTTAGACAAGTGAGCTAAAATCGGGTTAGTGGATCTGATCAATGCCAATCAAATAAAAAATCAGAGGTATTAAGTATACAACAGATAGATTTACAAACGTTAAGGGATCAGAATAACGTTGTTTGACCACGCTAGTAGAGAAAAGTATTTTGTGTCAAAAGTAGGCTGGTATAAAATCACCCCCTGACAATCATCCTTGCAGGATACTATGCAAGATAATGTGATGTAATAAGCACTCGATACTGGAGGGCAAAACATAGTGTCGGATTAAACTTTAGGTCAATCCGCGGACATACTTACATGAAGGAAGACGACCATATGCAAGTAATAGTGGCGGACTAAAATGGTATAACTAGCTATGACTGTTGTGTTAATTGTGTCAATAGGATATGAACAATAAATCCTTGGAAAAACTAATAATAAACAGTAATGTTATTAATTAGACAATAATCCTGTTTTTTCTCCTCTTAACAGTTTGCTCTCTCATAAGTATTACCGTATTCTTATTTAGCCAGCTCTAAAACTTATATTCTGCATCACACACAGGTTTAGATTTAATTCGACGAGATTCCTCCCGTTTTTAGCAACATTATTTGGTGTAACTGATAAATTGATTTTTGAGACATCAATGAGGCTAAGAGAGAAAGAAAATTTGTTTACATTGAAGTTGGCAATGCGGATTCAAGAAAAGAGTATTTTGATTTATCCATTAAGTATTTCATTTAACACTGTACTCATAAAATAAGAAACGAAATTTTTGCAATGGAATTAATAAGATAAGCCTCATTATTTCGATTATTATTCAGTGTAATCGGTAAGTCAGGCTGTTACTTAATTAAAAAACTATGTAAGGCCATAAGTAACATATATACGGTTCGTAATAATCATACTAATTAGTAATCAAATAATAATAATAGTTTAACTAGTTTCAATAATAGCTACGCCAAATTCAGCGATCGACTACGCAAAAGTTGTTCAATTTCAATGAAAAATTAGCTGATTGGTATCAGTAGTAACACTAATTGAATTAAAATTGAAATACTTTCTCACGACTTGTACGTTAACTCAAGATCTGAGTGATATTATTAGATTGCGAAAAGTTATGACGCATTATTCCCCAAGATATTTTCCTTGCAAGTTCAAAAAGTGTCACAAGATCACTGGTGGTATTAAAATAAATTCCATTTATAAAAAATGAAATCATTAAATATTCATTTAAAAGCTTTATAATTAGAGAACATGATTACCGCTTCATAGAGCACATTTTAAGGAACCATGATAAACATCACATCCAGCTTCCACGTCTTTTCTCCAATCATGCTACTTAACCCATAATTAATGACTTGCAGTCAATTGAGTGGGGTAGCTGGTAGCAGTTGATCAATAGGTGCTTCAAACAATTGTTCGTAAAGGCAAACCCAAGTCGCGTAATATTACATTCGCACATGTACTTGAGTGTGAAATAGTGTTATTGAGTTGGCTCAAGTACCCTCAAAAATTAAGCAATAATCACAGAACACAAAGCAATCTTCATGATAAAGTGAAGCTACTAAAATACTGATGGGATACCCTAAAAGAGTTTAGAATCAAAGTCCTTCGTCAGATAGGAGAAGAGAAGATTCAGATTTACTAAGAGGCAGAGAATTCGGAATAGCATGAAAGAAAGACTATAAGAAGAAGATTGACAAGACCGAGAAATTTCCTTGAAGGAATAAGTCGAGCGGTATGAGTCATGGGTTCTCTTTACACTCATAACTAATTATACTAAATGGTAACGAAATTAATTATGCATTATTTAAATACTACTCACTACCGTAAATGTATAAGAGTCGGCGATGCATCGCATACATTGAATTAGTCACTTTTCCTGGTAATATTTCCTGTAGTAGCATATGAGTCTTTCATAAGGTTCCTTCATACTAGGGATGTTTTAGGCATTAAGAGTGGGCAAGAAATAAATTATCAAAATAACAAATATTGCTCCTAATTCTGCGATACTTAAAAGTTAGTTTGAGTAATCTTAATGATACGAATTTCCACTCTAAGAAAGAATTATAAAAAATCAAACCTTAAAATCTAACTATTAGATATTGTAAATGAATGAGCAGGTGTTTTTTTACCTAAAAAATTGGTCTACTGGACTACAAAAAGATATCGATTTTTAAAAACCCGCAGTGTTCACTCGGAAACAAAATGTGCCCCTTTATCCTATACTTGTCATTGTATTCCATTCGAAATTTAAGAAATGATCAAATAACTTTTATGGTAATATAATAATTAAAAAATCTCTTCCAGATTGTGCCTCGTTGACTTTGGGATCCCCATCAGTCAGAGCCGGAAGCAAGGGAAACTATAGACAAGATTCGTATCTGAGGTTGGGACCAACGGAGCGTACAGAATACCCATGACTGCGACGGGTTTCGATCCGGCGGCTGGTGGGATAGCAGGTAGGTGCCAAAATCACCTGATCAAAACTGAAAATGAATAATTTTCTACGTATTTCATCTTTTCCATCCCCTTTACGCTCAAAGGGATCTTCGAAGGGTAACGATTTGCGGATTATTAAAATAATCATTTTACTACGAGCACCAAATTGTTGTCTTATCATCTGAATGACTGCATGCCTCTAATGGCGAATAACTACCTTAATAGTAATATTGAACAAAGATAGACACACTAGACGGAACTAGATCGGAATTACGATGTATATTTTTAAATGACCACGCCTAGTAGAATTGATATAACGACGAGGAAAATGTCTCAATATTCTCTAACAATTGAGAAACCACATACTTTAAGATCAATTGAATCATAATTCACCATTATTTCTTAACATCCCATTTCACATTTTGAATTAAGAGTCAGAAATTGGCTATTTAACAAACATGAACGAAAGATACTGTCACATTCAAAACCTTTCCAAGAATTTTATTTTGAAAACTTCACCTGGTCTCGAAGACTATGGTTAAAAGGACTGAAATTAAATACTTGTATCAAGAGATAGCTTTTGTATTTAAATGCTTTTGAGGAGTAGTCACACATATCGCCGTAAATGTGTCTCATTAAATTTGCAATTATCTTAGCAGCAATCGATGTTTTTGTTGCTGTATTATTAAAACACTGACCACTTCCCATCATTATCGTAAGTGCATTCACCAGAAAATTTCTCTAGATGAACTTATATATATATATATATGGGTCGCGGTAGTCCAGTGGGTAGAGCGTTGGACTGCTGACCGGAGGGTCCCGGGTTCAATTCCCGGGCAAGGCACTCTGGGCACCTGCAGCTCCACCCAAGCTAAAGTGATTTTTCGGGTACCAGGTCTTCCTGGGAAGCCATAACTGGCACAGGGAAAGGAACTGGCCCCCCTACCCTGATGTGTGAATTTTCACACGCCGTATAGGGCTTAGTACTGGGTGAACTCTACCATCACCTACTAAAACCGACCTTCGGGTTGATTACTGTGTTTATGGTATGGTTTATATATATATATATATATAATATATACATATTATTATTAGGTAATCTACCGGTTAAGGTAGGTTTTTGGGTGGACATAGCTACTAAATAATTTGTGACTACCAGCAAAACACAAAATCCTACTGTACATCAGGTCCCTCCTCATCTCTGAGTACTTTCTTCCTCCCTTCATCCTGTCCAACATCCCTGTCCTGCTCCTTCCCTTTCCTCGTTTGCATAACATTCTCCCCTCTATCACAGTCTTCAACATCCCACTGCCGGTCAATACCCCCTTCATCCACTTTTCCTGCCTCCATTGGATTTCTCCCAACAAACCCCTCTCTTCGCCCACCATACCAAGTACTTCCTGATTTGTTTTCTTCTCTGTCCACTTCACCTTCTCCATACTTCTCCACACCCACATTTCAAAAGCCTCCAGATATATATATATATATATATATATATAGATATATATATATATGTATATATATATATATATATTTATATATATAAACATGTAAACACACAATGAAACTATTACATGAAATGACTTGAACTCCTAAAAGATATAACTAGTACCTATATTCCTTGATAAACCTGGAATAGTTTAGTGGGATCAAAAGATAAATAAAAAGAGAACAAACCAGTTTACTAGCATAATGCCCCCACATCATTCCACAATTGAATGTTACAGACAATTAGATGTATAGAGAAATAGCCTATAGTTGTAAATTATATGCAAGCAATCTGTTGAATGCCTTTATTATTGACAATTCCCTGAGACTCTGTGCGTTATAAAGTACGGGTGTCCTCCGTAAACCTTTACTGAAATAATTTTACATACCTCCCCATGTTCTATCTGCACTATCAGAATAAGGCCAAAAAGGAAATAACGCATTTTTATTATAAGAGTTTACAACTGTAAGAGCTGTAATTATTTTTTTAACAGACCACATTCCGCTTGTATCTGCCATAAGACCGATTATATTGACTTGGTTTTTTATTAGCACTAAAATCCCAATACTTCTAACCTTTTCTATGCTGTAATTATCACCGATCTCCCTCAGCCATGGAAAATTAGACTCAATGCGTAAGATTTGACAAACTGTTTTCCTCATGCAAGAGCAGTTTTTATTAACAATACACAGCTGACTAACAAATTATTAAAAAAGACTCAATTTTTTGGTTGAGGAATTCCTCCCCCTACAAATCTTGAATCACCTCCGATTTTAACGTGGTATTGTGGACAAAGGAGTATTAAGGTATAAAGAAATAGAATGCTCCTGCACAAAATAATTCGTTCCTTTCAATTGGGATTGGAGAGTCAATTTTGGAGGATAGGGAAACAATTATTCGATGAATGAATTGAATTTGAAATTACATATAAAAATATTCAGAATTTATAGTTTACCCAGTTATTTTTCTTAAATCCGCTGTCACAAACATTGAGTACTCAAACTATGTCATGCTTGGCACAATGATTCTTGGGCCAAATAAGATCTTGGGTGAACAATAATGGTCAAGTGTATATCTCACAAAACGTAAAAAGTCCCAGATTCTACGAGGTTTTTCTTGGATGAATGAAGAAGCCGCGTCCTTATCAACAACCTGTAGCCGCTACATATGCGATGCAAGGGAATCCAAAGCCATGGCAAAATATTTTCCGGAGAACAGGTGCAGAGTACTTGGTGTTAAAACTTGCTTTTTTAAGAAACCAAAAATATTTAAGTGAAACTTTTCCAAACACTAAGAAAAAAAATAATAAGAAAATAAGATTTGGGCTAAAATAAGATGTTTTAATTGCAAATTCATAAGGCCTTCTACTTATTATGTTACTTTTTTTAGTACTCTACGTTGACCTTTTGATTATGAAACCATAAATCCAAGTTCCTCAACAATACTATCTTCAATTAAAATCAACAAAACTACCGAATTTCAACATGCCTTCTATTATTCCTCCGTTCTCCTTGTATGGTATTTCAGAGTCTTACGAGCTTTTTAAGTTTAGGTCAAGGAAAGAAAAAATATTTCTTAGTCATTCTAAAACTAGCTAGATGCTATTCCGGAACTTACAACTAGCAAGAGAATTCAAGAATTGTTTACTTTAAAAATTAATTTTTAATATATTTTTGGGAAAAAAGGAAAAAGATTAAATGATTGCTGAATACAAAATAACCCTGAAAAATTTTTTCATCAAAATAGTTCGCTAGATATACCACAGGATAATAACATACCCACCGCCCAGCCATCAGCAGGGGTGAGGAGTGGATTCGCGAGTTAAATGACAAAAATATAAATTCTTATGCATGTGATCGACATTAATTCGTTATTTTAAACCGATAAGCTCTTTGAAAACATTTGAAACATTACGAACACTGGATCAAGCAACGGGTGCAAAATGCGTATTTCCCTTGCCAAAATTTGTATACTTTTATGTCCGAGAAACAAAATGTTATTGAAACTTGTTATTGTGCGTAAAATAATGTGTTTACCAATTGAAAATAATTTATGGGAGAAATTAATCTCATCGGAAAAAAAATAAATCATTATTTTCTTGAAACACTGGAAGAAGATCGTTGCCAAAATTCCAAGCGAGTTAAATGAGCAGGTGAGAATTAGCCAAGAGCTAAATTACTCCTATTGATATTGCAAAAAAAATAATGTTAAATAACAATTTTTTGTATGCACAACAAAGAAAGCCACAGGAAAGAATTATGAAATTTAAATGTGATAAAATCTTAAACATTTTTATTATTATTATATTAATTCTTTAAAAATAATTTTATAAAATTGCATTGAAATATTTTTCACCAAATTGGAAAGAGTTTCTATTAAACTGAGTTTTTCATATTTCTAAATGGATTCCAGGGACTTAATATCATTTTCAGGGGAAACTAACGAGATTTTTGTCTTTTTTTTCGTTTCGGACGACGTTTGAACGTCCATCTCTTTCATCGATTGCTTCTTAAACACCGTTGTGAAACCACTCTCGTCCTGAAATTTTATCAAGTTTAATTTCTCCTGCTAGGAAACGGTATTAAAATTTGAGCTTTCTGGACAGTGGAAGCCAATGTGAATTCGTTCTTTCATGGCATCCCTCACGCTTTTCATCAAACTGCGTCTTAACCAAGGAAAAGAGTCTTCAAGGGATGGGTATGCGAGAAGAACGCAAGACAAATCAAATACGAGACAAGTGTACTGTAGTCAGATTGGATGATGTTCCAGTCAGAATAGCACAGAATTTTAACCTCGAATGACGTTCCATATAGCCTTAATAAAAATCCTTAATTATGTAGAGTGATCATTGATGAAACTTGACCGTTGTCACCAGGACAATCGCCTAATTGCAAAGTAATTCTTAAATAATAAATAATGATGTAATTACAATTGCAGTTAACACACGTTCAAAGTACAAGTGCTCTAAAATAAATATTGCAATTTTAAAAATACCTTAAATCAGTAGCATAATTTATTACCACAAAAAGTCTAAAAAAAAGACTTGACGATGGAAGTAATAATTTGGGTAACACAACCCAGAAAGGCGGGATTCAACTTATACAATGTTTAAAAGCTGAAATTAGCCCTAAGACTTTAAAAAAATGCCATTATATTGTATCTATCCAATCGCATTAATAGATATCTAATGAATAACTTTTTAGTGTAAAATGAATATTTCAAAAGCCAAATATCCCTTGTTGGCAATTCCGCTTTCGGGGATAGAGAAAATGGCTGCATGGGACAAATATTACACTAACGTAAGTTTCCTACGTAATTGGAAAGATTTTCTTTTGGCCATTAGGCGTTGTCGAAATGTGTCTTAAAATGTATGTATTTCTTAAAAAAAACTGCATAAATCGCCATAACACATAAAACACACAAGAAATCTCTTTAGGAGCTCAAATTGCTCGTAGTATCACGGAAATTTGTAACTACTAATAACTCCACCAATAACTTTCTCCCAAACTTTCGACGTTCAAAATACATGAGTCTGTTCGTAATTAAAAGAAATTAAAATGCAAACTGAAATAAAAGAAGTAATATCATTCCATTTGCGTATTTTTTCATGCAGGCGCAATCATCGAACACTCTGAGCAACAAATATGTTGGTAACTATTAGTTTGATGGAGGCATAGTCATTGAAAGTCATTAAATCAGATTCATCATCATGTCACTAGAATTTGCATCGTTTATTGCATTAAACAGACAATTGTCATGATCATGATTATTACTCGGAATATCCAGTTTTTCTGAGAAAAAATTCAGATACTTGGATGCGAACCTCATCTATATTTGACAATGTCTAAGAGTATTCAATAAAGAAAATGATAGCCACAAACAAAAAAGCATTCAAACTGAAATATTTTCAAAACGATCTTATATTTATCAGTACTTGAATCCGATCAAGAAGTCTGCGACTTTGATTCGCAATGCATCGTAATTCAGTTGACAATCCCAAATAAAAGCAAGCGCACATAAAGGAAAGTTTACCAAGTCTTTTGAGGGCTTCCAAAATGTTAGTAATTACCATTAATATACCTGTCTCACGCACATCGTCGATTTTTGAGAGCAAAAGGTTGTCAACTGCACTTTACGTTCCATTAGGAAAAACGCCAACGCTAATCGAAGAACGTTGTTTCGCGGAAACTTGGAGATAAATCTACAAGGCTCCAAAGGAGGAAAATGGAAATCCACTGAATTAAATTTTGAGGATATTTCACATTGCGTTTCCATTCTACGAAAGAACACTGTCCGTCATCCTGAAAACGCTCACGGATGACCAATGAATGCCATGTGGGACGGCCATCGCTCTGCTATGCAAATACCTAGAATACCATGGTCATTCCTCCATCTGCTTTATTGTCCCCGGAATTCCCCAAACAAAGCCGTTTACGCTTAACAAGAGGGGAACAGTCTGGATTGCTATTTGAATGTGGAACAAAGTCATGCATTCCTCAAACTGGATGGGAGATAAGGGCGAGAAGTCCAAAATGAAATTTAGAATGAGACAGCACCAATTGGATAAGATATCATCTTAACGGTCCTGACAATACCATTACCGACTTGATTCACGAATCCAAATTTCCTAATAGCCGTATTACGTTAGCCAAAGTTAAAACAAACATTAATGTCGTTGGTATGTTTCCTAAATCATGTAAATTTAATTCAGTTTACTCAAATGTATGACTAATCAACGCGCAAAATACAAAATGAAGTTTACAAGGCCGATATAGCTTCACATAATGATTAATGATAAAAAGACGGAAATTTAGAAAAAAACGTAGTTTGATAGTATACCGTTTTCTCAAAATCAAATGAAAAATGTTGCTAAGCGAAGTGTGGTACAATGCAATTAGACTATTGAACATAAGTCACTGGAACCAGGATATAATATAAAGGAGCCTCCAATAAAAGACAATCTAAGAAATTTCTTCCCGAATCATACTTAATATTTATATTTATTATTTGGACTCTATTCACGAAATTTCAGAATACTACAAAGCGGAGCAAATTGATGAAATATTGTGTTTTTTTCATATCTATGAACCACTATGATTTCTTAATATCCCTCTGTTAGGACTAAATCTTCAATATAAACTTTTTTGCAATCAAAGAAACTTTCCCATGTTTTTAAATGAATATTGTTACCAATTAAAATTATTACATTTAAATCTATAAAATACCGTGAAAATAACTTGAAAGGCAGCGTTATTAACTATACAAACTGAAAAACTGTATTTTAATCTTGACCAATCTATTTTAAGTCGTACAAGTAAAATGATTCGCAGATATCTTAAGTAAGATAGGTAAATTGAACTAAGATGAATTGTTTGATAGCGTAACGCAAAACTAGGCTTAATTTAATTATGTATATATGTTGCAATTTATTGTCTGTGAACTGATTGTCAAAAATATAGGAGAAGACCCTACTCCTGATCTAGAATTGCGAACCCAGTAAAACTTTGGAAATCGAAATCTCACGAACAATTTTATAATTTGAATATTTTTGTGAAATTATCACCAATTTTTTTCGTTGAAAATTAAAAGAAAATAATCAAAATTTGTACACTCAGCTAAACTAAAGAGCATAAGGTTCCAATTCACTGCAGAAAATAATGAATGACATAAATAATTGTGTGCATATAAAATAAGTAGCTTTCTTCTGGTTTTGCATGAAAATTAATTTGTTAATTATTAAAAAAGGGGCTGCCCACTTCACCACAGTAAGATACCTCTCAATCAAAAGAAGAAGTTACATTGCTAATGTGAGCGCAACTTGGTTTTAAAATTTACACGACGAAAAACGTTTTCGAAGGAATACAATGAGAACACTCCGCTTTCATATGGGAAAAGGCCAATATAAAACAGAGCAAAGAAATTTCAAAAAAAAAAGAAGATAGATGCATTTGGAAATCGTTTTCGCGAATCGCGATTTTTTTCAAAATTTACAAAAAGAATCACATAACTTCAGAGGGAGCAACAACATAAAAGTGACCGCTTGGTTTTGAAGCCCACCTTTCCACTATCAAATTAAGCCGCGATATCCACCTCTGCTCCAAAACAACAGGTTCTTACTCACCCACGAGAATTATCAAAAAATCCACCGAAATATCTAGGTGCGTCGTGATATCCCACGGGTCGCGGGAAATGGTTTCAAGTGAGTACGAAGTGACGATAACTTTCCGGGGAGGTAATCAGCCGAAACACTTTCTCCCGTCTCCTCTTCCCTCCCTCCCTCCCCACCCCTTTCCCTTATCTCTCTAAGAAAACAAACCTTTTATTCCACATAAAGATAGGATTCCGGCTTGCCTCCAGCGGGGGAACTCTGTGAAGGCGAACGAAACCGACCGATTGGGGTGCACACAGCCAAAAACTCGGCGAAAAAAAACTTCCTACCCACCCGCGCTTCCCTCCTTTTGCACGTGGGCAACAGCACTCCCGCCCTGCACTACCAAGCCGTCGATCGTAACACGGAACGCCCAGGACGTCAAATGCGCGCTCGGCGAGGGCGCCACGCCCGCGATAGCCTTCGTAACCTCTCTCTCTCTCCTTTCCTCCCTCCCTCTACTCTCCTTCCCCTCCGCCAACCCTCCTCTATCCCTCCCTCGAACCCTACCGTCCAATCTCTCTCTCTCTTCCCCTCCGAACCCCACCGCCCTCTTTCTTATTCCACCACCGCCGCCTCCGCCACCACCACCATTACACGAACCTTCCTCTCCTCATCCTCCTCGCTAGTACAAAAGAGCCCCCACCACTCCCCCGTCCGCCGCCAGGGGGTCGGAGGGAACGGATACCTCCAGCGCCTCTTCACTCTCTTCACGGCACTACGAGAGGCGCCTCCCCCCCCTCCCCACAGCCCCCCTTCGCCCATTTCCCCACTTCGCCCCCCCCCCACTCCCCGGCCATTCTCCACGGACGCACACGCACGCACGCAAAGCCTCCACAACCCCCTTTCCACTCCGCCTTCCTCCTCATCTCTCCATTTCGTCCCTCCCCTGGCTCGCACGCCTTCGTCTCCACCTTTCTCCGCGATTCGGCTACGCGTCCTTTCTCTCTCTCTCTCTCTCACTCACGCCCCTGCTCGGATGTGAGCCTTCCCTCCTCCTCCAACCCACCCGCCCATCCATCCATCCATCCTCGTCGCCAAAGCCTCGAGATGGCCGTGTTGCGCGCTTTATCCCACTGGGGTTAGGTTTGTGTGCTCGGGGGCCTCGTCGGGGAAATGTGTTTTTAGCGAGAGGTCCTTTGGGCTTCTGTAGGAGAGAGGTGGTGGGGTGGAGGGAGAAGGAAGGAACGAAGGTGATCGGCGGGACGGTCGCGGGACAGGCATCTTCTCCCCACCCTCCCTCCCACCCCACCCCGACATAGGGCACCTCATTTGCATCCACAACTGATTTCAATGGGAAATGTCTTCTCAAAGACGGCTACCAATTATTTTCCATTCACTACTCTCCTCCGTAAGTATATCTCCGGTAACATTCAAATGAATTTGGTATGCGGCTATCTGAGTCTATTTCCCTTACCCTTAACAACATGTTCGGGCAGTTTTTTATTCGCCATACCCAAGGGAAAAAGCCATTTGGAATGTAACCTTCTTGGTAGCGCTCCGAAGGCTGGGAGGGTAATGGCGCGCTGTAATCATTTGTTCGACCACTGGTACTACAAGTTGAGGACGGAGCTTAGTGCAGTACTTAAACTTGAGACCCTGAGATTATACGGTGACCCTAACTGACCCGGCCATCATCCAGAGCTTTATTTACATCTATAGGCAAATCCATCTCGTCAGCCGTGTCAATATTTTCGGTGATTGTTTTTGCCAGTTAATGCAAGCGTCGCATGCTTGATCCCATTCTCCAAGTGCATGTCCATCCCAATTTGCCAGTATATTTTTGTCGAATTCAAAATAAGATATTAGACCACACCCTAACAGCACGATTCGACCAAAAAATATGATAAGTACTTCGGCTGTGCTCATTTCCACCGATGTTTCGGTGTAATTTCCTCGCAAATGCAGAAATTCCATATTTACCCCAGGAAAAATCATGTTAATTTTCCTCATTTATTAGCCGTTGCCTGAAGTCATTCCCTTTAATCTCGAGTTTGTTTAAACTGCAAACATCCAATCGTCCTTGGACCCTGCATTTCTGCCTGGCTAAATTTCATTATTTTAATTTACCTTTAAGAGGCTTTTGTCTTGATTTTACTTGTCATTCAATCCCAAACAAATGGACTGACGCACTTTTCAAAAGTAGAATATTCATATGCGATATTTGATTCGAGTAGTAAGGGTTACTTCGAACTTAAAATATCGAAGTATCGGAATGCGTTGGCCCAGTGAATGATTCATTGATAATGCCATTGAAACACCTACCGGAATCTTTACATAAGCCGACCCTGCCGTTTTCATTGAAACCCGTACCTGGAGGGCAAGAGACAATCTATCGCCGTGGTACATCTTAAATGTTTAATACAATCCAATACAAAATCAATATTACGAATGAACTTCAGATGCAAGAGAAGATTACAAGTTACATTTTCGCGAAAGTTTATTGGTAATTTTGAAAACTTAGTGAGGAATATGGAAGATAGATCCTTTAAGTGCCCATATATCCTGAGTTAATGAAATCCAACCCTAGGTTTGTTCTTCTCCGCAATGGCGACATTATCGGCTTGAAAACTGTTATAAAATTCAGTTTCTTCCCTCTTCTATCCCACTTTTGCCATTTTTTCTTCAATTATCTTCTCCCTCTTTCCATTTATCTAGCCTACAGATATTCATAAATTTTCTGATTCAGCATCAATTAAGTTTCCTCAAGTAATTCCTCCCCAACGTCATAACCAAACTCTTTTATAAATAACTTTTAGTAAAACTTTTCTGCCAGACATGTTTCAACATTCAGCAGGAGAAGGTCTGCCATTCATTATTAGCCTTATAGAATTTAATTCATTTAATCACAGAATCAAGGAATGCGAGAATTTTACGTTCCACCACCTCCTCTCTCCCTTGAATTTTCAATTTTTCAACTTCTCATCCAATTGGCCGGTGTAAACTTCCATTTAAAATTAACCAAGAAATAAAAACTTGCGGATGATTACTAGTTTTAAAAACATTCTTATATTTTATCAAACGCGAAGAACATCTGCCATCTACGATTTCCTTTTTCTGAATTTGTATGAAATTCGAAGTTCCTTCTTCTCCCTTAAAATTTCCTTCAATCCCTCTGTACATCTCCTTATCCACAATGGTTTGCCTCTCGTACAGCCTTAACGTATGCTGCCCTCTCTCTTTATACCTTAAATTAACGCAAGAGAATCGAAAAGTAAAGTGAAGAAAAAGTGTAATTGTAGGAAGGACGGTGTTGCTTTTACAGCCTAATACTCATTTCTCGAAATCAAACCCCTTTGACACCGTCTACGTCTACTTAAACTGGTATTTGAGTTTGCGACCCGGGCCAGCACGATTAACCTCGCCTTTCCCTCTCCTTTTGGGATTTCCTTCACGAAATGAATCGAAACTGAAAAATTGGAAGTGCGGAGGGGAGAGATTTGAATAGGAATTTGAGGTAGAGATATATGCTATGCAATCAGCGAAAATAAACCGGAAAATTCCATAATTCGGTCGCAGTCAACGACCACACTACGCTCATTTCTGAATGCCTTGGAGACTTCCACCATTGGAAACGTTTGCCCCGGATTATCGGTTAAGTTAACAAACTTTTAATGAGACCAAACTCCGTCCAAAAGACACCGTTTCTCAAAACCCTACATTGCGGATATATTGGGGACGTAGACAACTTTTCAGAAGGAAATCTCTTCCTTTCCAATTGTGCTCTCTTATTTTTTGTGATTCTGGTCTTTATATGGCTCATCAGAAGTAAAGCGTATCAGGATTGCTGCTTGAAAGGTTCCGCTGCCGTATGCTGGGAGAAGGGTATCTATATTTTGTACTCGATGGATTGGCTAGTTTTACGCCTCGAAAAACTGAGAGTCCAGAATCAATGTGAATGCGTATGCTGGCACAAATCATTCTTTGAATAGAGTAAACAAATCGTCATCCTTTACAGCTTATCCCAGTGTCATATATTCTACCAATACTTTGTAGCAGGCGACATAACCGAACATTTTTGATTAATGGACGTGCGTCGTAACTCTGCGACCGACGTAACTTTATCGTATAGCATTCATTCTTTCTGTCGATGAAGGAATAAATTCTTTTATTCACATTTAAACGGACATGGGTATATTTAAATAGGTATTGGTACAATTCGATTCATTATCACCAGTTAAAAATTATTTAATAAACTAAACGTCAACAGTAAATGCAGCAGCAGTAAGTAAATGATCAACTATCCAAAAGATTAACGCATGAGATTAATACCGATGTATCTTATATGGCAAAGATTTACTGTTACCAAGCAAAGGACTACCGTCAAACTTAATTAAACAGAGAGGTTAAGTCCTCATTGCGACATAATCTTGGTACACTTAACTTAGTGCGTTTTGGTTCACTTCACTTTATTCTAAATCACCTTTTTGTCCTTTTTCACGCATTATCTTCCAACCGTTTCCCTCAGTGTAACTCAAGGACTCTTCGTAGGTCACATAGAGTCATTTTTAATTACAAAACGCTATCAAAGACTTGAAAGCGGAAAAATATGGCCGGTCAGTTCTACATAATTTATCTCAATTCGTCCCTGAGTATCAATAGTTGAAGAACTCAACGCGAATCAAACTTATGCTTTTGGTTGCCAAAGCATCTCAACCAGTTATACACGTACAAGATAGAGACATTTTTTTTAGCGAATGAAATCATCTTTTTTTAATTTAGGAACAGCGTAATTTAACTGTCCATAAATATTTGTGCAGTTTTTCTTATCTCTGAATGTGGATCTTAATTAATTTTTTTCATCCTGTTTTATCGCCTACCTCAAGCGATTTCGTCCAAATCCGAAGGCTAGGGAATCCAAATGAGGATATTGAAAGAAGTTACTGTGGTAGCTCCTAAAATTGAGGCCGGAATATCAAACGTGATGCACATTAGGCAAGAATTTTACAATATTCTTCAGCAGTGAAATAGTATTAAGTACAATATCCTAAAAATTTCTATTGTAATAGATTGTGCAAATCTTTACCTTGAAATCGCCATTTGGCAGTTAATGAATTCCAATGATAAATTTCGTGTCCTGTAATAACAATTATTTCTTTGGCTTGCTCGAAATATCCTCGATATTTTTCAATTATCTTTGGAAGCACGCATCAATGAAATACAAATAAAAAATTATACGTTAATATTGTTGCCAAGGAAGGTTCGAAATTTTATCCCAATAAAGCAATATTGATTTGACTATGGAACTCATTAGGAAATCTCGGAGCAATTAAAAAATATAATAGCATTTTCAGTGTCGTGTACCAATGGAGATTCCTGAGGTCAAATGATAATGTTGTGATTTCTACACACAGTGAAATTCTCCTCGCATTCCTTTCATTCACTAAAATACATCAAGTAAATAACTTCAACTTCATGTCTCCTATAAATCCGTCTGGAACTCATACATCCAATTCCCCATGCAAAGATACATTTGCGTGAGCTATTCTCAAGCGTATTTTTTCATTCTGCTATGACCCCAGGTATGAGAGGTTTCCCATTTAATCAAGTCTTGTGCGTGAGATTGGCCCAACACGTGCCTCGGTCGGTTCAGCGGCCTGTATGTATGTCTCAAGGTAATTTTTTCGTCTCTTTTTTTATAGTTTCAGTGATTTTTTTCTGATACTTTAAATGTGCCTATCAGTATTAAATACCGTATGGCCCCCTCATAAACTCTTCGGCGGTAAGGTTTTTTCATTCGTGCGATAATTCACACGCCACAGCAATCTAATCACGGAATATCGACGGATTACGAACGTTGTCGACTGTTCCTTAAAGAAAGCCATGAAATTATTCACGCGAGAGCTATACTTAATGGGTATCAAATTAAAACGAGTTTCACGGATTGGTCCATAGTTTCACCCCCCCCCTTTCAATCCTCCTCTTCTTGCCTCCTTTTCACGACCTCAACGCCCCACCCCTCCACTCGCCCACGTCGACGCCCAATGGGAATATACGCGCTAATATTTTAACTCGATATTCCAATTACAGAACGTTTTCAGATAATACAATCAACTCCTCGCAACAGATTTAATCAAGGCTGGCATGATAACCAGGTCTGCCGTGATAGGGTTTGAGAAAACGACGGACCGGCGGCTACTGACACGGTGATACTTGATCATAAAAGATAGGAAACTTGCATATCAGCCACCAAATAATGAACACTCAGGGCCTCAAAAAGACTCATTGTCGATTACGTAAAGCAAACGACGTCCCCGCAAACTTAATTCGTACCCTCCTTTATTTTCTCACTTCCTCTTTGACTATCTGCTCGAAAAGTGCCAGGAGTTTAACATCCATGGTTTGAGTAATAATAATCAATATTAAATGACCCGTGAATGACCAGATCGATTGCATACTCTCACAATTTTAATCCTGCGGTTAACGTTGAGAAACACGTTCCTGAGTATTTCTCTCCCTATGCACCAAGGGGAGAGAACCTTGGCTGTGCCAAGATGTTACCGTTGCTGGCAATCGACATCGACAATACAATAATCCTCGTATTACCCTCAAACAAATCATGGCAATATGTCTGCACCAGCACTTACCATGGCTACATTTGCGTAGTTCATTTTATTAAATGTTAATGTTGATATTGTCTCAGAATATTTGCGAAACATGGTCCCAGTTTAAGAAAAATCATTGAAATCTTTACAATATACCTCATCTGAGGAAATTACAGTTTTATGAAAATTAATTTATCCCCGAAAAAAAGTTCTAAGCTCGATACCAATCAATGTTCAGCGGACTATTTGCCCCTTTATAATAATAAACTTAGTACAAAAATGCCACATAGATAGCGTGGGAGCTAGTTTTCAGATTGTGCTTCGGTAATTACGAGCTAAATGCCAACGAGACGTTGTCGGACAAATAGTTAAAAAACAAAATGAGAGACTGACATTGTCTCGTAGGTTGTTTATTAACACTTTAATTATTATTACTTTTTAATTAATATTTTATTTCTTGTCACTTAATTAATTTCAAATTTAAAATATTTCATCTTTATGTCATAATACCCTCATATTTTCTTCGATACTATCTTTTTGATTCATTTTTATTTTCTCACTCGGTTTTCGTTTGAATTCACATAAACCAAGCAACAAATCGACCTTCTTTTAAATCGAATCTTTTAAATGAAAAAATTGAGCGAAATTGTCCTCCTTAATTTCTATGCCCTAACCACCAATCTAGAGCAGAATCCGTATTCGATGGGTCCGAATGATCATTGACCCATTGTAAAGAAGGTGACATGGCCAGTTTCATGTCGCAAAAGATAGTGGACGGTGAACTATGGCCTGGTCTTCTCTGAGGGATGGAAAGGGAGGCAATATTCAGGTTTGTGAAATACCTTTAATTGAAACTTTTATGGAGACTAAACGCAGAATTGATACTCTTGCACCAGCCGTGTTCGGGTGGTGTACATAGAAACCCACGATAATCATGTGCAGAGAGGCGAGTTAACATATCCTAATCAGCAGCTTGTGATAGAGCATGTTAACGTTTTTCAAAAGAGACGAGAGTTATTATGGGAAAAGTAAAAGAGTACTTGAATATAAACGCACCATTTCTTGTTTAAAAAAATAGATCCCAGGATCTAAAGTTAACAACAGATTTTGTACATAAGCTTGTAAGAAAAATGTTTCCAATATTTCATTCCATTGACCACATATGTTCTGTTACTTGTATTAAATGTAACTTACTGCCAGTGAAACCTGGTGATATGTAAGTCAAACACAAGTTGGAAATTCACCTCGAGACAGATGAAAAAGCAAGGCAAAAATTGAAACCAGAGAATTCATCATTTCAGACCCCTACCAGTTAACGTCAGCATGTTATCACTTGATAAAGAACAGGCCTTATCTTTCTTTGCTTTAACCCACAGACAGATGTTTTACTCCCGTCAGTTGTCTTTCCACAAAGTGTGCATTAATGCTGATGACAAAAATCAAAGACGCCTGTTTTTATCATTGAGCAAAGAGGAAATGAAATCTCTTCATGGTTGCACCTACATTTTCAAGCATCGACTTCTGGACTAGCCGAGAAACTAAAACTTATAGTTCTGTTTCACGACTGCATTGGATAAAATAAAATATTGACCAAATTTCTTTATCTTTCTTTGACAACTGTGAATGAATTTTATTGAACTAATCACAAATACTTAGTCTGGCCACTTCTTCCTCTGTTACTATGACAATACTACAGTCTTAAATTCTATGATTTAAACGCAGCTGCAGACTTGTGTGTTATTACAGGAAAACTTCATAATTATAAATATGTATTCTTGGATCAAACTTTGAAAAAGGTAACCCGGAGTAGTGCAAATAAAGACCACCTTCAGAGAATTGGAAGCTTTTGAAACATTGAAAGTCATGAAAAATTAGGTTAAAATCAAAAAGATTAAAGAAAAGATCAATTTCAATTCATTACTGCGTCAAAATATATCATCACATCTTTATCTTCAATGCCTGCTATCATTGCTGAAGGAAGAGAATTATTAGTTTTTTTAAGACAACTAACTGAATTGAAAAATTGTTTCCAACATTTTCAAGAAATAATTAAATCGTTATTCAAATATTGACAAATTGCACGGATTACTAACTATCAATAACTGAAATTTCTAATAAAAAAAGCATTTATTTAACAGTAAGAGCTTGAAAAAAAACGAAAACGAAAAAGTATGGTTTTTGTTTAATTGCCACTTGTAAAATTTTTATCGTAATAACTAGGACAATTAGAACAAACTTAATTTTTTCATAAAAAAAGAAAACTCAAATGATTTTGCTGTGGTAGTATTAAAGATCCGTTATTGAAGGGATAAAAACTTTAGAAGTCTCTGAAACAAAATCTTATTTCGATGAAAAACTATCAATGTCGCACAGCTCCATCCTTATGATGAGTATGATGGTGCGGTAACTATCGTACTGGCTTCCCACTCTGAGGGCACGGGTTCGAGTTCTGACGTCATTTAATATTTTTGGGTGGTATCTCGATCCCTGCTTTGTGGAGCGCGCTTCGAGTGAGTACGCCGTCCGTCGAATGGGACGTTAAGCCTCGGACCTCTTGGCGCCTTTCGTCAAGAGTGGGCCAATGCCGACGCCGGGTTTCTCTCCATCTTTCCTGTCCATCTCTAATGGCGCAAATGACCTGAGCTGTCGGTCATCTTCCCTAAATACTACTACCACAACTTGAGTATGGAAACCTCGACTCCTGATTGCAGGCAACACTCACGATCGATCTGTTCAAACGCCTGTCGACGCACGATCGATCTGTCGTGAATTTAAACTTAAATTAGAGAAGTAGGTAAACGCAAAGGCAGATGTAATAAAACGCTGCTGTTTTTAGGAATGGTAGTACGAATGCTTTCGAGGATTATCATTTTTTTATTGTACTACTGATATTGGTTGTTGGATTACGCCATTTCAATGATATTTTTGATACAAAATGTATCGAGGTGAATAGATTCTATAAGGCAGTTCAGTCATGCATGTATATATTATATTCACTGGAGCTATATCGTCAACAAGGAGGTTATATGCGAAGGAAAACGGTGCCAACCGACATGCGGTAAAGAGATTTAAACGCTTAGCACTAAAAATGTGGAGATCACGCGTAGAAGTTGGTTGGACTGCCTGCGTTTACAATTATCATACTCAGTCATACCCGAGTACATATCGACCTCGGTCGATTTCGATACTTTCGATGGAGTAGTCACCGCTCGAATCACCGAAATGTGATACCACCAAAGCATTCAGATTGGTCAAGGAGGAAATAGAAAGATCCTATTTAAATGTAACGTTTGTTTTGAGAAGTAAACAAATACTATATATTCATTATACTATTAATATTTTTTCAACAATCAAAAAGTATTTGATCTATTTTGTTGGTTTCTATGCCTGCAACTATGCATTAAGAGGTTTTGAACTTAATTAAGATGGCGTTCTCTAAGACAAATTTAAATAGTTCACCAGACATCTTGAGTGCACCTGAGAGGAATTATATGTCATCAAGCGTTGACGGCTGTGTATCAATACGTTTTCTAAACTCAATTTACATCGCAGTCAGCTGTTTGAAGCCAGCAATTTGTAAAAAGCTTCATTCTCTTCGCACATTTTCAGTTGAATTCATTTACTGTACTGAACTCCGCTCCGAATGCGATGGTGTTCAGGTTTGCTGAAGGAAAAGAAGGCAATGTCCTATCCCCTTCACCAGCTCAAATCCATTCTCTCCCTTCCTAACCCCGGCAAACCCCCCCCCTCATCCCAGGGTGACGCGTTCTTCGCCCGACCGATCCTGGTAGTTTTTATATCTTTCTCTCTCACAAGTCTTGTTTCCCCCTCCCTCCAGCGCCATCTCTCCCCCCCTCTCTCCTTCTCAAAAGGCACTCCTTCGCTTCTCTGGGTTCAACAGTGATTTCACTTTTAAGAGTGGGACTCTTCACATTTATTGAGCGTGCACTCCACTCATAGCGCGCTCGCGAGCAATTTTTCCTACATCCATTTCTGGCGTCTGACGTATGAGCCACTCGACCGAACACGATGCCCAAAGGACACATATCCCGTTCTCCAAGTCCACTTAAAACGCACATTAGGGAGGCAAAAATAGGCGAAGATGTTTTCGCGCTAAGCTTCGTAATGCGATGTAGAGAACAAATATTTTGAATGTTTCATACCACCCTCAAGGCATCCTTACTTTCCGCAAGGGATAACTACCAAAGCATGCACTGAAAGTTTCGATGTGAGAGTGTTTCAATGAACTACACGGATAGTATGAAATTGGAATTACTCAACTGAAAGTGAAATTTTATTTTTTTAATCTGTATATCATTCCAATGATATTTGAGTATTTCTCAATTGGCATTTCTTAAAGAAAATATTCCATTATTCCAATTTTTAAATCTGCATCATTTCGTTTAATAATAAATAAAATCGCGAGTCTCTAGAGCCTATTCCATGGCAAAAGACATTGAATATAGTGACGAATCAGAATTATACGGGAGCTACGGGATGGTATTTCGCGATTTCTCTTAGCCAACAGAATATATGTATGTAACGTCTATGGGCTAAACGTTTGCGTTTAGTGTGAGTACGAGAGAGTTGCAGGATTGATTAAAGAAAATCTTTCGCGTGCATTATTCAAGATTTAATACAGTAGAAATATTGCAACCAATGCTAAAAAAATAGTCGGCGTCAGTGTAACGTTTCAAGTTTAAAAATTAAACGGAACTTTTAAAATTCAACAATCGTCACAAAAACCAAACAAAATTAATTTTTGATCTCGACCTCGTTTATTAACTTTTTCGTGAATAATGAATTATATTTCTGTATTCCCACGTCAATTTACGTCATTTATCCTCAAATATCGATTTTAAAACACTAAATTTCTACTCAGATTTTATAATTCCCAAATTTCCAGTGTTTAGCAGTGACATTTAATGAAACTTCACTTCAAAAATGCATTTGCACCTATAATACCAATCATAGAACATTTCAGCTTCTTTGGTCTATGAAAGCAAAAGATGGAGGCATTTTTTTAAATCCCGTATTACTTTTTAATATAGAATACAAATGATTTATGTAGTAATTTTGTCAACGGTAACCGTTAAATGGGAAATTCGAAAGACAAAATAGCATTAGACTAGTGAACCTTTTTATATCATTATTTAATTAATTTTCATTTTATCTTATAAACGAATACTAACTCTGTAAAATAAAAATATGGCAGTTCACTATACATAGAATTTCAGGATTTATTCAAAAAATCAACTAAATGGAATTTAATCATGATATATTGAGTCACTTCATGGTAAGTACGCATAATGGCTGGCAATACCTTATAAAAGTTTATCTGCCATAATAAAGGAAATCAGGAATATTATGATTCCAGAAAGGTTTTAATTGTAATTTAATTTAAATAACCTGACAATATTTTAAATTTCAATCAATCAACTAATTAACATAGATGATCGTAATGCACATTTAGCGAATGACTCCGTTAATAGTTTCTTTCAGGGCATCTCCCGCAGTTTCTTGGAATTTTAATTTAAAATTAATTAAACTAAATCCTATCATATCCTGGCTCAGGCATAAATAAAACTTGTGTATAAAAAATCAAACTTTTTATCCATTTTCCTATTTAAAGCATATTCAACAACTACGTAAAATCTACTCTCGTCAATATTTTTTTACTAATACTAGACCGAATTACCGAGCGGTGTTTGAAATGGGATGTCC
Organism: Hetaerina americana; assembly: GCF_022747635.1. NCBI lineage: Eukaryota > Metazoa > Arthropoda > Insecta > Odonata > Calopterygidae > Hetaerina > Hetaerina americana. The sequence goes on from NW_027286874.1 coordinate 72,940,422, forward strand.
ATACGAAAAGAGGGTGTAAAAAAAGACTACGCACTTTGAATTTAAACGTAGCGATAATAATGATTTAACGGTCCACCATAAAGCAAATAAAGGCTAAGTAAAGATAAGATGAAATTTTCAGCCATCTCGGGTTAGCCTTGAATGAGAATATTTGCACCCTAAAAAAAAAAACTTTCTTCTAGCTGGCGTCAAAACCGTAGAACGCCCCTTCCTCGTGCTCATAAATTTCACCCCATTTAACCGGATATTTCGCGACTAAAAGCGTTTAAGTTTCGCGCGTCAAGTTCAATTATCTGACCCTTTCCAGAGTGTTAGTCGAAAAGGTCTCTTATACACCGGTGGGATCACTGCTCTCATCTCGAAGTCCCTTTAAAGTACTCCTCCCCTTTCCATCTTCCACCTATTTCGATTGGTCCCCCCAACTCCCACAGTCTCTATATAAATATGACGTTTGTCTACGGTTGTTTACTTTCAACCTTGTGTTGGAGGTGTTTTCCCTTCGGTTCGCTGAAGAGGGCCACTTTGTGGCCGAAACACGCGTGTTCGACGCACTTCCTAGTTGCTTTTTACCTGTGTCCAGATTCTCCCAGAAGTTGGGCCCTTTTGAGTGTGTGTGCGTTTCTCGAGTGCTTGTGTGTGTGTTTGGTCTGTGCCATCCACAGAGTGTGTGCTTGAGAATATCCTGGAATCTTTAACGGGGTCTACTCTACAGCCTCGTGAAGGATTCCATCTCCATCTGAAATTCTTTAACAGGGTCTCACAGCCTCGTGAAGGATTTCAGACAGGATAGTGTGCGTGTGGCTGTGTGTTGGTCCCTGACGCGGATTAATCTCCCGTAAACCGCCACAGAGTGTGTGCTTGAGAATATCCTGGAATCTTTAACGGGGTCTACTCTACAGCCTCGTGAAGGATTCCATCTCCATCTGAAATTCTTTAACAGGGTCTCACAGCCTCGTGAAGGATTTAAGGCAGGATAGTGTGCGTGTGGCTGTGTGTTGGTCCCTGACGCGGATTAATCTCCCGTAAACCACCACAGAGGGTATTCTGGTCGAGAGGTTGTGGTTGGTCCCTGACGTGATTCCCGTCACACCAACACAACAATTGGTCTGACGAGAGATTGGCAACTAATCCTTACGGCCATTGGAGTTTTCTTCCCCTTTCTTCAATACCCACTAGTTAAACTATATTATCTGGTAACTAAAAATATATGGACGCAACAGAGGAAATCGTTACCCTAACTTTGGATTTCACATTCAACAGCGCTTATATGAGGTGATTCTTGCCCTCACCAATAAAACTTGACCTGTTAAATTCATTCAGGTAGCGGTTTCCGTTCCGTACTGCATTCACTGAGAAAACAATAGGACTGATCAAATAAACTAAAGGTATTATATCACGGAATCTATTTACGCATGTCTGGAAAGGAAATCCTCACCTTCGCACTCACGCAAAAGCGCTATGGAGAAAAGAAGAACTAATATGGTAGGGAATAATTCATTAATAATATCTTTGCGAATTTATAATAAGAAAATAAAATCCACTGGATAACTAACTTAAAGAGTCGAAACGATATTATCATAACAGAATATGCAAAATGTTTTTCTGATATCAATTAACAAAACAGAAATTCCAATTTTTCTAAATATCATATATACATTTGTCTACCACAGTAGCGAAAACTGGATGAGACAAATCAAGAGACATGAAAATGATTCAATGACAAATTGGATGAAATGATCACAGACAGAGAGAGGTTCTGGAGAAAATTCGGAAAACACAGTACACCGCTTCCGCTGTGATAGACATATTCGAGTGGGGAGTTCACAGCGAGGATCAAGTATATTTCTTCAATTATCTATGTACGGTATTGAAGATTCCTGCATTCTTGAAGGGGAAAATTTTTGCCATTGACTGAACATTATCCCATCTTACGGGGCAAGTGTTTTTCAAGCATTCCAACCGGGTTTATTGGTTCAGAAAACATCATACTTTCTGATTGCTTTAAAAAGCCGTTCGGAATGTTTAAGACGCTGTCACCTCGTAAAACGAACTAACGTGGAAGACAACTCAAAAGCCCATCCATAATAGGGAAACAACCTTCGAAAACCTTAACTTTAACATCATAGTTAATCCTTACCAATCCAATACCGTCCAAGCGTATTTTAGCATTTCTCAAGCCTAAGATTGCGGACTTTATTAAGACGCAGCTTCGCAAAGGAGCTTAAGTAAGAATGATTCCGGCAGAGAACAAAGAAGTTTCTAAGTTCGACATAATGGTGACGGCTTCTTTTAATGGCGCGTGAATGAAGAAATGCGGGAAGGTCTTTTACTGTTTCTCCTATATCTCCCAATCCCTCGACGGGAGGAAGAGAGCGAATACTAAGACATGTCGACCATAACCCTAGGAGTATCGTGAGCCACGATCCTACTTCAAAGCTCAAAAAAACACGTTAACGTGTCCAAAAAGTTAAAAAAATATAACAAAGGAAGGAGCAAACGGTATACATATAAAGACGCAGACCAGAAATCGTGCAGAAACGAGATGAGGAGGGCAGAAAGGTTGAGGAAGACTGGCTGGCGAAGTAAAAGATCGCCTTTAAAATAAAAAAAGCAAACAAGAGAGAAGAGAAATAAGTGTGTTCCTGTTGAGTGGAGAAGGGAGGGCAGGAGCTATAGTTAGGGACAAGTGAGCATCGGCGTCGGTTGAGAGCAGGAGGGGGAGTGGCAGGAAGAGGGATTCGGACAGAGAGGGCGAAGTGCGTGCTGGCGATGGAGGCTCGGGGGCGCTATTGTGCGCGGAATCTAATCGTCCACTCATAAACCCAAGGGACGAGTGCCTCCAAAGAATTCCAGGCGCGAAGTGAGGGCGAAGGGATGGTTGGATTTCAAAGAGGGCAAAATAGGCAGAAACTCCTGTTTTGGACAAGTGAGACAGGGTTCTTAACGAATATTTCCTTAAGTGACGTCCCTCCTCCATTCCTTCCCTCACTCTCTCTCTCACACACACCCATCCTCCTAGTCTACCGCTGAGTGAATAACCTCTTAATCGCGCTTATGCGTTTCTTTTCTGTTGAGTGTCTGATTAAAAGCGAAGCATTGAAACCTGGCTGGAACTGGCCACCCAAATTTTGGAATTTTGAAAAAGCATTTCATCTTAGGAAGTTGATTAAACAAGTTAACTTCTGGCGCGGAAAACACGTTCAATATTTGCATATCCTCAAGTAGAGTTTCCCTAAACGGTGTGCCACGACATATATATAACTCTCTGTCTTAAAGATGCCCTGGGTGGGCCAAGAATTGTATAAAGCAATGTGTGGTGAACATTTCAGTGAAATTAGACTGTTAGGAGCTCTCCAAACCTTGATTAAACATCATAACACATATGGCGTGCATGATCAAACAAGTACGCCATAGCTTTTTTAAACATTGTAAATTATAGTAGGATTCTCACACTGAGGGAATAGCACCATGTGTATAGTATGGACCCCTTAAAAAGATATAAATGATCGCGATATTTTCGAATTTAAAACCCTCTCCAAATATCGAACTGTATGCATTGTATTGACTTATCGCTAAGTGCACGGAGAATGTGGACTTTAATTTGAGCTGAGAGGGGAAATGACCCAATATTAAAAAGAAAACAATGACAATATACTTATATCTGCACAGACATCAGTTCATTGAATAAAAAGAATCATTGCATCTTACTCTGAAGTAAAATACGGTAAATTACACCTCCAGTTTAGAGACGGTTAGTTTCTTTTCATATGCTGCTAGAATATTTTCTGATTAGTCTCTTATATATTACTTCTTATTGAGCATGACCCCTTCGGTAAGCGGACGATTGGACCTTCTTTAGAAGAGGAATATGCGGCACGTTCTTCTTTGTTATGACTCTCCAGATGGTCGTATTAGTGGGGCATAAGAAGGATTGTGTTGCGAAAAGAAGTTTTTACCTGGAAGAATGGAGTTTATGAAAAGGGCATTGGGTAAGGTTGTTAAGCAAATGGTGGTGAAATCTTTGGTACGGTGCGGAAAAATTATCGTTTAAATATTATGATAGGCGTAGACTAGAGGCATTTGAGGTAATGGCGTGAAGAAGGATGGAAAAGGTGAAGTGAACAGAGGGTAAAACGAACGAGGAAGTGTTAAGCATGCTGAAGAAGGAGAATAGATCGTTGGTAGAGTTTCAGTGGAGGCAGCAAAGATGGACGCAAAGCGTTTTAATTGGCAGTGGAATTTTGAAGACTTTAATAAAGGGGACAATTTTAGGCGAGCGAGAAAGGAGTGGAAAAGTTGACATAGAAATTTTGTACGGAATAAAGGGAGGTAGGAAAAATGCGGAATTGAAGAAGGGTTTATTTGACTGTCAGGTGTCAGGTTGTGTCTTGTCGGTCAAAGTTCAGAAAAGTATCACTGTGCACTCTTGAGTCAATCCAAAACCTACCGTTTACTGCCAAATAATAATGAGGGCTCTCAAATCCTAAAGTGATTACGGGTCACGTTGCAGTTATTTTCACCTCAGCACGGTCACAAAAACAGGATTTTACATCCAAACCCGATCGTCCAACATTGTGCGGGTCGGTCTGAGACCATTTATGGCCAGATTTGTTCAGAACCGTCTAGTTTCCTGGAGCACCACTCTTGTCGAATTGAATTCTTGCTTTAATTCCATCCATTAAAGGAAATTTATGTCCAAGCCGTTAACGTGGCATGTTTATCAAATTAACACTTGGTCCACTCTTGATATCGCAGATACAGAAATAAGAGAACGTACAGGGACAATTTCTGGCGACCTTCAATCCTTTTTTATTCAGCCCTCAGACTTGGAAATTAAACCGCGTCAGTATCCCTCTTGAATACCCTTGTTCTTGGAAACCGACCTTCGGCTCTTAGAGGCAACAAGGGTGCCGGAGTGGAAAGTGTTTAACGGGAAGGAATGAGAGGGAAGGTGAGAGTGCGGTAAAGGAGAGGAGCAAAGGTCTTTGGGTGGCGGAAGGGAGGGAAGGGAACAACAGAAGGGGAAGCGAGGATATGGAAGAGCAAGCAGAAGGGAAATGAAGCGGCGAAGGGCGAGAGGGTGAAGACAACGGAGATGAAGAGGAGATGAAGAGATTGCGACGAAGATTGGGATAGAAGGGAATGAAAACCAGAAATCAAATGGAATGAATTGGAGTCAAAATTTATCACTAGCACCTGCTCAACAACCACGGACGGTTTGCAGTTTGGAAAATAAGATGCAACGGATTGAGAAATTATATTTACTTGATAAGAATCGAAACGTGTAATGATGATTGATTACATATGTTTTTGGTGACAAACAGAAACATTATCCAACCAATGGCAAGCAAATACAGGTGACCTGATCCATGTTAAACCACCAGAACGGATATATGGAACGGATGTACCACGGAACGAATGAATATCATTTTGACATTGACTTCTTATCCACAATTTTTATACCACTGAAATTGTCAGTAATGTGATTCGTGCTCATTTTCTACCCTTCAAACTCACGTTTGAAAGTTTTTCAGAATGATTTGATCTCATGCATTTAAACACATTAAAACTAATATTCACTCAAACTACATATATGTGTATCATTACAAATTAAAATATACAATTTATATTAAAATTGTCAGCAATTACTCACGGAATATAATAGTTAATAGGAGTGGCTTCTTTTATTCCATAATTTCCATTTAAGGACTGTTTTCATTGCGATCGTATTTGCATTAATTCGATAGTTTGATGTCACTTATACAATTAATAATAATATTTTTTACTGTTTGATGATCAAATTGATCTAGAGAGATCATTTCAGCATAAAATGACATACATTTGCGGTAATAATAAATTCTCCGTAATATCGCACGCTTATTTAGGATATTTAGGTATATAAAATGTCATTAAAACATATAATAATCTTAGCAGCATTACGGCTATTAATTCAGTTTTTCAATGCAGAAATAACCAAAGCAATGATTAAGTGCATTCTGAAGTAAAGAAAGGTCACGCAAATAAGCCATGCGATCCTCTCCACGTAATTGAAACTTCCGAGACTGCTTCCCATTGTTTTTAGGATGACGCGTATCATCTACTAGCCTAGATGCGGAGGAAAGGGGAGAGGGAAGATGACACCACGCCCATTTTGTATGGTAACCATGAAAAGTCGCACAGTTTTACGAAAAAATACGCCACCTCGTAAGCTGCACCGCTCAGCTTCTCGTCCGCAGAAAAGGTAGAATGACGTCCTTGGAGCCATCCCTTAACCCTCCAACTCCCCACCTCCCAACCGGCGGGAAAAGGGTCATTCAAGCAGGTTTGACAACGGAGGTTTTAAAAAGAGATTTGATCCAACGGGTAGGGACGCCCGGATCGAACCATCGACCCTCAACATGACATCGCCTCACACCTTTTCTCACGTCCGATACGTGACGAAGAAGAGATTGGAGAAGAGAGGGAAGGGGGGAGATAGGTGAGGGAGGAGAAGTCAAAGGGGGGGAAGAGTGGAAAAAAAGTTTGAATGGACGAGGGAAGAGAGAAATTTGCTGAAAGAGAGGATGCATGCGAGTGGGGAGCGAAGCAGTTGAGTAGGACAAAAGGAGGATGACCTACGAATAGGGAGGGGACGGAAAAGGGATGGGAGAGCCCGAGAGGAGAGTTAGAGAGAGGGAAAGAGGGAAAATCAAGGAAGAGCGGAAGGGTGGGTGGAGGAGATTGAGAAGGGGGGGGGAGGGGGAAGCGTGTTGGAGGCGGACGTAACGTTCGCTGGTTGCCATTGGCAACGGTTTCGACCCGCCGCTGTTCTCTTCCTCCCCCTCCGCTTTTTTCCCCCTTCTCCCGTTATTCCAACCCCCCCCCCTGCACGCCTCCTCCACCTTTCCATCCACGCACTTTATTTATCATCTTCCTCTTTCTCCTCTCTCTCTCTCTCTCTCTCCCCCTCCCCTGTAGAATTTTTGGTTCCCGCCTTTTCGCCGGGGATCCTCATCGCGTCCCATCCACCTTCCCCCCCCCCCCCCCAAACCCCCTCTTCCGCCTCGCCCACCCTTGCCCTGAGACATCCATCTTCCCGTTCGTCGAACCGTTTCCTTTTCCCGCCCCAATTTCGAGCGCGCTATTAGATATAAGAGATCGATTTATGGTTGGTTTAGTGACAAAAAGGGAGTGAGGGGTTCGAGGTCATTTCGTGCGGGTGCCTAATTCCCAGGGAATTAGGCAGCGAAAATGTGGCTTGACGGTGTCCCACTGGCTCTCTTTCGAGGAGAGAAGAAATAGTGAAAATAGAAAAGAAGAAATAGTGCGAATTCATCGTCGTCTGGGGGCCTGGGAAAAACACAAGAGAGTTATGAATGAAGGTGACAAGTATGCGCGTCCATTTTTTCCGCATATTTCCTCTTAACGTCGTCCTTTGTTTACAAACGTTCGTTCCTTAAGCGAGAGATGGTCCAGGTAATAATAAACAGCAAAATTAAGCCTGCGAATGGTGCATGTAAGACATACAATGACGGTTATACAGTAAACATAATAAAATCTGAAGTGGGCGTTTAAAAATATATTACTTTCCAAGTCAATGCGAAATCCGTTTAAAAACCAATGCAAATGGTTAAAACTTGCAGCTGGCGTTTTCAAAATTAAACGCACGATAGAGTGGCACAGTCGCGAATTTTCACATTAGTAAAAATTTGCACATGTGCACATGTCCTTCAGTGATTGGCTTATGCCGCAAAAATGTAACACATTATTCTCATTTTTTTTAAGTTCGCAGAATAGAGATCAATTCTAAAACTTGTGTAATTTTGTTTCAGAAAAACGTTTCACGAAATATTATATACTTCATGGATACGCGGGTAAAAGACTTCATCTTAATTATACTAATTTCATATTATCATATCTGTAGCACATGTGTGAAAATGACAGTAATTGTATTAATTCAAGCAACTTCGGCGTCACGGGTGTGAATTTTAATAGGCACACTTTAATTTAATTCGTATAACCGGCGGTCGCGACTGGTTACATTTATTTTCTGCCTCTTGTACAATTTTTCAGACCTTATTATACTACTACTACAACGGTGTGTCATAGACCAGCCATTCTATCTTTCCATTTTAATAGCTCGCTGAAAGAGTTCAGTAAAATTTATTTTTATGTCCCGTTAATTAGTTCAGTTTTAAATCGTTTAACAGTAGACCATAATGCAATATTACATGGCTAATATAAGCACCCTTAAAAAGACGACATCATGCACGCTCTGGTATTTTTCACCGAAATGTTTTCGGTAAAAAATATATCCACGGAAGAATTGCTTTACAAGCAATACAATTGTTTCCCAATTCTATACTTAGTACTAATAGCCACACGTTTTCTGTCCTATACTACGATTGGAGTCCAAGGTGACCGTTGACTTCCCACTGTATAATTTATAACTTATTAATAGCAAAATTGTTGTACTAAAAGATAGAATGTAAATATTTGTAAATTAATGATAACGGGGAATTTTGAAGAAGTGCATAAATGGTAGCTTATTGCCAGACAACAAAATAAAAATATATCTTTAGGTACATTCCGACACAATTTTTTGCAAAGACTAAAAATGTATGCTGATTCTTTCGAACTCCATTATTATGGAGTGTCATGTCACGAAGGTGAGGCCCGTTTAATATCTACTTAACTTTAGGAAACATTAAATAAGGTGCAAAGCTCAACGCACAAGGAGGACGAAATGTTCGCGCTAATTAAGTGTTACATTTCCTTTGAACTCAATTAAGCTTCTTCTTGAGAATGGCAACCAGATCAAATCCGAGAAATTAATCGACGCATTACAAGAGCGGGAAAATTCACCAACAAGCTTGAAAGGTAGCTACTTAAAGGTCTGAACACGGTTTTCCTCTGAATTTGGTGGAAAAAGAACCCTCCTCGCTGGATTTTTTTAGTTGAAATGCTGAACGCAGTCGCTAATTATTACGTAAGAGTAAATAGCAAAATCAGGTGTAAACGAGTCCCTAAGAGTGTTAATTTAAGCCTTCTTAACATTTTTTTAAAGCCTTTGAAACATAATTTCAGATAATTACGTGAGAATTTAGAAAGTTTAAATGGGAATAAATGAATATTCATTCACACGAATTGACAAAAAAATATCATTAATACAAAAAACAATGTGATTAGAGTGAAATAATATCACTATAAAGCGTACTCTAACCTGTCATTTAATCACAGTACTCGTTTATTTCATGATGCTAGGAAGTGCAAGAGATATGGATGCATCAATAATGAGAATTAAGTACGAACAGTTTACGAAATCGGTCTTAGAAAGAAACTGTATTCCAAAACACCCTTCCCAACGCTTTAATTTTCGTCCGAGACGCATTAAAGTAATTACTCTAGTCCCTGTAGAAGACCTGTCTCTTCTGTGGTACCTTGAAATCTCCCTACACGTCGGTTCTCTCGCTACTTTCATCTTCATTTGAATTTCTTTTCCTTCCTCTTCTCTCTCCCTCTCATTCCTCCTTTAAGAATTTTTCAAGACCTTCTCCTCTATTGCAAGTATTCCTAGTGATTCATATCCTTGCCCAATTGCGTCCACATAATCTTTCAAAAAAAGAAAACCTTTCTGCCTTCTAGAGAATTTTTACTATCCATCCACTTCATCATCTGGAATAACATTCTCCTTCGCATTTGCAAATTCCCTAGGGACTTCGCTTTCGCATGCGTTTGCCCCAGAGATTTTCATTCTTTCACCATTTTTGCTACGGAACGTGACTACTCATGCTTTGTTGAGTAATGCTTCGAAATTTTGTTAAACCCTCACTAAATTTAAATTAAAATTCTCTTTCTCTTCGCATGCCCATTCATGTTTCATTTCATTTTCAGCAAATCAAGACTTAACGACTTCATCGTTTGTTGTTGACGATATGCCGCGGCGAGTATTTTCAAAAATCGCCAAAACAAATACTTCTTATCGCGGAGGCAATCTGCATCCTTTCTTTTTCCTCGAATCATCCCCCATTGCCGTATAAAACGGAGAAAAAGGTAGGGAAAGTGGAAGATGTAACAATAAGTAGGACAAAAACCTGTGATAACAAAACTCCTAGCTGCTCAACCGACAAACCAGATCGCTGTCTCTATCTCTCTCACCCATCGCCAGCCCTAATTACCCCTCTTCAGGGTCCCCTCCTCAGTAATCTGAACTCTCCAGGGCACGTTCTCCACCTGGCTCCAAATATTCCTCGCCGCCACCCCGTCCTTTTGACTATTGAAACTCCGTTATACCGCAAGCAATTTCAAAGTAACCTCTCCTATTAAATGGATAAACTTAGCTGAGATATTAGGATTTTTAACCAACGATCCTAATACCGCCTTATCCCGAGGTTGTATTAAAATATGCGAGAAATCCGAGTGGGAGATGACGCGGGTAGGTTTTGGGAAGGCATTGTGTTCCCTCCCATTAAAACAGAGCGTAACATAAAAACTCAGGAGTATTTTGAAAATTGTCACTACGAGGAACATCACCACAACGGGGGATGATATCGGTTCGAAAAATGGAAAGCGCCTTTCGAATTTAAAAGTATAGAACTCAATTTCGACATCGACAAACACAAATGAAATCTTCCGGAGGAGTATGAAATTGTGTGTGCGTGTGTTTTAATTTTGTGAGTAATTTTATTTAAATTTTATAATGTCTCTCAAAGGTTGACTTAAAAACAAGTGTTAGGATACATAGATAAATTCCTTTTTAAAATCCATAACAAAAAATAAGGGCAGGAAAACAATTTAGTAAAAACAAAGAACAATGAGGGAGAGAACTAGATGAATGGGGAAAAGGAAATATTTTTGTCATAGTATTTTTTAAATGAATTAATCAAACTCTTAACACAAATGTCAGCATAATCAAATTTGTTATCTCTTCCTTGCAAAGTGTTTTGGTAAGGTGTTTCAATTCAAGGTTTGGTATATCTTTATTAAATTCGTGCGAGAATTCAAGAAGTGATTAGAAATTATTTGAAAAATTTCGAACTCAATCATGAATAGATAAAAGAATGGCAATAATCACGATTGATGTTTTCTGGGAGTATATTAGACTTCGTGTTAGAAAGAACGTTGGATGCATATTCAAAATGGATGAGTCAAATCAAGATTGAGTGGGAGATTACCATTAATAAAACTGAATTCAGAGCTTAATTAATTAATCAAAGAGCCCAAATATTAGGCGTGAAAAATACTTCATAGTTACTACCCTGTAGTTAAACTGCATCAAAAAAATAAATTTCAAAGTAATTATTAGCGATATAACTAATGAAAAGACAAAAAACCTAACAAAATTGGAATGGTTTTAACAAGAACTCATATTTTGAATAATTTTCATCTGATAAATTGTTAAAACAAAATAATTAGAGAAATAAGGCAATTGTGATACTAGTGAACCATTAAAAATCCTAAATAGAGCATTCCCAACATCAGATTCGTGATGTCACTTTATATCCCGTTCAAGGACTATCCGTGTACAGAGAATGGGGTTTTTGTTCTTTGAATTAAAACGAATGTTGATTACAAGCATGATTAAGTCTAGATGATTCCAGCATTTTCAAAATAGATTGTTCCATACAGGATAGAAAATAAATGCAAAGAAAAATAGAATCGGATGTTGCCTCCGTAATGTGGGGTGAGGATCGAGCAAGATTTTGCAGGTTTTAGCCTCTATCTACCTTTTTTTCATTTGATTTTGTCAGGTAAATTCACGGATGAAGTTATTTTCGACAATTTTGTTATTTTCACAATGTGAAAACGCCTGTATATTTTGTCAATTAATTTTTAATTACTTGTAAATTCCTGAATGTAAAGCGGAAAATTAGTCTAGAAGCCATTTATTTTAAAGTTTCTGTTTCAATATCTAAAAGCCAAAAGAAAAATGAAAACTCTCCTGTTTTAATTTTTTAGCACACCATATTACACAATAGTTCAAAATCACATCATTCTGTGGAACTGCAACGCCATACTCCAGTAATTCCGCAAAAAGAGGCAAAGTACGAGGGTCATCCGGAAAGTAGTACCCGTTCGTGAAATAAAGACACAAAAGTAAATATTAACAAACATAAAAAATTTTATTTGAAAGAGGATACTTTAAACTACTTCTCAACATAATCTCCAAGCAAATTAAGGCATTTGTCATAACGTGTGACAAGTTTCTGTATTCCTGCTGCATAGTCCTTCGCCGCCAGCTCATTGAGATACGCGAGGGACCCATCTTGCACAAATTTTTGCATAATGCAGATGGTGTTTAACAATTTCATGAACAATTGTTCGAGAAACATTGGGAAAATGCTCACAGATGTCATCAATTGTGACGCGCCGATCGTTCCTCACGAATTCGTCAACTGAGCTCACCAGTTGGTCTGTAATGACAGACGGTCTCTCCGAACGCTCATCGTCGTGTGTGTTCCCCCTCCCCATGTTGAAGTTGCGACACCACCGCCGAACAGACGACTCGTCCATTACATTGTCTCCATACACCTCCTTTAATTGGCGATGAATATCACATGGGCGAACGTTTCTTGCATTGAGGAATTTAATCACTGCCCTCACTTCACAACTGGCGGCGTTCTCAATTTTTTTAAACATTGTAAACAATCACAGAAACAACACAGGCAATGCTAGCGTCACGCAACTTGGCTCAGAGAAGGCAGACAAGCCACTGAAGCTATCTGACCTCGTCCAGCGGCTACTCGCGTCGTCAGCACTTCATGCGGCACGAACGGGTACTACTTTCCGGATGTCCCTCGTACAATGACTGATTACGAGGGTATTAGTAGTGGTATTTTATATGAAATGCTTCGACGGCATCTGTGCATTTCACATTATGTTAAATGCTCCATTTCGAATGGAGGAGGTTTGATTGCCCTTGAAATACATATGGAAACCGACATGTTTAATATTGAAAAATGATTAACGGAATGGTAACACATTTACAAATTCCAAAGAAACTGCGGGAGATGCCGGGGTAACTCATTTGATTCTCTCTCGTTTCTGCAAAAAATCGATGCCCTTTGAATACCGGGAGCCCATATCAGAGTCTGATTTGAAATTGACGCCTGCCAGGCACTCAACTCAATTCACTGCCGGGCAAACGTAATGCGATCTCCTTTCTACGAAGGGGTGTCTGCTCCGTTCCTGTTAATGTTCGATGACCCGCAAAACCAGGTTTCCAATCAGTATCTGGCACTTCTATGGAGAAACCGTGTTCAAATATATTACATTCTACAAGGTACCCAGTATGAAAGGGAGTTCAAAAACGTCTACAATATGTGTAATTATCATGTAACTAAGGAGATTCATTACTTTGGTATGGGAGTTAGGCATAATATTTTCTACTGTGGCAGTGTCGTACATTGCAGTGCTGTACCGTTGCCTACATCGCAGTGTTGGGATAAATATAAACATTTATTTTATATATATATATATATATATATATATATATATATATATATATATATATATATATATATATATATATATATATATGTATATATTGCGTAATGCCCATTAGTTATTGTACAAATACACTTTCCAGAGCTTTTTCCAATCCTCGAAACACTTCTGGAACTCGATCTTTAGGATAGCTTTTAGCTCTCTCAGCGATGTGTTTCTAATCTCATCAGTGCTTGTAAAACAACGACCCTTTAAGAATCTCTTTATTTTTTGGAACAGAATAGTCAGTCAAACTGCTAAAGATTTGTCATGTCTGGTAATAGTCATGTCCGGCTGGGACATCAGCTGTTTTTGGTCAAAAATTTACGAAAAAGTAGTGAAATTAAAGCAGGTGCATTACTTCGTGGTGTAAAACCAATGAAATGTTTCGCCACAGATACGGGCGTTTTTTTGTATTGCTTCAGGAACACAGAGTTGAACTTTTTAGCAGTACTCTTTATCGATCACATGACGTTGTGGCAAGCACTCATGGTGTACCTTGACGTGCACTATGTGAAATTACAAGATTCCCGTTACTTTTAGAACATCTCTAGTACAATTTTTTGGTTAGATTTTATTGCTTCATTAGGGTAGCTATTGCAAGCTATCTCACTCATCCAGTGGTTTCCATCTCCTGTTTACTCAATGATTTGCTTTATTTGATTCCTTCATATATTATGCTCTTTCGTGGTGATTTTAAAGGAATGCATAGGCTCACCTTTTTATGTTGCCATAACAATTCTATGCAATCAAATTTTTAAGTTTAATCAACTCCTTTTTTTTTATTTTCTTTCTTATGTTAGGACTAACCATTGGCATTGGTATTTTTCATTTACTTTTTCATTCTGATATTTCCACTGTATCAGCTTGATGGAACAACTTGTCGTAAATGGAGTGCGTATAGGAGGCAGATTATGTCCTTATTTCTATTTCATAGGAATAGGCGGATTTAGACACATAAATTTCCAGGTGCCCTTTTTTCTTTGTTGTTTATTCATCAGGAAATATCGTAAATGAACAAAGATGGGTAGTGTGAGCTTTGGAAAATTTTGATAAATTACAATGAAATTCAATATACATTTATTTAAGCTTGTTTCGTCTTGAATTGCATGTATTCATTTTTTTTAGCAATCTTCGTTTAAAAATCATGTTTAGATATTCATGTCTGTATTTCTCCGTAGATGAAATTTACATTAAGAGAAATGGCTCTGTGATTTGCTTCCAATCGCTTAGGCGCAGATCTCATTTCGATTTTCTTGATTTTAATGCTAGGAATCAACATTGTACATTCAGTTTGGATGTCTATACTGAGATCTTTAGTAAGATGAATATGATAAGTAATCTCCAGGGAATGGAGCCCAAAATTCCGCTAGAAATGCTCACAGCTTTAATTTATTATTTACCACATTTAAGAGAATGCCGTAGAAGTAATAAACGGGAAATCAAATTGAAGCTCAACCAAGGAGGCATTTTATTTGCGGAATGATTACCAATGAACTCATTCTCACAGACGGGTCACCTCGGATTACACTGAAGTGGAAAAGAGTCTATTACACTCAATTCTCTCAATAGTCTGATAGAATGAATTGCATATTAAGATGAAGATTCAAACTGAAGAAAGATGAAAGTAAAGTCAGTTTATTGGTGCAAAAAGTTTAGAAACAAAATCAAGCAGAATAAGAGGCCAATAGTTTTGACCATAATTAATATTGAAATATTAATTTCTACCTATTATTACTGTAAGCCTACCGCGGCTGAAATAGACTATAGATGGTCACAGACTGATCATCGGTACATCTCTAAGCTTAGTCTAACTGAGAACAAGCTGAAACCACACTGCTTTTCAATTCCGAATACTTTTTACGCCCCCTTCATTTCGTCCAGGAAACGTTTTTGTGTCACTGCAAGTCGCTTGGTCAGTATGACGCCATTTTTAATTATGGTGTCACGTTAAAAGCACGATTGATCAAGTAACCGGGAGGTCACCTCAATTATTTACTTCACGAAATTATAATAGGCATAATTTTTATCCGTTAGAATAGAAATAACTTAGCGAGTAATCAAATCAAAATATAATCTGCATCATCAACCCCTGTCTTCTGATGAAAAATGAAAAAGAAATTTACGGGTCTCTTTCCTCCCGTTAGGCTATCCAACCATAATTTCGTAGCCAGGCAAAATACTTCTCTCCCTCTCAGCCTTCAAGTAAGTTAGGGGATCCCATTTTCGGGCATTTGAGGAAGCAATTCCGCTCTTCCTTCCCCTCAATCCCCCAATGGACTCCATCCCCGGTGCACGTGCCAATAGAGAGCAAGCGGGCGTTAAGGGAGAGAAGAGAGCGAGAATTTTCTTCTTGTGGAGCGAAATAAAGCCTGATGAATGGTGAGTATTAGTAAGTAGGATAGAAGCGGGTTGCGGAGGGAGAGCATAAACGCCTGCATGAGGGCATTCCGGAGGAGAGGAGTAAGGTTCGGGAGAGATAATGGAACGAGAGAAAGGGAGAGAGGGCGTGAAGAATTTGGGGAAATGAAATAGACAAACACACGAGGCGGGGCTAAAGGGTGCGGGGTTGGGGAAATAGTGTGTGACAAGAAATGGGAGGAGTGTATCAAGGGACGGAGTGCACCCCCAAACCGAGGTGGAAGATTAGGGCGCGGCACATGAACGTTGACGCAAGGATAGGCGTAGAATGAGGGGTGGCGTGTACCCCATCCTTCTCCCCTTCACACCCGCCCTCCCCTCCTGTCCCCTTTCTTCTTTCGCGCACGAGTTGAATTTGCCGGCGGGTGGATGAAAATGAATAACAAATTGGATTGTTTACGCATTTCAATTTACTTTCGGATCAAATGTAATTTTCCAGTCCGGTCACGCTTGTCTCTCGTCTTTTTTTTTCCACCCGGAGGAGGGAGTGGAGCCAATTCGGTTTCTCTCTGTCCGCGGGGGGAAAATTGATGTCGCTCCGCGGTTGTGTAAACAAAAACATCACTGGACAATCGCAAGATAACTGAATTAGATGATACTTTTATGACCTTGAGCAGTATTTTCCCGTTCCGCGAAAGATTTCGACTCAACCGGCGAGATTTATCGTCGCATTTACAGTTATGAGTTACCACTGTGCCACCATTCCGGTTCCATTGCAAGGCCGTAAGGTACCGTATGGATGGTACCAGACTGAGGCAAATTAATCATAACTTCGAACCATAAGCACGTTAATGCGCTTATTCAGCGTTTGTTCTATTCTGGGTTAGCCATTTAAAATCGGTTAAAATGAACCTTATATTAGCTTTAATTATGTAACTTATTACGTAACTCTCCCACTAAATATTAACTGAGTTTATAAAAGCCCTTCGTAAACAAATGCGTCTTGTTATTCCATATTTCGTTTAGCTTTCTCCTCTACATGAAAACAATGAATTTACGTATTGAAATACCTACCATCATGTAGCCTACTGAAATCACTTAGTATCCCAATACGCTCTAATAGATATATAACACTGTATTATTTCCATCCTCTTTTGTTTAACTTATAAGTTGCCTTATATCCGAAGTGAATTTTTTAGCTTGTAGAGGCACAGCGCAATTATATGGGCTAAGCATCTAATCACAAGCTTTCCCGCGATCATAACCCCACAGATTACTGAGTAAAAACAGTCGTTCATTTGTTCAATTTCTTTGGCAATTAATTATTTAGCCAATCACTTATCATTTTTCGTATTTTTTACTTTTTTTAACGCAGAGAAAAATTATATGACGTCATCAAGGACATTAGATACCTATTGCAAATTCCAAAATTATGAAATATGTCCGATCATTTATATGAACGATGAGTAAAATCAAAAGCATAGTTGAAGTTAGTCATGCAAATAGAAGAGGCTTTTCGAGTCCTCGTACGCTGTTCTGTGAGTGAACACCTGTGGTGGTTATCATTCCGAGCGGCCTTTTAGCAGCATTTTTCTTTATTTAGGTCTACATTTTGAAATTGACCAGACTTTAAGTACAGTTTCATTTTTTAAAGTTAGGGCTGGTTAATATTCTAAATAATTAAACTGGAATGAAATTTGAAAGGATAATAACAGCAGAAATCGAACCTCAAAAATACTATATCGACATAATACCCCGCAAGCCACCGCAAGGGTGTGTGGCGGGGGGTGTTAGGTCACCACCCGCTAATTAGACACTCCCACGTACATGCAGGGGCCATGGATATGGATATGTTCAGATTTTTACACCAATATAATAGTGTAATTAACATGCATGCTAAATTAATGTTGTTATTTCATCTCCATAATGGAACGTGTTGGACTACGAAATGTAATATTCAGTTTTGTGCATCGCTGTGAAATGCCTCAGGCGTAAATTTAGAAACAGTATTTCCTTAAAAAGAAATGGAAAAAAACTCGGCGAAGAAGTTAGCACAAATTATGCATTTTCCTCCTTTTCTGATTAAATGTTGTCTCCTTTGAGAAAAACGTAAGTTCATCTGAATGCCTCATTTATATTTGACGTATATTTTCCTGAAACCTTAAAACAAAACACCACAATATAAATAGTCAATAACTGTAAAAAAATCTCATTACTTAAAATTAGACTCTCCCGATTAAATTTCTGTTTGGAATGATGTAATATATTAATTATGGTGTACGGTGGGACTACAAGTTATTGTCATTGGAAAAAATACTATTTTGCTTGAAAGAGAATGGCCATGTGGCGCATACCCTTGGCCCTCACTTTGGAGAAAAAAGGGATGAAACTACCCAGAAGTAGGACATTGAAAACATCCGCCTCCTCTTATGAAAAAGTAAGCATTCAAATGGTTTTCAAAGAAGATACGGGTCATTAAATTGAAAGGGAAAAACTCTTGGTGTCGTTTGGAAGATAACAGTGGAAGGAGGAAATAAAATGTCTCGGCACGTAAATGGACCCATTGAGAGTGTTTCGAGACTCACGAGAGATGCACTGGAATACATTTTATATGAAATGGGACAAAATTCCCCCATTTACCTTCATCTTTGATGGAAAATCTGTCTATCCACTCGAGAGACGTCGATAAATATGGCAAGCGCGGAGGCTTCGCGAGGAAGGAGGGTAGCAAAAACCTTTGCAAAAAAAGAGAGACAAATAATTACACATCATGCGAGAGTAAATTTGATAGTATTAAATTAGGATTTGGTAAGTGAAAGGAAGATTTATAAGCAAAATGGATGAGGGAATGGAGAGAAATAAATGAAAATTGGGTGGTGTGTGTGTATAAATATACCCGTACACACACACACACACACAAATAAATATATATCAATGTTTTAAATTAAATTAATTAATCTACCGGTTAAGGTAGGTTTTGGATGGACTTAACTACCAAATAAATATCTTCTAATAAAACACAAACCATATATATATATATATATATATATATATATATATATATATATATATATATATAGACCCTAAACACAACAATCAACCCGAAGGTCGGTTTGGTAGGTGATGGTAGAGTTCACCCAGTACTAAGCCCAACGGCGTGTGAAATTCACACATCAGGGTAGGGGGGCCAGTTCCTTTCCCTGTATGTATGTATGTATATGTATATATATAGACATAATATATATCTTATATATATTATATATATATATATATATATATATATATATATATATATACACACACATACAAAAGGACACTCGGACGTATTCCAAATTTTTGGTAAAGGTTCCTTATATAATAGTACATATTTACCAAATTTTTGGTATATATGTATTATTGTATAAGGAATTAAATATTGAGAGAAAGAGGGTGGAGTGACATGACAAGACGAAGAGTGCGCTTTTATATATTCAGTATGTATTTATTCCTTTCAATGATAAAATTCAATATTTTCCGCCGTAGTCTACTTGTTTGTACTGGACTTACTCATCTATGTTCAAAAATGATGTATCTCCACACCTGAGGTACCAAACAAACATGTACTCTTTTATCTCATATTTCTCTCTAGGCATCTGGGGAAAGTGGGTCAACAGCTCATGAAGAGTTATCATGAAAACATTCAAGAGAATCTGGTAAAAATTGGATTATTTAAGTATCCCCGGATGGAACTTCTGGCCTTCGTCAATGAGGGCCCGTGCGCGAGATATCCTGAAATCCACATAAACTCACACTTTTATCCTCGAGCACACCCATCACGGCCTCAAGCCATCGAGCCTTGAGCCATCGAGCCACGGCCATCGAGCCTTAACCATCACGACCTCACGGCTATTTTAAGCTAAGGGTTAACAAATTGCCTCACCCTATGCTCGCGTTTCTACATTGGCATTGAATTTATCTTGCTTCTACATCCGTTATGAGCACCAATCGAGTGTAAAATGGATTTTTAGAAACGCGTAGTGTTTTCCTCACTTTCAAAGTTGCAAGAACAACTCCGCATTACTCCAAGCTCATGTTCCAATGTGCAGCACCATCCAAGTTGTGTTCAGTAAGTAACGGGAATTTCAGTTTGTTGGAAAGAATTTTATTTATTCGCCTATATCAATCTTATCCCCTTGGAAATAGTCCCCATTAGATAATGTAAACTTGTGCCAGCGCTTTCCCCAAACCTCGAAACACTTCTAAAACTCGATCTTTGGTAGAGCTTTTTGCTCTCTCAGGGATGTTTTTTTAAAGTAATTTATCCCCGTAACGCGACGGCTCTTTAAGGGTCTCTTTATTTTTTTGGGAACATAAAAAAGTCACATCGGGCCATGTCTGGCGTATATGGAGGCTAAGACATCATTACCTGACGGTTTTTGGCCAAATATTAACGAACAAGCAGTGAAGTGAGAGCAGGTGCATTATCTCGTAGTGGAAAAGCCATAAATTGTTTAGCCACAAATACGGGTATTTTTTCATATTGCTTCGCTCAAAGAGCGTTGAACTTTAAAGTGGTACTCTTTGTTGATCGCTTGACCTTGTGGCAAAAGCTCATGCTGTATTATACTTTGCACTATGCACCGTGCGAACTTACCGTTTCTTTTTTAACACACCGCGTGCTCAGGGGAACATACTTACGCGAATGACAACATAATCGAATGGGGTTGTTTTAAATAATGTCAACAACCAATAAAGGAGTGAATGCATGTAATCCTTTATTGATTTTGTCGAGAACTCGAACACGTGTCGTATTTTTGCGCATTGAAGAAAGCCTTATGCCCGTACATATCACGCACGACACTATATTTTGGTCTACGACGATCTTTTGCCCCTCTCAATTCCTAAAACTACACGTAAATGAAAACAGAAGAAATGTAAGAACTGAAGGAGAGGAGGGAAACAAATAGGATTATAAAGAGAGGAGAGGCCACAGTGTGATGTGAACCAATTATGACCAAGTCCCGCCCTGTTCCGCACATACACTCGATGACTCTCACGGAACGCAATAAGTCGTGCGACAAATTAGGAAGCCGTGTGTCAGAATGGCTGTGTCATCTGGAGTACAAGCATCTCACCATCGACCTTGACCGTATCCACTTGAGCCACCCCTCACCCACAAATCCCACGTGGGGAAAATCAACTCCTTCCGGGCAATTTGAAAAACGTTAAACGAAGCGGAGTAAGGTACTCATTTGGAAAACATTTGATGTCTTATCTAAGGTTTCCGAAAGGTCGAGGATGGACAAACATTTCAATTTCTTTATGATGGAATTTAGACGTGACAAACATCACCCAAGGAGTCTGCTGTTGCAATGTCATGGTCGATTGCAATGTTTCAACGGCTGCATACTATTCTTTCTGATAGGGCGCATTGCATCACACAGTTAAGAACACCAGTGAGCAGTAAATGTCTGCGCATGAGAATTTTAAGAGGAATTTTCCTTTTTGATTTTGAAATATTTTTTTAAAAACACTAGATCAATGTAAATATGATGACTACATTTTTTCGAGCTTTCATCAAAATTCTGACACGAACAAGAACTAACAATACTGCCCACTGATTGCAAAAGTGAATAGAAACTATTTTAATTTTCCCATTTTTCACTGAAATTGACAAGCTTCCTGATCCATGTCATGATTTATTTTTTTTTCTATCGAGGTTTTATTTTTTCTATCAGAATGAGAACCTGATTTTCAGCACGGTATGCGAAAATGTTTAAATGATGAAAGTCATTTAAATATTAAAGATGGTGATTACGAGCGTAAAAAAAGTCATCATTATTCCTGAAAGCCACGCTGCCGTATTGAGCATACCTAATTAAAGAACTTCCACATGAAGAAACGTTCATGCTACCGAGTTGAGTCACTAGAAGTCCAGGATAGTCCTTGCGATATTAACTGAATGTACTCAATAATGTTTGACGGTGCAATTACTTGATGATCGGCCTCAACGAGATCGTTTGGAGAGAGAACTAATGTAAATTTCCGCGAGCAAACAAGATAGCGTAAGAGCGATTAAGATCCCTATTTCCACTCCGTGTCTATCATCTTAAAATTAGTTTCTGCTGAATGCCGGGAGCAGCAGCTTAATTTAATTTACCCTTCTAAAGCACTACCCTTATCTCAACACATTTGCTCAAGGATTTGTCAACTTTTAACGTATCATTCTGGGAGAATTTGATAGAATTAGTATAGAAAAATTCAAAAGACATTTATATTTTCCCAACTAATATATTAATAATAAAATATCTATGTAAAGCAAAAACATGTCTCTCTCTCCACTATAAACTTCCCTTCTTCCTAACTTCTTATTCTTGGCATTAAACGAATTCAAAAACGTTAAACGTACTTAAAGCTACCAAAAAGGCATTTTTGATACATCACCTTCATCAAAGTGGAGTGGTTTTACGCTGAAGTGTTTCAGTGATAATCCACAATCGAATCAAAATATTGAATATAAAAGGTGTCAAAGCAGGAAGCTTGCGTTTACTTAAAAAATATATTTCAGCAAAATTTATAACCCACTTAAAAATGTGTTGGATTGAAGGTATATTTGAAAGGTTTTTCCTTTGATTTTATCAAATAAATATTCTGCTTTGATAGACACATTTTTATGGTCATTAAACTTTCAAATTAAACGAATCAGTGCAAAAATCTATAATTAATGAATGGACAAAAAATTAAAAAAATCATTGAATATGCTTGAAAACTATCAAAATTCACCATTTGGCATTTCAAAATTCACCATTTTGCGTGCGTTAGTGAATACCCCAGCAGTATAATGCAATACCTCCACTGGATAAGATTATTCCAACTTTAATTATCATATAACACAGGTGTTCAGAAAGGTCTTTATTTATTGATTGAATTTATTATGACTTTAACCTAGGATTATAAAAATAAAATGGAAATAAGGTATACCTCCCAATGCAACAATTTCAGAGTGTAAAAATCATTCGCCTTGACTGGGATTCGAACCCAGATCCCTCAATATCCGGTCGAGTGCTTTAGCCACTTAAGCTACCGAGGCGTCCTAGTGTTAAGTGGCTAAAGCACTCGACCGGATATTGAGGGATCTGGGTTCGAATCCCAGTCAAGGCGAATGATTTTTACACTCTGAAATTGTTGCATTGAAATGCACATTAGCGGATGACTCCGTTAGAAGTTACTGTTGCGGCATCTCCCGCAGTTTCTTTGGAATTTGTTAAGGTATACCTGCCATAAGTTTGCAATCATGGACAAAAATTTAATAAGAGCATCTAAAAGAAAATTGTATGAAATTTTATGATTTTATTGTACTTATTTAAGTGCATTAAAATAAAGTTCGTTAAAATAAGATTAATTATTAACCACTTAGATGATGTACGATTTCAAAAAGAGCAAATATATTACTTGTTACTCGGGGAAATAATCAGAGTACCAACCAGAAAAGATCACGGAATCATTTTTATGACGATTTTCCTAAAGTTTTCATCATCATTATGCTTAAATCCAATAAAGAGCATGAACTACCATTTAGATAACCGTGTATAATTTATAATACTGTGTTAACTTTATTATTCATTAATTTAACCGTATTAATAAATGAACTCTGTCTAATTAACGACTTATCATGTGGAAATAAAAAAGGAATAATCTAAAAACCCTCATAATCAATCAAAAAATAAGACGGCTGCTATTATCTCTCTCAAATCAACAGCATGGAAGAGCATTAAAAATCTTTCGCGAATGGATAAAACTACATATAACGTCCAAGTTATGAGTCAGTGAAACATTTTTTGGTTCGCCTCCCCCTGACAATGTTGGTAAATGAGAACGATAAAGTTCCAAACTTGGTGAAGTAATGACCATCCTGATGCGCCCGATGCAGTCAGTTAAAGACTATACGACGAGAGCAGAGCACATATTAAAACTTAGTCTCGGCGTGACAGCGGCACCCGGCACTGTGATGACCGCCGAACCCGAGGGATGGAAAACGATGCACTTAAAAGCGAAGGCAGAAGAGTGCCGGAGATTCTCCCTCGATGCCGTCTGTCTTCAAAGCTAATGCGACGTGAGCTCCGCTTCCAAAGCACCATTTTCCAACGGAAAACTAGGTGTTATACGTATTGTAAACGTTATGATTTATGCGGAAATAATTACTCTGCACACAACACCTGTTACTCAAAAGCGTCGAGCGAAATGGATCCGGTAATGCGCTTGAAAATGAACCTTAAATCTTTATCGTGTCAAAATAAAACAAAGAATTAAAGGTGAAATTGAAAAGGCCCTAAAGCAAAGTTCTGCATGAGGAGAGGCAGACAGTAAATTTCAAAATCCGTATAAAGGACTTGTTTCAGTCGCGTCGGGAATTCGAAGCGATCATATTGACTCACGTCGACTGCGTTATTCACATTTAAAAAAACTTTTCCAAACCAGAGTCATATCATCATTTCGAGGGACAAAAACAAATAGCGTTACTCATAAATCAAGTCTAAAAAATTTAAAGGGAAGAATCAATGAAAATAAAGTTTTAACGGAAAAATAATACATTGGGATATTGTAAGAGGGGAAATATCATAGGAATTTGAAAACTCAATCCATAAGGTAAGTTTGAAAGGATATGAAGGCAACAAAAATACTTGAAAATTTTGTGATTCTACTACGTAAATTTCAGGTGAGCATTTTCATTACTCAAGTTTTTTTAGTGCATATCCGAAATGTTGTCCAAAAGCGAACTACGTACGGACTGAAGGTGGAGTCCGCAGGCACGAGTAGTCTCAAACTACGTGGGTTGGAATGAAAACTCTTATTAGCAGGGGATTTTAAGGGTATGTTAACGCAGTTGAAGAAGCACTTCGCCATAAATCATAACGAAAAACATATATATATATATATATATATATATATATATATATATATATAGGTTTTTCGTATATATATATATATATATATATATATATATATATACATACATATATATATACATATATATATATATATATTCAGGAAGTTCTCTCGGGTTTCCCACCGGGTCAGCGTGGTGTGCACCGACGTTTCGACGGCTAACTCTGCCATCGTCTTCAGGGTGAAGTGCAGAGCAATGAATTCGCCATGTATTTATACCCTGTCGTAGGGTCAGGTGTCCTCCGATTGGTCCGATGTGTTCCCAAGTGCCGAGCCACCCCGGTGACGTCTCGTACTTTCAATTTTTCTCAGCACAGGTCTCCACGTGCTGCTGATCTGGAAGCCAGTGTCCCTGTTGAAGGTATTCTGTCCTTCCAGTCGGATTTCCACGGCTTCCTTCGCCACTCGGTCCCAGTAGCCGTTCGTGTGACAAAGTCTTTTGGTGCTCCCCCAGTCAATCCGATGACCATGCGTGATGCTGTGTTCGGCGACTGCAGACTTCTCAGGGTAATGGAGTCTGATGCATCGCTCATGCTCCGTTAGTCGCTTTTCAATTGTGCGGCCAGTCTCCCCGATGTATACCTGGCCGCACTCACACGGGATCCGGTATACCCCCGGCGCCTTCAAACCCCGTTCGTCTTTTGCCGTGCCAAGGAAGTTCTTCAATTTTCCTTGTGGCTTGTGGATGGTTTCCACTTTATGTGGAAGGACAGAATACCTTCAACAGGGACACTGGCTTCCAGATCAGCAGCACGTGGAGACCTGTGCTGAGAAAAATTGAAAGTTTTATCTTGCTCTCTTGTGTACCCTGTCTTGCTTCTGAACGGGTTCTCGGTACGCCACTAACAAACGGAGCGGGCATGATTTGAGTGGTAAATAAATTTGCAACGAAATGTATGAGATTAGACGTTACTCCAATACAATTAATTGCAGACACAAATTTAGTTTGCAAAGTTATTCCTTATATTATAAAAGTTGGGGTTTTAATTACATTTACTAAGTGAGAGTACTTTCGCGGAGTCGTGAAACCCTCAATGAAAATTCGCAACCATTTCAACATTAAATACACACACATTATTTAATGATAACATATATCTTCACACTCTCTTCTTTTGTTTCCCTAGGGAGGTTTGATGCGCGTGTTCATCACCGCGTGCTATCTCTCTCCAAATCTGCGATAACTTCATATATAAATTACCGTATCGCACTCTAAAACTTCACCCGGAAGTTTGCGATCGCATTAAGTTTTAAAGAGTAATAGGATTGAAATGGTCGAGGAAGCCCGTGCTATCCTAATTGTGAAATAAACACACCACCAATTAAAACGGCACATTTCAATTTACGAGAAAGGAACTTAATTGCAGCCTCCGTTCCCGATGACTGGTGTCACACGAGTGGCAATAATTTGGACGCAAAAAGCTAACTACCCTAATCCATGGGAACATTAAAAGAATCGAGTTGGTGCAGTACCAAGGGTAACAGCTTCCCACCCCGAGGGTCAGGGTTCCAATGCCAACGGTGGGAGGGTTTTTCATTTGTCTCTCGACCTCTACTGGAGTTGCTAAGGTGGAAGGCACTTCCAAGTTGGGTACACCTTCTCCGGACTGTTGGACGCAAAACTGTGTGATCCATTGGAGACTATCGTTTAGAGTCGGTTTAATACAGATACCGGTTTTCCTCCCCCATCTTTCACCTATTCTCTAAATTCCTATCCTTTCCTAGGTTTCCCGTCTACCTCTAATAGCACGAATGACCGCAACTGCCAATTGCTTTCTTTAGAGATAAAAATTACTATTAACGTATAATACGAAGCTGCGCCGCACTGTGAAGCTATGTACTCTTTTAACACGAAATGAATACTCAACTTTGGACGTTAGAATATTTTGATAAGCAATACTGTCCAAATCTCACAGACCATTTGGAAATTTTAAAATTTTGCAAATTCATTGACCTCCGTGTTGAATTTGGATGGATTTTTTTAGTTGATGAATTGATTATCAAATTGATATTTCAAACTTAACGCGAGTTTAATAGCATACGTTGGAAAAATACCAGATAAAAGAGTTAAATAATTTATATCATGGTAAATTTTGTATAGTTTTTCGAATTCTCCAAGGTCATCGTCACGTATACGAAGGAATAATTGCAGTCCATAGATACCACAATTCGCAATTCCTATCACGTTTTTGAAATAACTAGTGCAAGTTTTGTATGAAAAGTATCGTGAAAATTTTCCGGGGGGGGGGGGGGATGGATTTATTTCAGATATTACTACAATGCCTCAAAATTCTTCAAAGTACATCCCTTGAGCGTCGACACACTTTTCTCAGCAGCTTTTCCACGACTCAAAGGCTCTGGTAGTGGCAAAATTGCTGGTAGACGGATTCCGAACGGTCCTAAAGGGTACGTGTGCAAGCTTCTTTGACGACGCTTTAGAGTCCTATGGTGGTGTTCCTTGAGGCAGGATTTCACTTTTTGGAATTGGAAATAGTCTGCTGGGGTCAAGTCGGGACTTTAAGGGGGTTGGGGAATCGTCGCGATGTCGTTTTTCGTCAGGTAGTCGGTTACCTTGGAGCAAGTGTGTCTGGGTGCCTTGCCGTGATGCAATTTCCATTTTCCGGCGATGGCTGGCCTCACCCAGTTGATCCTTCTCTTCAGTGTTTTTGGCATTTATAGGTAAAAAGTACCATTCACTGTCTGCCCCTCAGATTAGTAGCAGACCACCCCCTTGAAGTCGGAGAAAACGACGAGAATGGCTTTTACTCTGAATTTGGTCATTTGAGCTTTTTTTGGACGAGGTTATGCCGCAGTGGGCCATTCTAAACTTGGCCGCTTTGTTTCCGGGTCGTATTCGAATATCAAACTTTCGTTTCCCGTGATTACGTTGCCCAAAAAGCCGGGGTCTTTTTCAACTCGTTGCAGAAGGCCTTCGCAAGCAGGCGCTCGATTCTGCTTTTGGTCGTCCGTCAAGACCTTCAGGACAAGTTTTCCGCGATAATGGTGGGCACTGTCATACTATATTATCAATACCAATACGATCTGCGATCCTGCGCACACTAAACCAACGTTCTGAATTCAGGACTTCACACACACTTTGCACGTTATCACCGGTTCTTAATTTCGACGGCCGTCCAGCGCGGGGCTCATCCTTCACTCTCTCTCGGCCATCTTTGAACAGCTTGTGCCACTTTAAAACTGTAGTTTGTGACATGCTTTCATCCTTAAACACTAAGTAAAGTTTAGTAAATCATACCCAACGTCTCCAAATCAGATTATCTCAGTCGAACATAAAATCTGATGGCGTACCGCTGTGCACTCGCTTCATTTTGCGCTTCACCGAGACAGGAGTGAACTAAAAACACGATCTATTGTAAACGTACGCTCGCAGGCGATTGGTTCTTGGCGCGTGTTGAAGGTCAGACCCCCATCTTCTAGCTTGCGGGGTACGAACGCGCTGCCACGTACAGTCACATCAGGAAAAAAATGTTCCCGATATTTTACACACAAACCTTGAGTAAATGTTTTATCTATATATTTTATCGCAATACTCTTTAGACTCTTTAGTAAAAGTCAATGTAATCCCATTCTAGCAGTTGTATTCCTTCCTTCGAACCAGCTTTTGAAGAATGATTTATGGTTTCCATCTCAAAGATAATTATTTTAATTATGACAATGACTTCATGGTAGATTCATCAGGAAACGTTTCAGCATCGTTTAACTTCGTATCTAAAGGAATCTAACCCCATTTATTTCCTAAAATTTTATTAACACGACATACATCTAGATGAATATTTAGCAAAATACACTTTTCATGATCCTCCATTAGCGTGGAAATAATCTAAGTAGAACCATAACCTCCCTTGGTAATTAACGTATATCGCTATATCTTGGAGTCAATATAAATTAAATTACCAAAAGTACTTCTCGGAAATAAATAAGTTAGATCCCAGGCTAAATTCACCTCTTGGTGCAATGGTAGGTAGTCCGTTATTTGCTCCTAAGCTCTTGAAGTTTCCATTTTTCACTTCCAAAAAAACTCATCGGCCACTGTGGATTATTCTTAGTTTTTCCTTTAAATGATGTGTTGTCTGTTTAATTTAGCTTGAAATGCTGAACGCAATCGTTTCCGCGTAAAATAATCAAAAATGTCCCCGCGGCAACTTCGATGTTACTCTGAACAGTGAGGCTAGTGGATACGGTGCACGTGGAGCTCGAAATCAATCAGGCCGATAAGTAATGATGCGTCGATATTTTTTTGGGCATGACCCCGGAGAGTTTTTTTTGGAGCCCAAGCCAGGAGAGAAAAAACGGAATATCGTTTCCCCTTCATTTCGCGACAGCCTTCATTGAGAGAGCAAAACAGAAAATGCGAAGCAAGATGAATTCTTCTCTTCCAATCTGTGGATCAAGATTCCGCAGTGAGAACTCCCTCCTCTTCCCTGCTCTCCGACTCCTCCCATCCCGTACCACTCCGAGGTAAGTAATCCCGAACAATTAGGGCGAAGATTGCCAACGACCGGTGACTGGGGGATTCCATCAGGATGGTCGCTTGGCCTTTTGCGCTTCCCCCTCCCCCGCAAGGCCGCCCCAACTACTACATCTGCCCCCAAAAACTCCACCCGTGTGCCGGGAAATTGGGAGGAGTAATTGGGGTGAGAGAAGGGGGGATAGAAGTTGCGATGCCCGAAATACTTGCCCCCCCCCCTCGAAGACAGCAAAAGTGAAAAAAAATATATCTCGGCCATCTTGCTCTCGTGGGTGAACACCCGAGCATATGTCGATTTTTTTAATCAGCTGAGGTTGCCATGGAGGGCGTCGGGGAGGAAATGCAGATCATGAAGGCAATTGTGAGCTGGAAAGAGGAATATGTAAAGGAGGGGTGTGAATCGAGCGATAATTCGATGAAAATGAGCCACACTCGAAATAGAAATGAATATTCCATGGAGTATCAACGAAGCCAAGTGAACGAATAATTGGACATAAGCCAAATTTTTCCTTAGATAAGACATCATACGTTTATGATGTTTCATGAACAACGACCAAGATTCCCAAAAAATCCTACCGCTTTAACTCTTGAGATATTGGCTTTCCATCAATCAGCGCCTCGCATATATTTAGCTTCCATGGAAGAAATTTAGTCAAGTCAGGAGGTCTTTTCGCGAATCCATATGAGTTCCGAAGATTCAAATAAGAATCGTTTGTTAAATGCAAAAATATATCTGTAAACAAAGTCAAAAATTCACTACGCGAACCATTTTCCGTTAGTTTCTGGAATTTAATTGAGTAAAACTCTTGAGGGAAAAACTTCAGTAGCTTGGCTTGTAATTTACGTCCACATAAGTGGTGATTTGCTTCGAAAGTCACAATCAAAGGCTGAATTTTAAGTTTTGTGATACTCAAATATCAGGCAAAGCCAATTTAGTTCTTGCCATGCTTTATTGTAAACATTGAGAAGATTGCAAGGAATTGGGATCAAGAAATAAGAAGATAAGATCGTGGCGTTCTCGTAAATCCTTCCATGAAAATCGTTATCTCTGAAAGAATACGATGAGACTCTAAATAAACAACAGATGAGAGGGGATAATCTCACAATAAAATATTTGCAGAAGAACGTATCAACATTAAATCAGTTGAAATCTCTTGGTGGAGAATAAAAATCCATCAGCGGTGAAGATGTTTGGTAAACAGCGAACGAACGGTGAAGAGAGATATAAATGCGCTCCGTTGGCTCATTGAAAGCCTTGATCACAATGCTTGGATTAGAGGAATATTTTAAATAAAACGTTTTAACGGTTACTTTCTTGATTACTCACGGATTTTGCGCCCAGAAAAGAAATTGTCTCCTACAGGTATGCTGAATAAACAATAGGCAAGCTACGAGAACGTAAATGGTATATATTCTATTCACCATGATCTTCGGAATTTTAATTTAAAAGGTAATAATAAAAATTAAATTCAAATGGAATGAAGAATTACGTTCCATAAAAACAATCAGTATGCTACGAAGTCCTTAGTGACAAAGCAGTTTTAATGAAGAAGAAATAAGATCCTTATGGTAATTACTGTCCTCCGCAAAAAAGAGCATTAAAAATTAAAATAATAGATTAACTTGCATAAAACCGAAATAATTGTCCTTGAAACAACAAAAACATGTCCTTGAAACAACAAAAACATGTCCTGGAAACACAAAATAACTTCAGAATGCGCTATATTAGCAAATAATGGATCGTGAGAAATATGCATCGTATTAATAATCCACTCAAAGAAAAAATTCTATCCCAGCTTAAATTCGACTGAACTTACACTGTTAGGCAGAATTTCATTACAGCATGAGCATTTCAAATATACTTTTGTGTGGTCTACTGAAAAAGGCACATTTTTGTGTTCCTGAGACAATAGTAAAACGATAAACTGTGGTAGAAATAAAGATAAGATTCATGAATTGACTGCAGCATAATCATAATAGGAAATGTAGAAATACACCTAATCTAAAATTAACCTCTGTAGAAATTTAGCGGTTAACTAAGAAGAGATCCTGGCGCAGATGAAACATCTTCCAACTGGTAACAACTGAATACTTCGTGCACAGCTATTTGAATTTAGTAACACACCATAATGATAGAATCCTTATCTCTCACGTCATGAATTCATTCATTCGGGAAGGTTATTATCCTAGTGCGTGAATTCATGGCAGATAACCAGAAATTGTCTCAAACGAGAATAAATTCCTTCCACGCGATAAATTCCCAAAAATTAATTTGATTGGATGAAATTTGTGCTAACGCAAGAAAATATTTTGATGAGTGAGGAGTAAAGTTTGC
This sequence comes from Hetaerina americana, assembly GCF_022747635.1. NCBI lineage: Eukaryota > Metazoa > Arthropoda > Insecta > Odonata > Calopterygidae > Hetaerina > Hetaerina americana. The sequence continues at coordinate 72,971,993 of NW_027286874.1, forward strand.
ATAAAAGTGGTTCCGTTCCTTTTACCATTTTTATTAGCTTATCACTTGTGTATATGCGCCAGGTGCCCGGCGCGATTCAATTATTTCATTAAATTAGAGAATCTAAAAATGAAAGGAAATAAATTGAGACTTTGAACTGATGAGGGGAAAGTTAAAGTTACGGGTGAGAGTTCAAGTTCAAAGAATTGTGTAAACTTGTTGGAGAGGGAGAAGGAGAAGCAGGATAGAGAAAACGAGAATGAAGGAACTTATATTTATTTAAAAGAAAGTAATTAAGGCTGACATACTTGACTCATTAGCATCAAATGGGAATACTAACCACTTATTTAACCGAAGGAAAATGGTTTCATGTGTTTTAGATTGAAAAAGTGATTCATCATAAATAGAACTTTCACTAGGTTATACAAACGATATTAACCTTTTAATATTGTTTTTCACCATAAGCCGCGCTTAGTTCCAAATAACACATTTAGCACGAAAAGTGAAGAGTCAGGCGTGATGTTGTGGAATCGAGACATAATGAAAACTTCGTTGCAATTTTCCACAGTTAAAACTTTATTGCCGACCATGGTTTCGATACACTGTATGATGATACAGTGTATCGAAACCATGGTCGGCAATAAAGTTTTAACTGTGGAAAATTGCAACGAAGTTTTCATTATAACACATTTAGCACATTCTAAGCATAAAGTTGTAAGAAACCAGTTTTCATAATGCCTCTTTTCTTGGAATCCACCATTCAAAAGTTGCCAATTTTCGAATTCATCAATAAACTTTGATTTAAAATAGTATAAAATGCATTAATTTACAGGTAAATATATTTATGCACGAAATCCGATCTTTTTGTTAGGGATAGACAAGCATATGCCAAAACATGAAAAATGATAAAACCTGATAATAATTAATTATGTGAAAGCATACGTATCTAGGATTTTCTTGAAGTAAACAATATGTTATAAACGTACGATATTTGTAACGCTTTCCATCTATCTCTCAACTCGTATGCGGAAATGACATAGTGAAATAGAAAATGATCCTTGCAATGGGATTCTCACTATAAAAATGAACTTCAGGTAAATATATATACAATATAAATATATCGGGGCAGAGACTGTACGTTGACAGGTGCACTTTGTTGTAATCAGTATGTCCAGCAATGGCAATGGGTGCATGTACTTCCATCATTCTTCGTGTGTTTTGCCAATAACACATCAAATAAAGAGCCCCCTAATGCCTAAATACTCTGTCATTCCTTGGGGCCAAATAACCGTATCTTTTGACTAATACTCAAATAAAAACTACTACTTTAAAAGATATTAAACTTGCAACCTGGTGTGTAGAGCGTTCGCCTACTGATCGGGCTAAAATTTACGTGGCTCTGGTCACACTCAAAATGTCCTTAGACTGTGATTTTCAGGTACTTATCAGATCTTCTTGGGAAACCACGGGCGGGAAAGGAAATGATGGGGCCACTCCAAAGTAGCAATATCACAGCCGTTAGATGATGGAATTCAAACAACCTTCTACAACAATCATAAAACCCCAACTTGAGATTGATGGATGCCATCAACATCAGCATTTCAAACCTAAGATTGGTTTACTCCACCCCACCATTCTTCTCTATTCAATGTTGATTTCCTCATTCCATGATACCTTCTCAGTTATACGTCCTTCTTCATTTTTTCCGGCCATGTTTTGAAGGCTTCTATTCTTCACTGGACTGGCTTTACTTTCCTAATGTTTAATGCCTCTGATCCTCCTATTGCCATGCCTATTTGAACGTTTAAATGAACCGCTTCCTTCTCTGCTACCTCAGATTCTACGAGCCTATTATTTTCCTCTTCTATTAGAATGCCTTCTTAGTTTGAACTAGTCCTTGCTTGATGTCAGTCTAACTTCTTCCCCACCAAGTTATGCTGATGCTCAGGTAGTTGAAGGATTCATTTTGCTTCAGTTTCACTCCTCGGATTGTCATAGCTGCCTTCATCCTTTCTCTTCTACACACATGGATTTTATTTTTCTTCTTTTGGATGTTTATATTATATTCCCGAAGTAGAAAAATATTCATAGCATTGAGAGTTACTTGCAGGGCCTTTCGGGTTTCTGCTACTACTGCGATGCCATCTGCGAATCGGAGCATGTTAATTTCTTTAGCTTTTCACCTTTGACTTCTGTGATGCCAAAATCTTGTCCTTCTGTTATTGCTTCTTTTAGTTATACATTGAATATAGCTGTCTATATGTCGCGTCTGACTTCTATGTTTATTGTAGCTTACATTTACCATTCGTTTTACATAGATTAATGCAGGATTCTTGGAGAGGTGATGGATTATACTTCTGTCGGTACAGTCCATTCCCAATTTATTCTAGTACCTTAACCACATTTTTCTATTTCGATTTGTCGAAGTCCTTCTTAAAGTCAACGAATGCTACGCATAATGACTTGTTTATATGCATATTTTTTCAGCCTGACCCTCAAGCTAAATATTGCCTCCCTTGATCCTCGGGTTTGCCTTAATCCGAATTAGTTTTCCATAAGGCTTTCTTCAACTTTTTATTCTCTTGCTATGGTAATTATCCGAGTAAGTGATACACGTAGTGGTTCCTAATTTAAAAATAATTTTTGTCGTCCTAATTGTATTTTTGTACAAATCTCAGGATTACTTCCCTCATCCCATTATCTTTTTTTCCTGAGATCTCCTCCCGTTACTCTTATCCCGGCCCTGAGACGCCTCCTCCTTGCAACTTAACCCATTCCCAGTGGTTTTTCGCGCAGACCAGAAACCATATGACTGAAGGTCCTCCTCCCACTGCCTCTATCAGGAACGCAATTTCCGGCCGGCAGCATTGCAAGTCGAAGAAGATTTACAAGGCCTACCATTTCCCTCCCTTCGCTTACTCCTTCACCTCTCTCTCCATTTCTCTGTTTCTCTCATACTCTCCGGGTGAGATGGACAGTTCAACTCGAGGATTTAAGGAGGAATACGAAAGACTGGGGAGAGAGAGAGAGGGGGAGAGAGAGATGTGGAAGAGAGAGTTGAGGCCAGTGGTTCTCTAAATCTCCTCCTCCTCGGTTCATGGGTCATCATGCAGATTCAGATGGGTCGCAACTTCGGGTCGGACCTCGTTTCCTCTTCACTCAAATCACCCCTTCCGCTCTTCCCTCTCTCTCTCTCCTCTCCTCCACTACCCTCTCCTCACACACACCCACAAGAACCCTCCCCCTCCGTTCTCCACCCCGTCCGCCGCCTCGATTCCAATTCCCGACTCCTCGCAATGTTTTTGATGGGTTGGTGTGATTTTCTTATTTTTTTTCGAGCCGGGATCCATTTTGCATCGTAGGAAAACAGGAAAGGGGGTTGAGGGCTGCGCTTTGCGCAGGGTCGCTGATGGAAATGACTCCGGTAATAGTCTTTTCGTAGCACCGTAAATCACCGCACCATTTGAAACGTAATTTCGACCCCCAGTTGATTACCGAATCGCCGTTGTAATCGGTGAAAATATCTCCTCTTTTCTGAGCCAGGTGTGGATGGCTGGGGTACGGAGGAAATGTGGGTGTAAGACTGTAAGATCGTATTAGAAAATATAAATCCGTTTTGCGGGCCATTTGATGGACTTTTTTTAGTATGAGCACTATTGAAATTAATTCCAGTTACGATGCAGTCAGTGTTGTTAAATAATTTCCAGTAATGAGTACACTATCATATAAAGTTTTTGATGACGCTATTTATCTTTTTCGGCAAAAATTTTTTAAATTGAGCTTTGGAACTCTATGGAACAGAAACGACAGTTTATGGGCTCCACCTGATATTACGCAAGAAAAGCAGTAACTCGTGTATGAAAGGTATTAAATGATTCCACCACATATTTTGAAATTATTTCCTAAGAATAACATATAACGCCTCAAATTCTTGCCAACAATGGTCACTTTAACCCCTGTGATGATGTGATTTATTTCGTACTAATCCGACAGCAGAATTTTGGCATTTGCAATGGATCAATTACAAACACCCAAGCCTTATATGGAGAAAAGCCCACCTAGGTGGAAATTGAACCCGCAACCGCTGGGCTAGCGAGGCGAGGACACTACCCGACCGCCACCGGGGTCGGCATATATTAGAAGATATAAAGTGCGGATATATAAATATATATATGTATATATGGTATATGCACTTTTTATCCTAAATATATTTATGTATACATGTATATATGTGTATATATATATATATATATATATATATATATATATATATATATATATAAATATATATATATATATATATATATATATATATATATATATATATATGTATGTATGTATGTATTTAGGATAACAAGTACACATATCGGAATTTGCCTTTGAGAATTGATCGACATTATGACGATGAAATGATGAAAAAATTAGGTAATACGATTTCATACTGATAAAAAACCACGGAAAAAATAGTATTAATTTTTATCGTTCGTAAGGAAATTTTTCATAAAATTTGCATCATCCTTATGATAAAATTCCTCCCCAAATTCAACTCATAGTTCCACTTTCAACCCTAATGACATACACGCAGATATTTGCGACTGAATACCTCTCTTCTCGTGCTATATCAAATGGTCTTTGATCACGTATGAATTCATCCCTTCAATCGAGATTCCGCGCTGCCGTCAGAGAGGACATATCTTTCCTTTTTTTGATGCAGCTGACTATCAATAAAATCCATCTGGACGTATTTTGCGCGCTGACCATATTAAAGCTCTCTGCTTCAATGTAGTCTCTCTTGTGGGGCGCTGCGTTTATTATGGCTGTGATTGACCACCTAGCTGTATCGGAGATTACCGATAAATCGACTTGGATTTAGCTCCAAAAATATTTAAAACACCATTTAACATTGATGAGTTTTCATAAGATTTCTCATTATTTCTTACGCATGCGGTCCTTGAAAGGCGAACTTAAAAAAATTGCATTTCATTAACTATCAATTAAACTTCATACTTGTTTGCAACTTAGATTAATATATCTAAAAAGGTGATACCTTTTACACTAATGAGCTAAATCCAGGATAGTGAGAAGAACGTTTTATATGGCATATAAGATTTTATACATTATCACCTCTCTCGATATAAAGCACAATCTTTTTCTGTAGTACCTAGGGCATATTTTATTGGGAGGGTTTAGGGATAAAAGGCAATAACAGAGAAGAAAGAGAATTCCACACATCAATGGTTTTATCATACGCAACTAAATATCCCCTAGATTCCATGTATAATAATTTCGACTAATTAATTAAATCGTATTATTTTGACAAAGTGAAGTTTGACTGATTAATTAGGATATTTATTTCACTAATGCCATCGCTAACCCCAAAATTAAGGTCATTGAGTAAATATCTATGAAATGAATAAATATAGAGAAAAAGCAGTAGCGCTTCTTAATATTTTAGCAATAATGTTGGTTAAGGTGGAAAATCTGTTATAAGTTTCTATAGGAGCGATTTCAGCTTAAACAGTTCCATTTATATTTAGTCCATAGCATTAACCAATTTCATAAAATATTAATAACAATATTCGTTGTTGAAGGAATGCTTAACGACGAAGATTTTAATATTAGGAGACACATTAAATATAAATTTTCGGTTCACTTATATAACTGAAAAAACATTTTGAGAAGCTTATTCAATTATTGTCTCCCTCCTATAGATTTACATTGATCAAGAGGAATATTTACATATTTTATGAAATATACCACCTGGTTTTTTGGTTATTTTCCCCGGTAGTTGGCAATGCTTCTATTAGCACACAATTTTTATGTGTAAGGATTATAACTTATTTAATTATTACAAAGACAATTTTTATCAGCTACCCAAGGAATGCCATCACCCTGAATCCGTTCTTCTAAGTACGAGGGTCATCCGGAAAGTAGTACCCGTTCGTGCCGCATGAAGTGCTGACGACGCGAGTAGCCGCTGGACGAGGTCAGATAGCTTCAGTGGCTTGTCTGCCTTCTCTGAGCCAAGTTGCGTGACGCTAGCATTGCCTGTGTTGTTTCTGTGATTGTTTACAATGTTTAAAAAAATTGAGAACGCCGCCAGTTGTGAAGTGAGGGCAGTGATTAAATTCCTCAATGCAAGAAACGTTCGCCCATGTGATATTCATCGCCAATTAAAGGAGGTGTATGGAGACAATGTAATGGACGAGTCGTCTGTTCGGCGGTGGTGTCGCAACTTCAACATGGGGAGGGGGAACACACACGACGATGAGCGTTCGGAGAGACCGTCTGTCATTACAGACCAACTGGTGAGCTCAGTTGACGAATTCGTGAGGAACGATCGGCGCGTCACAATTGATGACATCTGTGAGCATTTTCCCAATGTTTCTCGAACAATTGTTCATGAAATTGTTAAACACCATCTGCATTATGCAAAAATTTGTGCAAGATGGGTCCCTCGCGTATCTCAATGAGCTGGCGGCGAAGGACTATGCAGCAGGAATACAGAAACTTGTCACACGTTATGACAAATGCCTTAATTTGCTTGGAGATTATGTTGAGAAGTAGTTTAAAGTATCCTCTTTCAAATAAAATTTTTTATGTTTGTTAATATTTACTTTTGTGTCTTTATTTCACGAACGGGTACTACTTTCCGGATGACCCTCGTACTTTGCCTCTTTTTGCGGAATTACTGGAGTATGGCGTTGCAGTTCCACAGAATGATGTGATTTTGAACTATTGTGTAATATGGTGTGCTAAAAAATTAAAACAGGAGAGTTTTCATTTTTCTTTTGGCTTTTAGATATTGAAACAGAAACTTTAAAATAAATGGCTTCTAGACTAATTTTCCGCTTTACATTCAGGAATTTACAAGTAATTAAAAATTAATTGACAAAATATACAGGCGTTTTCACATTGTGAAAATAACAAAATTGTCGAAAATAACTTCATCCGTGAATTTACCTGACAAAATCAAATGAAAAAAAGGTAGATAGAGGCTAAAACCTGCAAAATCTTGCTCGATCCTCACCCCACATTACGGAGGCAACATCCGATTCTATTTTTCTTTGCATTTATTTTCTATCCTGTATGGAACAATCTATTTTGAAAATGCTGGAATCATCTAGACTTAATCATGCTTGTAATCAACATTCGTTTTAATTCAAAGAACAAAAACCCCATTCTCTGTACACGGATTAGGTGAAATTAGGTTAAATAAAACGTTTTTTAGTTCTAAACGAAAATTATTCAATTACGCCAGCACTTTTTTTCTGTATACAATACTCAAGGACTTAAAAAAATCCATAAATCATTACACAAGCACTTCTACGCAGAATGAATAACCTCAACTTCAAATAAACGTCATGATTACGCTTCAGGTTAGCTAATATTAGATATTTTATGTTAAGAATTGATGCATTATGAGTCATAGACAACCCATTTAAGTTAAGGCGATAACGTTTATTAAACTTCACCCATGTTAAATTTGAGGTAGATGAGTGCTGACAAGGATTTACTATGCAAATTTTTGTTAATAGACACCAGAATGTTTCGTGCCCTTCTGCAGTCCGAGCAGACACTACATTACTTTTCGACGCAACAAATAACCAAAGTATTCAACCATTTTTCAATCATAAACCCTTTTTTTAAGGAAGTAATATTGACTAAAAATATGAGTACACTGATTTTCAAACGACTATTACATGCTTGGCGTGCCACTACAGTCCATTTGTGAACATTTCGACTCGTGAGTATGGAGTGAAATGGCATCTTTTGTCGCCATAGACTGGTCTTCCCCTTGAATCATGAGGTGTGGCGTTTGACAAAGATAATAACTCTGACTTCAAACCAATACGCATGGATAGTGGAAGTCGTGATATGTCCGGCCCATATAATTAAATAATTACTTTTATAATTAGCCATATTCCTGCAACAGATATAATATTATGATCATATTAAAATATTTTTGGCTCTTCTTGATGTATTTATGAACAACGGGGTTGATAAGCAACTCCTACCTTGGCGTTGCAGGTCCATTTCTCAAACTACAAGAAATTTTACAATTTATTGCAATTTACACATTCGAGGTCTACTGATGGTAATAAATAGTTGAATACTTTTTAACTAATTTTTTAGTGTAACACAGTGTGCGAAATTGAAGACTTGATGTAGCATTTACGAGATAATATAGAGAGCTTGTACATCGGCTTTATCTTTCAAAAATGGACCACAGATTTCTCAAAAATCGAGCCTCTATTGTCCACAAAACCCATGCCTATGGTGGGACTCAAACCCGTGACCTTCAGGTTCGTAGGTGAGCGCGAAAAACATACCTGGCTAACTTGGCGTATGGTAGGGATTTTCCTTTATTTCGGAGAAAGTCCAAATAAGCATGCATATTTCAACATATTTTAGCTTACATGTGCCCGTGTTGAAACCTTAACTATGACCCCTTTCATTTTACACTTTATTTCTAAAAATCCAACATGAATCAACTGTTTTTGTCTCTGTTTTTGGGCCACATAGTACCCATTACTTTTTTTACGAGGGTCCTGTCCTTACGCACGAGTACATCAAGTAACTCTGCCCGCCAGCATACACAAAGAAATTTCCAAGGAAAGAGAAAAAAGAAACCAGTACGTCAGAGGACTGACTAATGGCACACACGCATCTGAAAAAAAGATGATAGGCTGAAGAGCATAAGACCAAAAAATTTAAAAGATGAGTGAATTACTGCAGAACTGTGACTTTCAGCGGACCTTTTGTCCTTTGGAATAAGTAATCACATGACAACTCTTTTCGGAGTGTCTTTCTTCTTCGGTGATGGGTCACATAACTTGGAGGTGTTTGCGCGAAGCTTTCTTAGTGAAGGAGGGAGAGTTACAATGATTAATAAAACGGGGTCAATGGTAAGGGAAACGTCGTGTGTGTCAACGCCGGAGGCAAACAAACGGCCAGATAAATACACCAGAAGTTCATCAAGAGGCATTTGATTGTTTTTCTAAGCACTAAAACCTAGTTATTGCGGTTAGGAAAACTGCAAACCTTCCTATTTTATTCAATCTATTGAGTGGTACTTCATTCATCATGAATGCTTTGTCAAGAGAGAGAATTGACGAAAACTCAAAGCATGAAACGGAATCAATAATTAAGCGAATCACTGAATTAAATCAAGGTCAAGGTTTCTGACAAACAAGCTTTGAAAAATAAATGAATATTGTGACTTAATGTTGCCAATCTAGAAAACTAATAACGTCAAATGAAAAGAGGATGTATTCATTTCTTTGATCCTTGTATACCCCTTTGATTTAATATTAATTTGGATAAGCACTTAAAAAGCATGTGCGCTCTTATTATCATTGATGTTGGAAAAAATGTTACTGTTTATAAAAAACAAAAATGCGCCAAATAAGCGCATTAACGAAAACACACATAATGAGTCAGCGTTTCTTGAACTAAATTCACGTTCACCGAAAAATTATAACTCTACTATAATCACCAAATAAAAATGCATGCCCTGAAAGATTCCTCCAAATCCTTTTAAATTTCCTTTGCTGGTTTCATCCAGCGTGGGGAAATAAATCCAATGTTTTATGCCTGATTTATTTATTCATTTATTTTATTTATCCTCCATGTTTAAAGGTTAAAGGACTCTCTTCACCCTTTGCCTCATGCTCTTCTTATAATAAATTCCGGTCATTACACTTTCATCATTATTTCGTATAACAAATACATATATATTTTTCTTTCAACCATTTTCAAGTACAAATTCATTCCCTTGCCACTGCGTCAAATGCCGTCATATCATATGAGTGCACAAGAGCTGGTAGATGCTTACTCATATCTCTTGGCACACGTTTCATTTTCATAGCCTGGGAGAGACGTTTTCATTTGCCTTCTCTCTCTCTCTATCTCAAACAATTCTGTTAACGTAAGGGATTTCATCCGCATTGCTGCAAAACTCTCCTTCCACATACTTTATTTCCTTCACTGGAAGAGACACATGTCTGTATCATGGCGGTTTTTAAAATGTACTGAAATGTTTTCTCCAAGACTATTAATTAAATACCACCATTATTCTTGACAAATAAAACATAAATATATCCTTTTTCCCGCAAATTACCCCAATATTTCGTTAATATAAAGAAGAAATGTAACCAACATTTTAGTGATCATTTTATCTCGATCATTCCTCTCTATACTTATCACAGTTCATCTAAATGAATCGCTTCGATGTCAGTAATTATAAAAATAAATAAAAGGAATATAAGGTAAGCTTCAAAACTAATATATAATTTCGATTTGAAAATGGATCATTTCGTGCTTTAAATTAAGTAATAACCGGACAACGATCAATAACCAATGAGCATTCGAATAGTATTTTAGGAATACTTATAATTAAAATTAACCGTGGTTTTTTCAAGTCCAGTGAAATGCTCTCCCTATTTAATGAAACATCAAAAATGGCTGACCAAGTATACTACTGACAAAATACGACCATTACTCAATATACTCTCGTAGTTATTAGCATGCATTCAATTACCTTAATATTTGCAAATATCTATTAACCACAGTTTTGAATAAATACAGCTTCTTAAATAAATGTCGCCACTTCATAAATAGCAAATGTCTTAGTTTGGGAAATTAAATTCATAAACTTGAGCGCAGGGATCAATCCTAGAACAGCAGAATCAATTGGCATTCAAAATTGCACCCTTTTGTCACCAAGAGATGTAATTGATGTATTCGCCTTAACGTAAAATTCAATGTGGATGATCATGGAGCATTTCGTTACAGCGGACCTGTTGAGGATGACCAAGGTCAGTTTGCGAGGAAATATTATATGAAACCAAGAAATTCAGTTTAAATTTTTCTCCATTTCGTTGGCTTCGTGGGCTTCCGACCCTCATGCTCAAACCCGAATAAAAACAGTAGCCTATGCCATTTACGGCTTTCCCTCGCGTAGGAAATTTAACTCACGCAAATTTAACTCCTTGTCTATCCCCTTGCATTTTATATCACTCCCTTCTTCCCATATTCCGTCTTCATTCAAACAACCTTCAAGTTCTTGCCGCTTACGCCGCAGGACTCCTTATTTCCCCCTCCCCACATTTCAAGAGAATCCAGGAAACCCATATCATCCCGCACGCTTCCTTCTTCCTTCCTCACATTTTCAATTCCACCCCTTTTTTCACTCTTCGCTTGGATCGCTCCCTTCTCTTTCCTCCCCTCCCTCCACACGAATTTACGTGATCCACTTTGCGGAAACCAACAGCCACGGAACACCGCGAACCCTCCCCGCTTTCACCCTCCCTACCTCCCTTCCCAATTTCTGTCTAGGTTCCTCCTTAGGAGGGCCAGGCGATAACGGTCAGTCACGGCGATGAGGTCTCTCGAGTCTTTAAACACGGGGGATTCATCAAACCCTCTATTTTATCTTTCCGAAAACAACCCTTGAGTGCTTGGCGCGTCGAAACTCTATAAAAACCATTCTAAATGGAAATTTCACCGGGCGAATTAACTTTAATTCGCTCCTGAATCTATTTAGCTCTCCGGTCAAGTTGTAGGGTCGTCACGAGAGCCACATATTTTGCAGGTATGCCCGTAGAGTAGTGAGATTTTATGACATCATACAGCTAAAAGTACATACCTAATCCTCAATAAAAGTGTATTATTTTAATGAACCGACTAATGGTGGCGCTGCAAGGGGAAATTTTAAAGATAATGGTGTTAAAAGCCAAAAATAGAAAATATTGCAGAATTTTCGTAGGTGAACGGTAGCAAGCTATTAGCTTTCTTCGTATAGAGGCAGCTTCTAACAATCATCATGTAGTTTCCATTGAAATCAGATTTAACCAATCCACTAAGAGAAAAATGACTTCCAGGAAACATTTCGGAGAAGAATGGATTTATAAGGGCCATTTAAGGTTTACCCATCCGCACCCAATCGTTCTAATGCTTCCTTTATCCATTGTACTTAAATTTGCACCTAGTATAAGTGCAACCAGCCGAGTTTACTCTTATCTTTTTATTCTTCTCAGTAATTGACGAACCTTCAGGTTGACACTACGAAGGTACAATTAACGTCATACTGATCATGAGAGGCCGGACTCGATTTAGAGAAATATTGGGGTCTCATCTCGATTATTCAAATCATAACTTTGATTGCATCTGATTGACGCAAGTACAGTGTTTTGCATAAGAGTAAAACGTCACATTTTCAACCCCTGCAGCGAACTCTTGGCGCTAACCCACCGTTTGGCGCACGGCCCGAAGCTTCCTCTCTCTTACCCCGCTCTATCCCGACCCAGTCCAGTGCATGGAGAATTTCCCTCACCCCAATCCCAATCCCGCCCTCCTAGTTGAATGGAGAGAGGTGGGGGAGATAAGAAGATGAAGGCATAAGGCGGTTTTCGGGGATGACGCAGTGTGGTGGAAAACAAGAGAGAGAGAGAGCGCGTCGGGAGACGACGACACCAGGATGAAAGGGGGGATTTTCCGGGGAGGGACGGGAGGAGATGCAAGGATGCGTGGATTTCCTGAGGGAATGAAACGGGAAGGAAATCCAGGGTGGGAGGAGGGAGAGAGAGACAAGAGAGGAGGAGAATGATTGGAATGCTTGCGAGGGTCGGTGAGAGAGAGAGAGAGGGAGGGAGAGAGAAATAAAGGAGGAAGAATTTGTAGAAGTGACTGGAGGGAAAAGAAAGAGAGGGAGGAAAGGGAGGAGGAACAGATCGAGCCGCCGCCTTCGAGAGGCCGGGTGGAAAATATATTTGCGTCAAATATTCAATGCGTGCGCCGCCGTGGGTTTCACGTCCCTACCGTGGAGAGAGCTGCGCGTTCCAAAGAATGTCCAGGAGGATAATGGAGGGTTTGCCAAAAGAATTGTTTGCCCGCCTCCAAGAATCATGGCCCACCCTTCTTCCCCACCCACCGCGAGGAAAAGAATGAAGCTCGAACAAGCGTTGCTGAACTTGCAATATCGTGAAACGATGGCTTACGCAGCGATTCAGTGGCTGCTAAGGGGACTTGTGAACGTGGATACTCATGGAGAATGTTGCGGCCTAACACGCTCTAGTGCAAGCCACAAAGGATAACCGCGTAGATAGCTTTCTAAAGTAATTGTTCTTTCATTAGAAATCGTCTTTTATCTATCAAGGACGAAAATATTGTCACAGATTTTACAATTAAGACCGCAGAGGATGGCTTCAGTTAAATAGCGGCTCAACGATTACTTCAAGGAGTCCAACTGTTTTACATTTGTATTTAATCCTTATGTATTAACAATTTCATCATTTGGCTTCGCTCTAAGTTTCTTTCGAGGTATCGAAGCGATTCCGCTCGACAGTATGGTTTTAGTCATTTTGGACGGGGCGGATTTCTTTTTCTTAGTTATTCCTTTGCTTTTGAGAACTAAATGGCCTATATTAAGAATCGACAAAATTAAAAACCTGCTCAGTGTTGCGACATGGCAACATCAAGACGCTGCGGATAGAAACCCCTTGTCAATCTGGAAAATGATGAAATACATTAATTTTTCGAGTATTTTATCGTAAATATGCGTATCTTTAAAAAAAATCGAAAATATAGAAACGAAAAGATTTACTCCGACTGATTTGGATAAAATTTATTGGGGGTTTGATGAAGACTCTATCAGAGGTAGTTCACGTAAGAGAACATCTTTGTCCATTAATCACTCCCCTAACGCAAATATAGAGTAATGATTAATGAGAGCAAAACTTTTACGAGTTTGTATCACCTATCGATGAAACAAAACGTTTCAGAGTCGTGCTTTTCCTTATGTTGAAAGAGAAATTGGATACCATATAATAATTCGATGTTTTCAGGCTTAACTTTGTGGAAATCCATTATCACTGTCCACATCCACATCACTTCAGCGTCTCTATAACAATATAACATTAGATATTATATCGCATAATATAACATAAGATAAAAAATTGAATAACATTTATTTTTTATTTAAAATTTAACAATCATCACTCTTTCATTTTTTCTTTGGACAAAATGTTGCCGACGGAAGAAATGACAAAGAAAAGCTATTGAATACTTGACGTGACTATTTTAAACTTACGTGCGATTAAAATGGAACAGAATTAAATAAAGTTAATAACTAAAATACAGGAAAAAGATGAGACTAAGATAAGACAATAATTGAGTGAAATATGGGAATCGGCTGAATTGAGTAAAAAGGATCGTCAAATTTTTTATTGCCAAAAGTAAAGTGATTAAAAAATATTGCGGCACTCGTGTGCAGCTGACTTACCCAAAAATTGAGGGAATGGATTTGGAACGTGGGACTTATCTCTTGATTCGATGGAGTCAAAAAGAATTAATAAGAGGGTAGAATGTAAATTTGAAAATGATGGGATAATTTTAAAAAATATGTTAATCTATTAAAATATGTCTCAAATGCCCTGAGAACCAGCAGTATTTCTATTTCAGAGAAAATGAAAAAAAACTTTGAAATATTTCCATTCACCATGTAAATTTTATTTCTAAAGAGTGATATTTCAAATGGCCAATGCTTATTTTTTAATGCTATTATTATCACGAACTATTTAAGATTCTTCAAAGAGTCTTCGCGATTAATGATGATGATGTCCCCCCCATTTATGTTTATTCCTGCAACATTCAAAAATTCAAAAGTGTAAGAAATTATCATCTGATGACCAAACATTTAGTTAGTTATGAAAACACCTTAAGAGCGCAGTAAGATTCAAATTATATACATATAAAATGCTGATTTCCGTAAACTCTACCATTTGCCAGTAATGTAGAAATCCGAGTTACGGCTCAAAGACGATGACTAAATGGCCTTTTCAGAAACTTATAATACTATATGCATCTTCCATATTATTGTTGGCGATCACGGAGAGTAAATAGAAGAAAATTCCTAGCAGTGTAGTCAATTACTGTAAATGCCATCAACCCGTGATTTGTCCTATACTTCAAACGATTGAACCAGTTAAAATTCGCATCAAATTTGTTTCTTTGCAAATCATTTTGAATAGTGAGCACCACTTCCGCTTGGGGTAAAATCGTACGGTTACCTCTTTCAGAACTGAAGTCCTTAAGAAGACAGAAAACTACCCTGCTATCCACCGTTAAACATGCACTGGAAATTAGCATTTGGTTGCGCAGGGAGATTGCGCCGGTCTGAAGTGCGCTTGGGCGAAGGGCGATGGATCGGCGGCTGAGTGAAGTCGCACTGAGCCAAAATAACACGAGATTGCTCTCGGCTGAGAGTAGAGATAAAAGGGATCTCGCATGGAGTTGAATTTTGGGGGGTGGGGAGACACGAGTCCGTGATAGGGAATAGAAAGTGTATAAGGGAACTCTCAAACACAGAGAGGAAGTGTGTGCTCCTTTTCTCCGTATTCATTTTCGGATATCGGAAAAAGGTAGAAAGAGGCATGGTGCCTCTCCATCCTTCTTCCCATTTGGAAAAACATGAATGAAAGCAAGGCAAGATTGGAGGATTTTCATTGGATTTATTTTAACCACAAAGCTGTCTCCAGGAGAGGAAAAATATAACCTTTTAACAAGAAGTCGATGACTGAGTTCACTGCTTAATACTCAATAATTAAATTTTTTTAATCATTCGAAGGATAGAGTTATTTTATTGAATAGAAATTACCTAAAAAGAACTATAAAAACATGCCACGTGTACTTCCTGGTGCAACCTGGCTCAAACAAATCTCTACAACCTTCCAATACTGTCGGGTAACATTCACTCAAGAAAATGAAGATAATTTAACGCTAAATATTACCCCCAAAAATCAAATAATTTGACGAAATCGCACGCTTTTAGTCGAAAGGACCAGACTAAAAATTGATACACGTTCTTACTAAATAGATTAATTTACATGACAAGTATAAGCTCTAATACCATAAGTACAAATGTTATCTGTTGTGTCATTTCAAATTATTTGCTCCAGGAGGAGGATTCAAAAAAATTAAGGGTGGACAAAAAAGTAAGAGGGGGATGTTTAAAGAAAGAAAGAAAAAAGTCAAGGAAAAAGTCAGGAGCAAAGCCGACATCGTTTGATAACTGCTGTAAGAAATGGTCTGCAACAACTCAACGTAGGTTTAGTGAACTATAGTATATAACTGGGGGCGTTAGTTACTATCTCTCAATTATCTGGTAGTCGTTCACGAAAAAGAGCTATGTAAAGCGCAGTGCGATATCAAAACTCTTCATTGGGTAATGAGAAACCTCAAAGGGAGCGTTAGAGCAACCAAGGAGAAGGCTTATCAGACCCTAGTAAGGCCAATTTTGGAGTACGCTTCTCTTGTATGGGACCCTCATGAAGAAGGTCATATTAAAAAACTGGAAAAGGTGCAAAGAAAGGCTGCCCGATATGTACTGGGGAAGCATGGGAGGATGGAGAGTGTGTCTGACATGCTAGAAACGCTGGGCTGGGAACCTCTAGAATCTAGAAGAAAAGTAAGCAGACTTTGTGGAATGTTCCGAATTTTGAAGGGGGAGAAAGCTTGGGCAGATCTTAGGAAAGAGGCGGGGAACCCAAATTTTATAGGCAGAAATGATCACAAATTTAAGATAAAATGCCGGGCACAGAGAACAAATAAAAAAAAATTTTCTTTTCTAAATAGAACAATTGTTGAGTGGAACACTTTACCTGCAAAAATATTCGAGCCCTTTCCTAACAGAGTGTATACTTTTAAGAATAGATGTAAGGCATATACTATATGTAATAATTTGATTGATGTGTGGTGTATGGTATTATATGTAATAGCTTAATTTTTTTTAATTTATCTTTTTTTTTCTTGCTGATAAATGGTTGTAAATGGGATGGGGATTCACTTTTTTTGTTAAAGAGATTTGTGTTTTGAAGTCTAGTTTTATGTATTATCTTTTGCAATTATTTGGGACTTGTGTGCCACCTGACAATGTCTATCAGCACATGTGTATTTCTAATAATAATAATAATAATAAAATATTTGGAATTCAAAACGGCCGGTTAAGCTTCTCCGAGGCCTTCTTCAAGTAAGACTCTAACTGAATCTTTAAGTAAAACTCTAACTGAATCTGAAGTCTTACTTGAAGAAGGAAGGCCTCGGAGAAGGCCGAAAGCTGAAACAATTTACCATGCGAGTGTCCTTTTAAGTGTTACTATTTTATTTGTGTTCTATTGTGCCGTCCCATTATATATATATATATATATATATATATATATATATATATATATATATATATATATATATATATATATATATATATATATATATATATATATACATATACGAGGGTCATCCGGAAAGTAGTACCCGTTCGTGAAATAAAAAGACAAAAGTAAATATTAACAAACATAAAAAATTTTATTTGAAAGAGGATACTTTAAACTACTTCTCAACATAATCTCCAAGCAAATTAAGGCATTTGTCATAACGTGTGACAAGTTTCTGTATTCCTGCTGCATAGTCCTTCGCCGCCAGCTCATTGAGATACGCGAGGGACCCATCTTGCACAAATTTTTGCATAATGCAGATGGTGTTTAACAATTTCATGAACAATTGTTCGAGAAACATTGGGAAAATGCTCACAGATGTCATCAATTGTGACGCGCCGATCGTTCCTCACGAATTCGTCAACTGAGCTCACCAGTTGGTCTGTAATGACAGACGGTCTCCCCGAACGCTCATCGTCGTGTGTGTTCCCCCTCCCCATGTTGAAGTTGCGACACCACCGCCGAACAGACGACTCGTCCATTACATTGTCTCCATACACCTCCTTTAATTGGCGATGAATATCACATGGGCGAACGTTTCTTGCATTGAGGAATTTAATCACTGCCCTCACTTCACAACTGGCGGCGTTCTCAATTTTTTTAAACATTGTAAACAATCACAGAAACAACACAGGCAATGCTAGCGTCACGCAACTTGGCTCAGAGAAGGCAGACAAGCCACTGAAGCTATCTGACCTCGTCCAGCGGCTACTCGCGTCGTCAGCACTTCATGCGGCACGAACGGGTACTACTTTCCGGATGACCCTCGTATATATATATATATATATATATATATATATATATATATATATATATATATATATACATATACATATATATATATATACAAATATAAATATATTACATATATACATACCGTACGTGCATACAGAGTATACAATAAACGAGAATCGCACTGAAAAGCATCCATACGAAATGATATACGCAAGATTGTATGACCACGATCATTTCATCATACCTTGAAAATAACGTGACCGAGCACACCAATGAGGAAAATAAACGAACCATTTGGCACTAAAGACCTCCATGATAACGAGAGAGGTCAAATGCGCAGGCATAAAAAAATATTTCGAATATGTAGCCCATTTCAACCCATTGATGAGACAGACATGCAAGACTTTATTACGCCTCGTTTGCTAAATATTAATGAACAGGTATCATCATTCTTCAACTAAATTTATTTGACTCAAATCGAATTTAATATCACATTTTTGCAATCGAGGAAGAAATTATACTCTTAAATAATCCAGCAAAATATCTGCTTGCTTAAGGGAAAATCTACCAATGTATATGAAAGATTGGGGGCTTTGTGGTAGCGCTCACATATTAGTAATCTGAAAACATTTT
Source organism: Hetaerina americana (assembly GCF_022747635.1). Taxonomy (NCBI): domain Eukaryota; kingdom Metazoa; phylum Arthropoda; class Insecta; order Odonata; family Calopterygidae; genus Hetaerina; species Hetaerina americana. The sequence goes on from NW_027286874.1 coordinate 72,990,610, forward strand.
CAGTAATGATTTTATTCAAAATTGGGAGTTTTCGTAAGTTTTTTATAATTCTTTGCTTAAATATGAATTAGGCAGTGAACTGAAACATTTTGTTCCAATGGTTTTTGGTAAAATTATCTCAAATAAAGAACGCAAAAATTTTCTTTTTCAAAAATTGACTATTAGTGAAAATATATCATTATTACTCGCTAGATATATTGTATATAAATTCGATTGAAATATTTCCCAAATTACTTGTTTTATCCAAAATATGCTGATCCATTTTAGAATAAGTGCTTTTATTTCATTCTATTCCAAATTTTGAAGTTACAACCCAAAAATGAGATTGAACAGAACAAAAACTAATACTCAAGTTCCAATATCGAAGGAACAATTCATGTATACATTTTCATAACCCTCCTATTTGTAATTTTTTTCCAAATACCCTTTCCAAAATCAGGCTCTATGAGTAAACACGTAGGTATTATCTGGAAAGTAGTTATAACGCGTTCAGGGGACCTTCGTTTTTTCTTGAATGTCCATTGAAATCGCTGTGTGAAAGTTTTCACGAAAAGAAAAATTTTTTCGCACATCAAATGAAATGAAAAATGAAACCTAATAACCAATGGTTTTATTATGTTATTAATCCATAGTATGATTATCTAATTCAAGCCCATTTTATGTACATAGCTCATATTTCCGGAAACCATGCTATCAGATAACAGCATTTTCTTATTTATATCACTTGAATATCTAAATTCATGGAAATTTCTGCACTACAAATAGCATTTTCGTGATGAGCATGAATTTGCTCAAGGTAAAATGCTTCCAGTTACGCCCATTACCCTCCACCATAATCAACACGCCTTATAATATCACGCATATCTGCAAATGTCTCTAAAACTCCCCTGCCCTGTTGAAAATGTAAATGGATCAATCTCAAATGGTTGAAAATTATAGCGGGAAATATAGGGCATTAAACCGAATTCTAAATTACCTCAAAATGTTACTTCACGAACTTAAGAGCAACTTCTAGTAAAAGCTGAATGAAATCTTCAAATAATTCAGCAAACTCAAAAGGCAATGAATGCTGTCTTTAAATGAAAGAAGAGTTTATGTAACGCCAATTAATAGAGAGTTCTCCTAGGTTCATTCGGCAATCCACAAACAAACTAATAAACTTCCCAGAACATTTGGAATTCCTACGCGTTTAACCACGATGACGTAGATAGAATTTGCGTAAAGAATGACAGCACTGTGATCGAGAACTAATTAATTACAATCATTATATGGACAATAAATTCTTCCCTCTCATTTCTCATCGTTTTTATATTGTAATCGTGACTCATGACAAATGACGAATGGAACATTTTTCCCCCTGTCCAAACGATTGAAGAGCATCGGACGCGTCTCATCTTTCTTTAATATAGTTATCGGTCTCTATCTGTTGGTCCACCACCTCACGGATCCATTCTTCTCGTTCTGACGCTCCTAACACACACACACACCGCTCCCGTCGGTGTTATTTCGCGCCCTACGAGACACGCCCTCTCTCCCACACGGGAGTTTCTTCCCTCCGGCGTCGTTTTCTAAGCCCGTGGTAAACGAAGACGACAAGCGAATCACTCTCTGAGACAACAACGACGCCTCACTCCATTATACCGCGTCATGAACGACAATATCTCCTTCCTTCCCTCCCTTTGTCTTCGCCCTAACGCACAGCGGCGTAATTTCTCCGTCACCAAAGACAAAATCGCATCGTACAGCGATGAGAGTTCATCATCTTTCAGATTTCTAAGTATCATCACGGGGAAAATGACATTAAGCCTGTCAGTTATCCCTAGGGAGGAAGGCGGGTGGAAGTGGGGGAAGGAGAGTCTAAACTTATATAACGCGAAGGGAAAACAAAATCACGTCACTCAGAATTCCACCTAACCGTATATTCTGAAATAGAACTGTATTCCGAACTCAAAATCACATCCAAACTTGATCCATTTTGCAAAGTAACGCTCTGGCCTGTCAAAATGTTTTCAACCAAGTACTGCAAAAATTAAAATACGCAACTGATCCCGAGTAATTTTAAGAATCCAAGGATCTCCCATGTAAGAATGAAGAGGAGAAGGGAAAGAGATAATAAGGGTGAAAAACATCCGTAATGGAGTTCCCACGTGCTTTGGAGAAAAAGTGATGCCATTAAAAATTGAGGTTTCCCGCACCCGGGAAGGAAATAGGAGAAGGGTAAAAGGCGTCGATGTCGGAGCGTGCTGCGTGGGGTAAGTAGGAGGAGGGATGGGCGGGAACTCTGGCTTCGGGAAATAAGGATTCGGGCAGGAGGAGAAGAAACGGGAAGAGAGAAAGAGGAAGCAGTTGGGATGAAATGGCAATGGTAAAAGGAGAATCAGGTTTGTGAAAGGTAAAGGTCATAGAGGCGAGAAGAAAAGAAAATGCAGTGAATATTTTTTTAGATCCGGAAACAAACACTCCTGCACATTTCCAATAAATTCGACTCAAAAATCAGAAAAACCATATTTCACTAACATCAAACAGAAAGAAATATATGAGGCCATGCCTGCCTTGTCGCATAGCATGAAGAGCTAAAGAGAAATAAGATATCCGCAATACTTAATATAAAACTAAATCCGACATAATCAGATCAAGCTAATCTCCTCTTCATGTGTAAAATATTAACCATAAAGAAATGCAAAAAAACCTATGCAGTAAATAGCATAAATATACAACATAAGGACATGCGATAAAATATATGGATATTAAGAGTAATTTGAAATTGCGGTAAATATTTTATTTTACTAAATGATTAAGCAGACGGTATGAAACAAAAAATAATTTCGCATTAATATCACGATTGCGACCCAAATCCAAACAATCACCAGGAACAATATTCTCCAAGGCTTTCAGCAAAAGACCAAGGAGAAGCAGAATTAAACAAAGGAAATAACGGAAATGGAAGAAGGAGGAACGGGTAAGGTTTCCACAAATGTGTGGGAGAGCGAAAAGGTTTTTTTGACGAGCGAGAATAAAGCCAGAGTCGGTGAACGTGGGGATGGTAAAAATTAGGAAAGGAAAGAGAGAGGCGTGGGATAGCGTAGCGCATGGCGTTTGAGTTGGACGGAGGGAGACGAAACGTGATGAAATGGCGACCGCATATGCTGAGGCGAATATGGTGATCATATTGACTCCACAAGAAGAGAGAGCGTTCTTTTTTGTCAGGAAATACCAGTAGATTTCAGTCCTCAGAATACACGTTGACTTCTAACGTTGGTCTTCCTTGTTGGTAAATCTGAATGATATTGACTGTTTGAGGTAAATAATTGACCATCTAATTTCTCAGAATTGTAAAAATAAATATATTAAAATAAATGATTGATGCAAGTATTGTATTACGAAGAATTGAGTTCATTGAATTACGTAAGGAAAAACATAATATGAGTGGTCAACTATTAGTCAAGGAAATGGATCAATTTTAAACTTGATCAAATTAAATTTCAGAATTTGTATCACAAATGAACAACTGGAAAGTGTATTTTAAAAACACTGAAAGATAGTAACCTTACTTGTTCCTGCAATTATGTATATTTGCTGCATTAATTATCTTAAAATAATGAAAAATTAAATGCAATATAGCAGGATTCGTAGGTACAACGACGCAGAACGCAAAGAGTAAACGGAAGTTGACAGCAATTTTTTTAAGGTAATCTACCGGTTAAGGTAGGTTTTTGGATGGACACAACTACCAAACAAACATTTTATTATTCCTAACAAAAAACAAAATCCAGCATCCTACTCTGCATCAGGTCCCTCTTCATCTCTGAGTACTTTCTTCCTCCCTTCATCCCGTCCAACATCCCTATCCTGTTCCTTCCCTTTCCTCGCTTGCCCAACATTCTCCCCTCTATCAAAGTCTTCAACATCCCACTACCGATCAATACCCCCTTCATCCACTTTTCCTGCCTCCATAGGATATCTCCAAACAAACCCCTCTCTTCGCCCACCATACCAAGTACTTCCTCATTTGTTTTCTTCTCCGTCCATTTCACCTTCTCCATTCTTCTCCACACCCACATTTCAAAAGCCTCCAATCTACGTCTATCTTCCTGCTTCAATGATCACGTTTCCGCACCGTACATAGCTACGCTCCACATCAAAGTTTTTACGAGTCTTTTCTTAAGATCCTTACTCAACATCCCTGGTTGACAGCAATACGGTAGTATAAATAGCATTAAATTTGTGAAGCAATACATAAAATACATGTAAAAATGTAAGTATTACAATTACTAAAATAGGTTTTAAAGTAAAACTAGTGAAACTTATTTCCCACACTAAAGTGAAAGAAACATGTACCTAAATGAGTGCAGAGAAAGAATACTATATCCATGAAAATGGGTAAAAGAACAATCGAAATCGTGGGAACGTGATGGAGATGGATTAATGTTGGATTGGGGATAAAAAAATAATGTCATGGAGACTAGAAGCAACGACAGTGTGAAAAAGTAGAGAAACCTTCCTAGTAAGACTTCCATAAAAATCATTCATATGTAATGTGAGCAAATGAGAAGCTTCGAGTGATATGAGAATTTAAAATTTTAATGGCTTTGGTGCCTCGCTATGCACTTAAGGCGGACTTTGGCATCTGCCCACACGAGCAAGGGGAAGTTTAATAGTTCGAGGAAGGACGGGGTAGCGAGAGCCCCTCATGCGTTATCGACCTTACCCGACCATAAAGAAAAACGATCACGGAGGCGCAGTTCAACGTCTCATCCAACGAAAGAGGCGCTGCATGTGATAGGTCCTCTGCTCCATATTCGAGTGGAAAATGAGACTACAGTGTGAGGTCTTGCCAACTGTGAAATCGCACTGAAAGCTTTTGGGGTAAAAGTTCATGGTAGGAAAGGAAAAAAAAATATCGGTAATCGATATTACCGGGTACTCTCTACATTTTACCCCAGCATCATGTTCACATTTTAAATACGTACTGCTACCTTAAGCGATTACTTAATTAGGGACGCGTGGCGCCTAAAAATTAAAACGTCGGTCCCTAACAGATCCTGGTACCTAACGCTGGTAACGCTTAAGTTTAAATCTTCTAGCCTAAACCTTTCTCATTGAATCCCCCTGACTGAAATCAAACAGGCATAATCTATTCCTCTCCTAAAATCATTTGTAGTTCACAGACTCACTGCAAATGTTAATTTAAACTTCAAGCAAATTAATTCAAACAGTAATTTAGCCAATTCCAAAAGGGTAACCCATTAAAGTAAATTTCAAGGTTCATGGAAAGGTCGTTTTAGAATTTTAAAATTTCCGTATCCATAATTTATAACCATCAAGTTAAACTGTTATTTTGAGAGGGGGAAACAAAAAAAAAGGATTCATGGATGACGAAGTTGAAAATTGACGTTCATGAATGCCAACAAAAAATCCTCCCCGTCAAAATGACCTCACGGGTTGATAAATTTTTCGAGCACGAATCTATTCATTCTTTAAACGGTTTATGGCCTTTACGTGTTTTGAAAGCTGAGATAAATTTGCATTACAGCTTGTCACCAAGATAATAAGGAAATCGATCAAATATAATCCACGTACTCAACCAGATTAGATCGTTAAACTTACAGAAAGTATTGGTTTTCAGCATAGATTTCCATTACGTGCTTGGTACGGATCATTTAAGATAGTTTTATTTGTCAAAATTGCAGGCAAATTATTTTTATTCCGAGATACGAGTTCTCCAAAGAAGTAAGATAATAATTAGGATGTGTCTCTCGCCATTAAAAATGGCTTCACTGTTTAATATCTCGATTAACATTGACAGAGAATTTAGCAGTTTCGTCAAACCAGAAGTGGCCACTCGCGTTTTAGAATCCAAATTTAATTATACTCTCGAGTACCGTATTTTACCCAATTCTTGATTATTGATTCCCCGATTCTTATTAACCATTCACAATTGATCAGTAGTTAATCAAAATAATAAAAATTGTTCGAAATACACTATCCTGGAAATATGCCAATATGTTTTAAAAACATTCAATCGTAAATAATTTTTTTCTAAATGAAAATCAATGGAAAAAGGCATTGCTACATGAAAAAGAGAAAAGATACCATCACAGCAAGGGTAATGGGATGAAATAAACAATAGCATGCCTGAAGTAGCAAATCGTGAGTAAGGCGACGAAATTTAAGTGGTCATTAATGATCGCTCAATTGAGAGACATCATAGAGACAAGAATATAACGTAAGAATCCAAGAAATGAAACTGAGGATCTCCTATTCATGAAAAGGCTGAACCAAGTCATGGGAGAGTTCATGAAGACCAAGGAAGAGTTGATATAAAGCTGTCTTGATAAATTAATAGCGACATAAAGAAGGGAATTAACGAAACTGCTTATAAACTGGTGAAGAGACAATTTGGAGAAAGAAAAACAAAATATCACAACATCCAGGATCTAATTGAAAGAGACTTATAAAGGATGAAGACACTGGAAAAGGATAGAAGGAAAACCTTGATTAACCCTAAAAACAGCCCAAACCACTTGAATAACCCTTAATTAAAAATAAATCGTGATGGAAGAACAACAAACAAATGGGGCTCGGGAGTTCTGAGCAGCAAATTCAACAGACCCGTGAAAGATCTGCAGAACAACATGATACCAGAAGTTGACAAAATAAAGGGAGAAATAATGTTGGCATTCTGAATCAAAGCGAATGATACCCTCTTTGGCATAATCAAACAGCCACGACCGTGAAAAACTACCAGAGGACTATGAGATGAGTTTTATGATTGCAATTCAGAAGGAACCAAATACAGAAATATTCGAAGAACAGTGAACATTGAGCCTGATGCCTCACGCATCAAAAATATTAACTTGTCTAATTGGCGGAATAATAAAAGGAAAGCTATATGATGACACACATTTTCAATTTGCAATTTTAATACAGGAAAATACGAGTAATAATGGTGGTCAATTCTCTGAATTGAGGGTACTGGCCGAAAAAATAATACGTGTGGCATTCGAAACTTGATATTGGTGTGGTAATGACATATAGATGAATAGATAGAGGTCTTTATTTGAGGCCTAATGGTCCCTTCTTTCATTTAACCCATCGTCTTATACATATTATATTAGGCATTAAACTTATAATTACATATATAAGACGTTAGCAAAATTGGACAATTCCTTTGACAACACCAAATGGAAAAAGATGTCCAAGATATCAGAAGTGCTTTAAATGGACGGTATCGGCATAAGAATAATCCATCACCTCTATTAGAATTAGGTAAACCATTTCAAAGAAAAACTTAAGGAAAGAAAAAAAGGCAATATGAGCAAAAGGATTTTGAAAAGGATCCAAACTCCCTCAATCACTATTGAACTAAAGGCGTAAAAAAGAACGAGAATTTGGCGTCACAGGAGTCAAAGTGAATGGCGAAAGAAATTAATATGCTCCAATTCTTAGATGGCATCGCTTTAGTAGTAGAAACGCGAAAGGACCTCTAAATGTTATAAATGCTGTGCTGCTTCGAGATTAAAATAACAGCATCAACAAGGAGAAAAATAAAATTTTTGTTTGTGACAGAGAAAAGGCAATGGCAGCTATCACAATCCGAAGAATGAAAATATAGCCAAAAAGCTGTTCAAGAGTAAGAGGCAAATAATATGTTGGTAGAATATGAGATTGCAAGCAAGGACGCAGTTCGTTAAAAATTTCGTACGAGTGCGGCAACCTACGCATCAGAGCGAATTCTATTCTTCAGTGGACTGGCTCCAGTCCTCTGAAAGTCCACTTTTCCACTTTGGAAAAATGGACCCAGACAAATGAAGAATAGAACTCTTTGAAACATTTTACCGGTGGAGAATTCTGAAGATAACATTAGATTAGTCAGAAACAGAATTCAAGGGAAATTTGAAGGAAACATTTTGTGCGGGAGGAAGGATCAACACTACCTATTCCCAAGCAAACAAAATGTTCAGAGCACGATTTGGCATTTTGCATATTGCTACGAACGACATATTTTCGATGCGAACAAAAACAGTTACTTTCTCACGCTAAAACAGAGTAAGCATAAAATATGAGACTTCTCAGACTGACTGACTGAGAGAGATCTCAATTAATATCTTCAGTGTCAAGAAAGACTTAATTTACAATTTTATTTGCTTTCATCATAATTAAATTAAATGTATTTCATTGGATGAGGTTGAACATGCCGTTCTGATGCATTGAAATTAGTATGCCTAAAATTATAATTCGAATGCATGAATGGGTGAAATAAAAATTCACGTAAATTCCCTTCTTCTCTTAGAATTTTAACTTGCTATTTCCCGACCAACAATTGAATATAGCATAGCAATGGGTAGTGTTTTCGAAAAATATTTCAAGTATTCGTTTTTCAAACAAATTTTACGATTCATAAATTTCCCTATATTTCCACCGCTTATTTTCGGATATTTCCACCACTTGCGTGGTGTACGCCATTATCTTACTCTAAATCAACGTACGTGCCTCAATTTTATTCGAAAAATACCAAAGTAAAGTGTAAATAAATTCATAGATTAAAATATAACAATTAATCAACTAAGGTATTTATTAATCTACTAAATGAAGCTCGCGATAATTTTAATGCACATCTTTGGTCCTGTAATGCAAAAGCTGATATAAAGGATTAAGAGTGACCGAAATATCATTTAATGACAATTTTATACCTATATTAGTTTGAAACTTGTGTGTAGTAGTTGGCATACTCAGAATTTCATTATCATCATTCATTCAATCTTTGGATTGAATGAATACAGCCCTACACCACTCTTTGCTTTCTGATACCTCTGCGCACTGATACCTCTTCCTTGCAACATTTCTCGTTCATGAGTTAAACAGCTCTCTTTTTACAGCCTGAATTATTTTACAGTCTTCTCTTCCATTTTCTTTACTTTACATAGTATACTCTACCAATATTTGTCAGAAATGGGAGAAGTTGAAACGAGTAGAGATTTCTCACGTTTCTCTTTCACGCCAATTATTGATTGAGGTTATGAGCATATTTCCCTACCCATTTGTGTTCTTTCCCATTCTCCTATATTTTCTCCACCCATCCCCAAAAAGTAATTCGCTCGTAATATATTACCACCCTCCTTTGATTCAGCCGACATGGTCTCCACCCTCTTCCGGGTTTTATGTTTCTCTTGCCAACCAGATCCTCATATTATATAAAAGGTCCCTACGCTGACCCTTCCGCATGCACCCCTCCAACCTCTAATGAGAGGCACGGCTCCTTTTTCACAACGCCTGGGTTTCCTCCCACTACTGAAAAACCCGATCCCTTCCTTTTGGGTAGTCCATTCCTCTCCTCGCCTTGTCTCCCTTAATTGCCGACTACCTTCCACCAAACACCCTCCACTCTAAATACCCCACCTCTTACTTCTGTTTCCCCACAAAAAGTCCCTTCCATTCCCCTCCTCACATCCCCATACATTAGAGGCTAAGCTTAAAAATTTTGCCAGTTAATGCATTAGAAAGAAATTGGTAAAAGCAAGATTAAAATGTATAGCTACATAAGTACCAAATAAAATAATAAAAGATCTATGTTACAGGATCCGATACATGACTAATTAGATGCTGATATTAATAGGCATCATAGATGTTGGCTACCGAAATCGAGGTTGTCAATTACTTGTAATTTCGTCAACGAGCGTAAATGCGTCACCCCTCTTTCCTTCTGCAAGATTATCCTCCACGCTACACATTTAAGTATTCCGCTTTCAATATGTATCTCATTCTTATTCACGTTGCTTCCCATTTATAATCGTTTGATAACTGCTTCTCTTTTTCGGTGACAGAAGCCCTCCCAGAATCCGCAAACAGCATATCGGTGAGAACACGTGAGATAGTGCACATCTGGGTACTTGGTTCGTACATACTTCCCAGGGTGATCTTAGGCCACTTAAGTCATCGAATAGACACAAACCCTCCACAATATATCCTCTCCACTCTTTCCCGGAGAACAGTAAATCTAAAGACCGCTGCCGGCGGGTTTTCCACTCCTCGTACGCCTTCTGGGAGGTGGCGCACGGAATGCTGCTAAGCTCTCTCGTTGCGGCCTGTTGTAACCTTCCTACCGAGCCGAGGTCTTTCAGCACGGATTTGAGGCAGGGGAAGAGAAAAAAGACTGGTGGGGCATTGCCTAAAAAATTTGGATCCACGGTCACATGACCGAGAAGCTCTTGACAGATCTGCGGATTGGAAGGCCAATGTGGCACGTCTCCTTCTTCTGGCTACGCGTGCCACGAAACGCACTGTTCCTATCCTTTATGGAATTGTATTATTGCTTTCCTACTGTCCTTTCCTGTAGCCGTTGTCCATTTCTCTTTGGTATAAAGAGCTCCCTAACGCCATCTCCTGGCCAAAGTATCGGGGCACTTGGTTGCATTAACCCCCCGCAGATTTCAGTGTAGTTTACGTTTCCTAGATAGCTAAAGTGGGTAGAGCATCGGCCTGGCAAGTCGAAAGATATAGTGTTTAAGTCCTGGTTATGTAAATATTTTTGACATGTGATTAGCCCGATTCCACCTTCCCCACCTCTCTTGTGTCCGTCTTTTATGTGCGTTCCTATCCCTTTTCCTTACATCTATTGCCATGTGAATGAATATATGGCAAAATGGCAAAATTTGTATTGTAAGTTAAAGGGTTCATCAGTTGAGGCTCATGATTTGAGTACTATAGTAAATATAACAGATATATAACCATTATTTTAAATAAACTAAGTATAATAACATTTATTAGTTTTCACCTGAGTGTACACACACAGGTACATGTTAACCGTATAGACCTTGGGTGCAATCAAACGAGCGTTCAGCATATTATGTGCTACGCCTAGCAACAAGCGTGAATACTACCTTGATCAAAAAGTTCCCGGAATAACCACCGTGTGGCGCTCCCATCGTTCCGATTTGAGTTCTGTTTTTTTTGTTAAATTGGTACATCTGTTGTTGATATTCCCTTTAAATCTTAGTGTCATAACTTGACATTTGCCAAAGTTACGTAGCCAAGAGTACATCTATCTCTGTGTGTGTTGGCGATTTTTTACAATTTCAGAAATGGATTTCAATTTGCAACAACGAACTTGTATTAAATTTTGCGTAAAAAACGGATTTAGTGGCGCACGGACGTTGGAAATGTTGGAAAAGTGTTTCGGCAACGATTCTCTAAAAAAAACGGTCGTTTACCAGTGGCACGAGCGGTTCAGAAGTGGTCGTGACTCAATCGAAGATGATGAACGCAGTGGCAGACCATCGACATCGAAAGTCGGTGAAAAAATTGATAAAGTAAAAGAAATGTTGGTCAATAACCGCAAATTAACCATCAGAGAAATAGCGGAGGACTTGAACATTGCCTATGGATCCGCCCAAGACATTGTGGTTAATGATTTGGGTTTCCGTCGTGTAGCAGCAAAGTTGGTGCCAAAAGACCTCAATTTCATGCAAAAAAGAGACCGTGTTGACGTCGCAAAAGACATGATTTGCGAGGCTGAATCCGATCCCACATTCATCAAAAGGATCATTACTGGAGACGAGACGTGGGTTTATGAGTACGACACGCAATCCAGACATCAGGCAAGTGAATGGCGTTCACCAAATGAGCCGAGACCAAAAAAACCACGTCGTTTTCAGTCAAAAAAGAAGGCAATGCTGACGGTTTTCATGGATTACAACGGTGTAGTGCATCATGAATTTTTGCCAGAAGGCCAGACAGTAAACAAAGAGTATTATTTGGGCGTTATGAGACGTTTGCGTGAAGCAATTCGCCGAAAGAGACCAGAAATGTGGGCAGAAAACTCGTGGATTTTGCACCATGATAACGCACCGTCGCACAGTGCTATCATTATTCGTAATTTTTTGACGAAAAATGCAACAAATACCATCCAACAGCCACCGAATTCACCTGATTTGGCTCCCTGTGACTTCTTTCTGTTCAATCGAGTTAAAAAACCATTACGGGGAACGCGTTTTAGCAGCCGAGAGGAAGTAATGGAAAAATCGCAGGAAGCACTGATGGACATACCGAAAACCGAATATAAAAAATGTTTCGAGGATTGGATCAAGCGCTGGCATAAGTGTGTTGCAGTCGATGGGGATTACTTTGAAGGGGACAATATAGATTTAGATGAATAAACTTGTATTTTTAATTTTCTGAATAAATTCCGGGAAATTTTTGATCAAGGTAGTATTACGCCATGCCGTTTGTAAAAAGTACCCTCATCAACGGACGGCAATGTTTGCTGAAGACTAAAAACATGGGGTACTACAAGCCTTTTCTCCTATAGCTTGTATCAAATCTAGATGAATCCAGGTAGGATACTGTTGCAGTATAATTGCGTGTGGGTGCTAGTGGAACCAATTAATACGTACCAGCATGCATCTCAAATCTTTGGGTAAATTCTTCGACAGAATCTATAGGGCTCGATGGTAGAGGGCTATATACTGATAATTTAAAATAAGAGAGCGTTTTTAAAACCACCACATTTTTCTTGAAACGTATTTTTATTCTATCCGTTTTTAACTTAACAGCCAAAAATGTAACTTTTCCTCCTTATCGTTAGAAATAATTAATACAGACAATATTGAAAAAAATCAATGCGATATATTAACAAATATCTCTTCGACATACAACGCTCCTCAAAGGTACACTAATTTTGCCCCGACTCTTGAAATAATTATTACTGAAATTTTTTACAGGTTCACGAGTACTTGATGTACTAGGTGTGATAAAAAAAAGACAGGATTGATTTTATAACTTGTTTATTTCGACGAATGCAGCTTAATCGAACTTGTCGTCCTCGAAGTACATGATTGGCTGACGACACACCTTTGCCAACGTTTCTTCCAGCTCTCGAACCCTGCCTGGTAAGCTGCCATGGGGATCTTCGTAAGGTACGCCGTACAATTAGTTTTACAGCCCGCATTAGAGAGGAATCGGCGCCCTTTCAAGGTTGATTTTAACTTTGGAAACAAAAAAAGTTTGATGGAGCCACATGTGGAGAGTAGGTTGGCTGCGGGATCACGGAAGTTCCATTTCTGGGGAAAAATTCGTTTTTGTCTCTGTTCATCAGTCAGGACCCGCGGGACGAATTTTGATGCGACGCGCGTCATGCCTAAAATGTCTGTCAAAATTGTCTGACAGGATCCAAAACCAATGTTCACTTCCTCGGCTATCTCCCTAACAGTTAAATAGCGATTTTCCCGAACCAAATCGTTCGCCAATTTGACATCGTAGGGGTCTGTCGAACCCCGTTCGGGAATGTTCATCTGTTGAGGTTTTTCCCGATTCAAAACGACTGTCCCACTCAAAACACTGGCTTCTGCTCATAGCATCATTAACAAAGGCTTGCTGAACCAAATAGTACTTCTGTGAAATTTGAAACAAAATTTAACGCACACACGCTGTACCTCTAGCTCCTTCATTGCTGTCGTTGTACGTGGTGGCGAACAGGTTAAGACACATACCGTTGCTGCTGCGTAACGACTCAACGTAAACAAACGCAACACCTCTCGTTTTAGTCGTCAGATGTGTGAGCGTGAAATTTTGTTTCCAGGAACAATAAGAGACCAGAATGATAGCAATCGAAATCCCCAACTAGTCGCCTCGGCATAATAAACATTAACCTACAAGGTAGCGACTGCGCATGTTTATACTAGTATATTTATATATTTTTTTGCAGGTTCCCCCAACTTTTCCCCATCCATTTGCAAAACCCTAACCCCCTTATCCCTTACCCTTTCCTCCTGGTGCTGCACCCCCTGCCACACACCTTTTTGGTGGCTCGCAGGGTATTGATGTAGATGTAGATGTGTCACCAGATGACGCACTGTCTCTCGTTTCGATCCGTTGAACGGTTTGCGCAGAACAAAAACAGTATGGTCTTTTATGGATCACACCTTGAATATTTGATAACTTGTAGCAGCATATACCATATTTCAGTTCCAGCGTAAATATTGATTTCGAAAATTCTTTAATTATATTTTATATTTATTAACTATTTGAAATCAGTTAGGGCTGATTGAAAAAGGTTTTGTATTAGGTAGGCAAAGTTTTCTTTCTTTTTTATTTCTGACAGGGATTTTAATGCACACAAAAATATATGATCATTTTATTGAAATCTAATGCCATCAGTTTTGTTGTAAGCCTTTCTTTCAAGGAGAGGAAATATTTACATACATCCTTAGATACACGTACGATACTTTTTATTGCCTTAAAAAGTGAAGATGAAGAGATGGAAATTATTCGACTCCCCATAAAAAGTATCGTTTTCGTTTCAAGTATGTCTTCTCTTCGAACTCCGGGTTTTATACTTAAATTTCACGTCTCTCTTTCTTCGTTCGACGGCATTAAAGATACATAAAAAATCTGTGGGGCAAACTGCCGTAGGAATTCGGCTGATGCTTTCGAAGAATGCACAAGCCTATGATATCGATGCACAGTACAAGACCCATCGACTCTCAGCCTCGGTATTAAAAAATCCCATTTTTTCCCATTTACTTGCTAGTATAACTGTGTTTCTTCTTGTAGGGAAAATTTTGTGAGAGGTCCTTTGAAAGAGATCGGTTAATTTTGAACAGCTGCCAGTTTGCTCAGAACGAATTTAAATCACCGTGATTTTCAAAACATTCGCAAACATATATTAAATGTTTTTGTTGTTGAAAAACAAGAATTTCAATGTTCAATTAATTTGTGTACTTAACATTAAAATTAATTGGTGTTTCTGAATTACCGTTAAAATGTAAGGTTGAGTTAATAAACGTAGTATCCAAATATTTGGAAGTGTTATCGTAAATACTGTATAACTGACTAATTAATCACTAGTATGAATTCTCGCCCAATAATATCATTTTTATAGATGTTTTAACACAATGATATTATTTAGCAGTGCCCTCAGAATGCAAGGATCACTTAACTATCTTGATAAGCTCAACTCAATTAGTCATAAAAATGTGGAATTCTTTTAAATGTCATTTCTTTTTGTGAGATTAAATGCAGAATGAGTAAACATTTTCCATGGTTAAAACAGTGGTATATGAAACAAGTATTACACGAAACGAAATAATGGATAAGCATTATGCCAGGTTCAAAAGTTTAAGGTCGAGCGTATTAACTTAGAGAAATATTTCTAGGACTATGTTAGCCCAATGAAAACAATTTCTACGCATGATTAGCTACATAAATGAATACCCCACTGTCCTATGCTCAGTGGTGAAAATTCATATTGTATAGGCATTGCAGTAGTTTCAGCGGATCTTTGCTCCTGACAATACAGGGTGAGACCCCGTACAATGCGTTCAAATTTTTAAGGAAAAGAGGATCGAGCCTTTTTTTTCTTTCTAACTTCCCCAACAAGCTTCCTGAAAATCCAAGAGCAGAAATTTTGCA
Source organism: Hetaerina americana (assembly GCF_022747635.1). Taxonomy (NCBI): domain Eukaryota; kingdom Metazoa; phylum Arthropoda; class Insecta; order Odonata; family Calopterygidae; genus Hetaerina; species Hetaerina americana. The sequence goes on from NW_027286874.1 coordinate 73,006,018, forward strand.
AAAATTACTGAAAAAATCAATAAATATTCCGAATTACTTCCGAACCATGACTTCAGTTATACGATTCGGAGGAGGAAAGTCTCACCTCAAGTATTCACTGCGTAGATAGTAACTTATCAGGGGCAACATTTATTCCTAATTTTCCAAAAATGCCAGGAACAATGCGGTGCAATAGGTAACGTAACTGCAACAACAAAACATGCAAATCATGGTTTATGATCAACTGAAATAAGTAGCACAAGAACTTGATAAAGCATAAGGTCCTCATAGTTTTCTCGGGTGAATTTTTGGGGATACATTTTACTTTTTGCAAAACACTCCCGCATACTATTATTTTTATGCCAATGTCATATTACTGTGTGGGGGATTTTTATGCTGATATGTGGAGAAAATCTATGCCCAACAAAAGATATTCACGGATACTGCCGAATTGGATAAATACTTTGAGGTGGGAATAAAAGAAACGCAACGACAGATAAATTAAAAGGACGTATTTTCAACCAATCATTGCACACAAAAAATAAATTTTATTTCTAACTACGGAAAAGATTACATTCGCCACCACTACATACGACGCACTCACGGTAGGCCGATTGGATAGCCAGGAGTTTTCATCGGAAAAAAATACCATTTTTCATTTCAAAAATCAATATCCATCTCGCGGTCGACTGAGAAATGAAGTCGTCGGTTAAAATATTGCGCATGTAATGAAATCATACAAAGAAATGCAACAACATTCAAGCGATTTAATATGGCCATAAAATCATCCCGATCATTTCTACATCAATGAATATTTGGACTATCTTCCTCTCCAAACTCTTTAGCCACGTTTGACCCGATAATAACTTATGGCAACTGATGGAATAAATATGTTCGTATTCATCATCGTTATCCCATGGGTAGATTTTACCATAGCTGTACAACTATGCTAGTGAAATTTTAAAAATTAACATTTAAATATTAAACGCGGGTTTATCTCGCACGTTCTTGAATCATAAGTAAATATTTTAAACATAATGTATTAATCGTAAATTGAGTTATGAAGCAGTTCCTGAAATACATGCAAGCAAGCGAAGCCAAATGGAATGACATAGGATACCGGTTCAAAAAAGGCGTTGGAAAACAGATAAAATAACGGAGATGGAAAATCACGTGACTTGCACAGTTTGGAATTGAGTGTTTACATAGTATATGACGCACAAAACTGTTTGCAGCATACCCTGAAAACGTTTGCAAAAGCCAATAGCAGCGAATTTTAGCTAAGGAAAATAATAGAGAGTAAGAATTCTTTAAAAGGGAAATTTATATGCATATGATATTAGCCATTTCACTCTGTTTGTGTTGTGGACATTTATCGTGCGTTTTTCTTCAAGGCTGAAATGAAGACTAAAATAAGAATGCTTTTGAATTAGTTATAATCTACCAATGCTTATTTGCGTCTTAATTGACTCCCAGTATACTAAGTAGTTGTGTGATTCCTTGTGACATATTATTCATCACGAATGTTTCATATTTTTTATGTATTTAGTTAAATGTTTGCATCACTGATAATTAAAACGGGCCTCGCTTGCACATTCAATGCGTTTTTCAGTAAAGAATATATATCGTATTTTCTTCCCATTGCCATAGGTACATTTTTCAACCATGAGTCTCCAAACACTATTTTATCCAAGTAAGTTCCTTACAGCATACGAATGTTCTCACTGAAATTCAGCAGACGTATTAGGATCAAAACAACTATTTTTTGGCATTCAACGGCGTTCATTTGCAAAACACCGATACCACTTTGTGATACCTTTTTGTGAAGAAAAAGATCTTTGTCCCATTTTAATTTTTAAGAATTGCATTTATATTAAGTATCACCATATTCATGTTTTATTGATTGACAATTAATACATTTCGTTTGCTGTTGGAAATGAATTCTTGAATCTAGCTTATTATCATTTTATTAATACCACATCCTTTAGCTTATATGTACATTAACTTGCTGAGAGATCCGATATTGATATCATTCCTAATGTCAAAAACTATAACAATTGTGTCTCGTCATTCCTCCTGTTACAGTAATATTTATAGAAAAAGGCCCAACAGCCCCATAATACCTATTTTTCGGAATCTTTTGGTAATTAGATAACCTTAACTTTTTCAGTGTCGAGAAATATCATCACGTGCTCCTTAAAATGACATCATCATAGATTATCGAGAAAATGAGGTAACTATAATTGAAAGGTCTCGTTAAATTTCGCCTTTAAAGATATGACCATTGGCTACCTCCTAGGCTTGAGGAGCCACGTTTCATCGTCCTGTTGAATATGCATTCAAAAACTGGTGCTACGTCCCGAATGAGACATGCGGGAACTCTTTCTCTCTGATATCCTTTGATGTGCAGGGTTTGTTTGGTTTCACTCGAGTAAAGTGTCGAATTTATTCCTTTACGCGATATGGCAACGTCATTAATTCATGAGCTAGGGATGAGGAGCCTTTTACACGATTGAATCATAGAGAATGTATGGAAACTTTGGAATATACTGTTTATAACATTTTCATTCGTGTCTGACACACCATTCGCGTGTACTTGAGAAATGCAGTGATAAAACGCTTAACCTGTAATTGGTCAGCGTAGGACCAAAGGACACCGGGATCGCCTTCAAAGTGTTCGAAATTTGTTTTATTTTTAAATCTTCAAAGAGAATATGGCATATTTTTCGTCCCAACGTGATTTTTCCGATACGTTTTCTTGGCGTAGCTAGTAGATTATTATTAGACGTGAACAGAGACTAAGACTTGAGGCTGTTGAAAAATAAATCAGTGAAGGAAACAAATAGTAGGTAGTTCTAATTGATTATAATGACAATAACACAAATAGTGTAACTGAAATAGATTTAAATTAAGAGCGGAAAAATAATAATTTACTCAATGCCATTTTGCCTCTGTCATTCATCCCATTTAATGTCTTTTTATCACGAATCCCATTATGTTTAAGCAACAGAAAAGCTAAAAATGGAACATCTAAGCACCAAATTATAAAGGCATTGACGAAGTCCTTTTGGAGCTAGTTAAGACTGAGGCGACATAATACTCGATAATATGAAGACCAGAATTTTGCTCGAGGAAAAACATTTCTCTGAGATAAATAATATTGAATACCCAAATAACGCTGTAGTACTCATTTATTTCTTGATTTTATTTATCACACAAGTGCTAAGACGCACCATTCAATGTGCCAAAGAATAATTTCGTTAAGGGCAAACTAGGCACAGAAAGGACCAAGGAAAAAGACTATTAATTTAGAGTAAATACCAAGCGAACGCGATATGCGTTACTCTGAGAGAGAGGCCAGGTCGAGCGTGTTTGGAAGCGCGTTCCGGACAAAATACGATGCCCTTGGCGAGAAACACCTACCCCTTCTTGCTCCACAGGAGCGGATCTCCGTGAACTTGAACTCCGCCGAAGCCCACTCCTGTCTTATCATTTATGAAGCTGAGGAGACGGTGGCCAACGTAGCACGGGTAGCGGACGGTTAGGCAGCCAAAGGAAAGCGTTGAGGGGCGGGGGAGGGGGAAAACACAAGGGTTGTTTTAAAGGGAATACTGAACGGGAGATGGAGGGACTTGGGGGGGGAGGGGTGGAGTCTGCCCTAGGGACTTAGAGGAAGTGAACTGGAGAGAGGAGAGGGGGAAGGGGCGGATCGAAAGCAAGGTCGGAAGGGTTCGGGAATAGGGCGGGGTAGTATTTTTTCGCGAAGGGGTCACGAACGGAGGAAAAAAATTGAGCGAGGGAACGAGAAGCGGAAGGGACGCGGGGGTGCGGAAAACGGGTGTTGCACTAAGATGGGGAACGCAGGAAATAAAGGGTCCGTAAGAATTGAGGAAGGCGAGGCAGGTAGGATGGAGAAGAAAAGGCAACGAGACAAGGGTGACGCCGGAGAAGACGCAGGAGGGTCAAGATGAAGATAGGAGGAAGAACGGAGACAGGGCGGGATGTAGGATGAATGAGAGCGGGGTAGACATGGGGCTCATTTGTGAGAACGTAAGGCCGCGTCTAATGTTACGCATAAGGTAAATAAGCGGGAAGACTCCGAGCTATGGCAAAGGTCCCACGGAAAAGACAAACCGCTGTAGGGGATCAAAAAAGAATCCATCATATATAATCACTGGAAAAAGTATTACAACACGGAAATAAGAGAATTGATGGTAGTGTAATAATTTAAAACGAACCAAGCGTCATCAGCTATACGTAGTAGATAACTCCTTGTTCGGCATGAAATGACAGAAAACGTGATCCTTTGATATGTTTGTATATGTAAATGCGTCAAAATACAGACAAAATAAGCAAACACAAAGGTAAGCAAATACCCGAATGTTTAAATTACAGGGTTTTTGTTCAATTTCGTAAAACACTATTGGATTGGAATTAGGCTCTAAACGAAAAGCTGTATCAAATCCTCAGTTAAGCATCCCATCAACCGGACGGGACTTAATTTACAGTTAACACAAAAGAGACTAACTGGTTCTTTGATCAATACTGAAGATTCGCCACCATCGAAATTGGAACTTTGACCTGACGTGGGGAAACGAATGTGGCGGTCAGCAAACCAATGTAATTCACTCTTCTGTTGAAAAATGGACAAATATATATATGAATTTCGAACATAAATTATCGCCTCTTGGGTAATTTTCGTGATCGGTTATCGCTTTCTCTGAAATAATCTATTTCTGCAATGAAATGAAACCTCTGCTTCATTAGTTGGTGAGTCTGCCAAAAGAGAATCATCCCCCAAAATCCCTTGGGAAATATCTATGTCGGAGAAAGATCTTGGATGCTAGCTAATTATATGTGGTTAGCATTTTCAAATGATTAAAACGGCTTGATAAACTATTCTTAATTGATTTTAAGAAATACCTACCCTACGTGAGAAATCATCCGTAACCCATGATCATGCTAATTCTAATTAAACACGCACCGTTTGCATCTCTTTGGAAGAATAAATCCTAAGTTATTATCAGAAAATCTCAACAAAACATCATTAGGGAATTCAAAAATACTAAATTATTTCACATGTAATTCAACGAAAAACTACTGCACAATTAATACGCATGAGTGGAACGACGGCATCATGCAAAATTAAGCAATTTTAGTGCCAAAGCATGAATTTTTCATTAATAAGTCAATAGCACATTCATTATCTCTAATAAAATGTCAATATACTAGTAAAAGACAAACGGGCATTATTCATGCGAAAAATAAGCAAATATTTAAAGTACCGTTGATTTGCGAAAAATCATTACACGACAAGTATACAATTTTTTCCGAATTAAATATTACTCGCGCAAATATGAGCCGTTGAAAAATAAAAAAGATACTACAGCACAATGATCTTTCATCTTCTAAAACTAATTGAAACCAAATTTTACTCACATCTAAATAAACAAACTACCCATGTGATCCAAAACCAGAATAAACCATATTAATTCTTTTGAAAATCGCAGAGAAATAAAAAATTAAAATTTTCTAAGGGTTACGGTCTAAAACCCTAATTCCTACATCCTTTCAAATTATTTATTTTATTGGGTAATTAAATGATTGTATTAGTCACGAGTATTACATATGCTTGAGAAAATATTATCAGCTTGCATTTAAATCGATACCAGCTCATTATTTGCGGTTAGCTACGAGTATATAAGAATACCAGTACGCACTTACCTAAATGAACTTATTAGCTTTAATTGCGATCAGAATTGAAATCCATATTCCTCTCCGCCTACCTCTCATTCACCGCGTAAGACAAAAAAGGTGATATGCAGTTGGATCCCGTGTCCATCAAATACCATAGATTCCAACTTTTCCACCCATCGTTCACTCCACACTCCTAGGCTTCTCCGTTGCTTTGGGATATAACACAAACTTACGCGAGAATTGACCAAATAGGCATTTTAAAGGTGAAACATTGCATTGGAATATTATAGACCATAACTTTAAAATTTGGACTTTTAAGGGGCTTTCTACGCTCGGTAAGAAATTCTAAAATAATTACTAAAGGCTGTGAAATACATACGTCGACGAGTAAGAAAAAGAAAATAGATAAGGCTCAGACGGCTAGAGAGTCTTGAAGAAGTAAGGGTAGTGGAGTTGGGTGTACGTAAATTTAAAGGTGATACAGGTATATTACAACGGCAGTGATAAATAGTGAAATATTGAAGAAGGGCCAAATGCATTGAAAGAATTCTGAAAGCGATTCTTTCACGTTACATTGATTTCAATTCTTTATTGTATTAAAATAACAAAAATTTTAAGTAGCTAGATTTTTCAATGGATATAACTAAATTAGTTAGTGCATTTAGTAAATTATAAAAAGAATAAAAGTATCTTAGAAAATATAGTGTTATTTTGAGAAATATTTAATTGCTCGGGTAGCGGTTTAGGATTTTATTTGCATAATATTTTTATCAAAACATTTGAAAAATAGATTTTACCACCGTTTTAAGTTTTATACTCGGATAATTGCGAGAATTGTCTATTATTGCATGTTAGTTAGTTTCAGCTGGCGAGGGTGCGCTCTACTCCCTAAATTGTGAATGTTGGCTGTACGTTCACCAAGGTAGACATTTTTCATGTGAGATATTGTATTTACCAATATATCAAAGTGAAAGTTCAAGGCTATTTATCACATTTATTAAGATTCCATTTTTCTTTAATAAAAATTCTTCTCCGTAGATATTGCTATAGAGTTAGAATTATCGCATTAATTTTAAATTTATTACCCTTACGGCAGAGTTATGTTGAGAAAAACATTTGCATGAACAACACTCAGCTTAATATTGAAAATTGACGCAATATATCCAAGACCTCACATAAAAATTCAATTATTTAGCACACCTCCATAATTAAGTTATCAGAGCTGAGAACCGTGGTTGTGTAAAGGAGTACACATTCTCCAAGATACACAGAAAAAAGTACTTAAAAATAATAATTAACTTTGGTTGTTGCTACATCAACTCTTGGCAGACTTTACCGGTTTCTCTGTTGGTCGAAACTATGTGTAACTTTTTCTGCACGGGGAGAATGAGTTACCGAGGTCGCCGGTAACAACCGTCGGGGCGGTAGAGGGAGGTAAAGAGAGCCGTGAGTGAGTAAGCCAAGGAAGTAAGTAGGCGGCCCAGCTGCTCTTGAAGAAAGCACAAGGAGAAATGAGGGGGGCAGTGGAACGGGAATCTTTGAGCGAGGAAGGGATGGGTTCAGGGAAGAGAAGGGAGGGCATTTCAAGGGAGAGAAGGGGAAAGGAAGGATCTAAAGGTCAAAAGTGAGGAAGAGGTTGAGAGTGGATGGATTATTCAACTGGTGGGGGCTACTAGAGAGATAGGTGCACCTGGTATGAGAGCTGGGTGGAGAGAATGCTGAGGCCAAGCTAAAGGAAGAAGACTTTTCTATTCAAAGGAGAGGGACATGAAACGGACCGGCAAGCGGAGTTGGCAAGTCAACGGCTTGGGGGCCGGAGGGGGAAGGGTGTCATATGCGCCCCAGTTTCCTCCCACCCACAACCACTCCCATTCAACACAGAAAGAGGAGCGAATCCGACGCAAAAATATGCGCTTTTCTCTCCCGCGACTCGTGTTCGGCAAGCGAGCGTCGCTGACTTTACTTTGCAAGTGTTTCCCTCGGTTATCGTACACTACGGCGTTTTTTCCCTATCCTCCCTTTCGGTACGTACCGAGGAAAAGAGGGTGGGGGAAGAGATGGGGAGAAGGACGAAGGGGGGGATGCGATGAGAGGGAGGAGGAGAAGCCGCGAATTTCCCCGATTTCACCTCCGAGGCGTGGAACGGGGCGAATTTCGTCTCATTAAAATTTTAGGCGAGGAAATGTTTAAAACCGTCGACGAATATTAATGGCAGATCCCGGTGCGTTGTGTTCACCTCGCCGCCGAGTGAAAATAAAAACCCCACCGTACACCACCAGGGTCATTTCCGAGTACCTTGTTTACGCCGTCCAAAATTACCTGTGTTATCCGCAACGATTTTGTGTTTGGCCCGCGAGCTGTATTAAACCCCCCCCCCCCGCGCGACGATACGGGAGGTTCCGAAATAATGGAGATCGGAATTAACGTCATTACCGTTCGATGTAACGGTCGATAAAATGCACTAATTAAGTGAGGAAGGAATGTTCCATTTTGAGGGACATTTTAGCGCACAATAACAAATCAGTATATCTGTCCGACTGAGCGATTTAAACTATGAAATCTCCATTTTGCCACAGTCTAAAGTCTTTTTTTTCTATCAGGCATTTAAAATGGAAATGACCTCCGACGGAGCAACTGGTTCTGTCACTATTGTCCACTTTTGTTTTAATCACTCAATTCGTTGATTATGTCTATTCTCTTATCTGAATGCACGACACGAAAACTTATGAATTCTTTTCGGATGGAATTTATTCAAAAGCTCTTTTTAAGCATGCCTTATTCTGATATCTCCATACTATAATAGACTTTTACCCTAAAAAAATAATTTATGACATTCGTGAAATATTTTTATGCATGTTTTGCATTAATTTGACGAATAAATTTTTCTAATCTTCTAATTTTTAATACCTAGAGCAATAGTCATTAATCAAATACTAACAATCATAAAGCATCGTAAACCTGAAGCATTGAGGCATTCGTTAAGCGATGCAGAATCACCAAATAAATTACATCTATTGTAAATAGGTGTAGAGGTTATATTTTTGTGATTTAAGCATATATGTAAATACAGATTGATTTGTGTTCGACATCTTGTACCCAAATAATATAGCATAAGATATAACCTGCTGAAAAAATGTGGAAGAGCTTCCTTCTTAAAGAGTTCAACTTCGATGGTGGTTTAAATTAAAAATGAAACTTTCACGCAAGTTAATACATCCATGCAAATTAAGAACAGAAGTACGGTAGCACAGGTACAATAAATCACAAAAAAATTGATGTTAAGTTGCTTTGCTTGATACCATCTTTCAAATAGTGACTGATCACATAAATATTTCATTGCTAAATAGCAGTTTATATCATTTTAATGTAAAAGTATTTTTCTTTGTTTTATTGAATGGCCAAATTTTCATATTTTGATTGCAACCGTAGTTCTCTTCCCAATCAATATACAGTCAGATTTAAGTGATTCACTTTTTGGAGTATTCATTAAAGGAATAAAAATGAAAAATCATTCAGAAAAGCTAACTGTAAAGTGAAACCAGAGTAATTGTTTCTAAAGCGTATTATAGAATATTGTTATCAAGTATATTATAAACCAACTTAGGGAAAATAAAAACTTTTCTAATACCTTCAGTAAAATAAAACAAATTGAATATAGACCGCCGAACACATAACCCGAAGCGAAGAATATAAATAACGTCAAACTGAAGTCCAACAGCAATTTATAAAGCTGTTGATAACTTTCTACTAGCTGATATTGCCAAAAACGCATGCCTTCCGTTCTAGACAGCGCTAAAAAATCTTTTAAAAATACCCAATTCTATAAATTAGACTATAGAAGGCATACATACACAAACACACCCAAATTTAGGAGAAGATAGCCCGGCAGACATCATAAATTTGATACTGTTACGGGAATGTTAACAACTTCGGGCTGTAAAAGTCAGGATTGCAGAGGAAAATTATATAAACTAGGAAAATTGTAAAAGACAGATACGCGAAGAAATGGCATTAATAGTAGAATGCAAAAACTTAATCGACTTGTCAAAATTAACCGCAAATCGAAATAAGAGAACTTATGCAGGAAAGCAGCAAGCAAAATTTATCTTTTTAGATAGAGCTACAAGGAATGGAGTGACCTATTGAAGAAGTGTTTTACTCTTTACCGGAAACTAACGAGGAATTTAAAAATAAACTTTTAAAATATCTGTTGAAGTTCATTAGGCAAACAAGCTACTTTATATTTTGTTTTAATGAGAATGTATTCATGTAATCATATATTTCATAAATAATCATTGGTACACTAATACTACCAAGCAGTATCCAAATGTTTTTGTCTGAATAAATAAATATATATGTATATAAAACTTTCGTGAAAATCTCATGAATGTGAATAATAATGTACACCAATATAACACCGGCGAGCAAAAACACAGAAAAGGTATATATGTATATATAAATATATATATTTATATATTTTGGCTATAATCAATACGTGTGAATCAAGCATTAGTGAAAGCCATAAAGGTGAACTAATTATTCATACAAACATTAGTATGTATATAAATATATAGATATTTATATTAATATTTATATATATTTATACATACTTATACATATTTATATACATACTCCGCCCGGCAAGTGGAAAGATCCGGAGTTCAAATCCCGGTCTATGAAATATTTTTACTCTCGTGGTCTGCTTGATTCCGCCTTCCCCACCTCTCCTGTGTTCGTCCTTTATGTGTGTTCCTGTCCCCTTTTCTTTATATCTGTTTCTATATAAATGAGTGTGTGTATATATATATATATATACTTGTATATTTATGCACACCCATCTATAAGCATACATACACACAAAATATATGAATGTCCCATCTACCTTTCAAAGGCAAAAATATATAGTGATGGTAATTAATATGTATTCAATTTCATTTGGTATTTTCACAAAACGAAAAGGGTGCAGTATATTTAACTGTTATGATATTAATCAAATAATGTCGGACTAGCTCTTCACCAGCTGAAAAAATGTCACTCGGAATCTCCGATAAAGAGAGGTTTTGGTAGACTTGGCAACAGGATTTCAATTTTCACCGATTTCAAAAAGACCATTTTGGTTTCAGAAAAACATTGAAAAATAAAAATCAAAGAACAGAGTAAGTAAATACGCTAAAAAAATGAAACAAACTGATAAAAGGAACCATTGAGGAGAATATTTGGTTGAGATGACGAAGATACCCAACTCATCGACGAAGAAAAAATTCAGAAGCACCCTTGGTAGAAAAATATGATATGAAAAAAAATAAATAAATTATTGGCATTATGAATTGGGTGCTACGGACCAATATTGGTACGGAAAAGTGTTTAAAAAAGAAGAAGATAAGACGGAAGGTTGATGCTGAGAGTGGAAGGATGGGTGGCAACCGAGAGGGAAGAAACCTCTCCCTTTACATCCTCAATGTGAAGGGCGGAGCACTTCTGAACGATTGAAAAGAAATTTGAGGCAGGGTGGGATGATGAGGCATCCCCATTCAAGTTCCTAGCCCCCCTTCCCCCCTTCACCACTACCCCGTGCTCAACCACCGAACAGCCGCCACGCTGGATGCTCGAAAGATTTTTGCCCATCAATCTAACCTTCTTGAGGGACAAGGGGGACGGAAGTGGGTAGTAGGAAGGGGCGGGTCATCCGAGGAGAGTTCTCGAGAACGCCCACTGTGACCGGACTCGTGAACTGGAGATGCGAGGGGGGAGAGAGCCGCGGTGCCATCGGGAGCATTAGGGGTAAAAAGGAAAAAGTTTCCATTCAGCGCTTTACGGTTCACCCTCGCCCATCCATTTTTCTTCCAGCCAACGTCATTATTTCGGTTTGACACAGACCGGAGACACTTTTTTTAAATGCCAAAGTAAGTTTCATCGGGTGATTCCGATGGAGAAAGCGTGCAAATTCAAGTTCGTCAGGACCTTCGGCCAGAGCTCCTAGTGAATCCAAGGAGTAAGGAAAGAGTACATATCCACCAGAGAACATCCCCAATGATGAACCATATACATGCAAATCATACAACCAACATGAAACAACTTTACAAATACAGAACAATTAAAATACTATGTAGAGAGCCAAATTCATAGAAACATCAGTCCAACAAAGTGAGCACAAATATAAAGAGAAAACGAAAATGAAACAGTTTCTGGCGTCACTTGGTGGAAATTCTTCATATTGAAATTAAATTTAAAATACTTCGCCTTTCCACCTAAATCACATTCATTACTACCTAGGTTTCGTTATGGTATAACATCATCAGACCTGATGATGTTATACCATAACGAAAGCTAGGTAGTAATAAAAGTGATTTATGTGGAAAGGCGAAGTATTTTAAATTTAATTTCAATAAAGAGAAAACATTTCTCAAGGGAACTCGTCATTTTAATAGATCTGATATAAGTCAATGAAGGTAAGAAAAATATTTTGGGACGTTTTAAGAATAAATAATTCTAACGCTCACCAGAATTTCCATTGAAAACTTAAATCCTATCAAGAACAGATCTTCTGGTTGAGGTATTTTTAGCTTCCTGGTTATAATTACTGCCGCTTTACATTGCATATTTACTCGGGGTTAAACAGTTAAAAATTAAAGCGAGATATTAGTAGTGTCTTATAAGCTAATAGCAAGGTACATGCGGGTTTATAAGCTGCTAAGTTTACTCCTGAGATTTTCTGATAGCTGATTATTAAGAAATTTTTACAAGATCTAAATAAAAGCTTAATAGGTAAATCCACCGTATAGTATATTTTTGATCAGACGCATTACATTGCTACATTGACTGAACACGTCAACGAGCAATAAACATCATTGTTAATACTACGTATATCAGAATTAATTGGTCAATAGTTTCCAAAATAATATAACCTTAGGGAGAACCCAAAATATAAATTAATTTGAAATTGCGGAAAAGAGAAAAAATGATAACTTTCGATACATTGGCGTTTTCTTGAGGCAAGCGTTGTGAAACTCCTATATGCGTGTGGCTTATCTCCAAAATGTTAGATATGAAACATTGTGAAGAAAATTTAATAAGCATTTTTTAAATTTCAACTCTAACTCATACTCTGTGCAGAATTGAATGAATTAGTTCAAGATTTGCGAGGAGAGGAAAACGTTGAAGTAGCCCAACTGGTCGGGTTTTTCGTGGACCACGATTAAAATAAGAGATTGATTAATTCGAACCCATCTTATTGGCTGAATCGATAATTTTCTGATACAGCCAATGATAGTCATGAGGAGAAAATCCCTGTTTTTTAAGTTAAGAAGAGAGCTTGGATCTGTGTGCGGCAGAAAGGCAATTGGGGGGGAGGGGGAGAGAGAGAGGGTTTGATAAAAATAGGAGGGAGTGAGAGTGGAAGGAGAAGAATGAAATGAGGAAAACGGATTCGATGCAGAAGGAAAAGGGAAGGATTTTGGTTCGAGCTAAGGAAAAGGATTTTGGTTTGAACGAAGCGATCGGTCGACGAGTGGGAGGAAGGGGAAAGAGCGGCGGCTCGTAATATGTAACAGTCGGCGAAAAAGAGGAGGAGGATTTCATCGGAACCACTTGGAGGGAAGACGGTACGAGAGATGGATTCTTGCCTTTTGTTCGCCGAGTGTGGGTGGAGCGGGGTTTCGGAGGAGGAGTGAGGAGATGGGTGGTGAGTAGGGTGAGAGGAAATGGGTGAGTTCGTTTTTACGGGACCGCACCACTCTTCCGGGCCAAGAGAATGATGAATGCCCATCCCCGTGCGATAGGGGGTGGCAAGAGGGGAGTGTGTGGTGAGAGAAGGTTGGAAGGGGTCGAGAAAAAAAAGCACTACGGTCTGGGAACTGAGGGGTAGCCCTCTTTCGCCATCCAGACGGCGAGAAACGTAAGGAAGAGTCGTGAACGGATAGCCTTGCAGCATCCACGTCAATTGGCTCAATTTGTTCAATTTCAAACTAATTACATCACGCTTTAAAATTTAACTGTAAATTATCACACACGTACATAAATTGTTCCCCACTCCCCAACTATACATACTAAGGCGTTACCATTAAGAGTCCAAGTTAAGACGGAGGTGTCAGCATGAAATCATAAAATTATATATTAGATTGATGAATTGCTTACGTATCAAGGGCGTTTGCACATGTTTGGAAAATGATCGCTCTTGATATTCATTCAACAGATTTCATTTTGTGTATGCAACTTGAGGATACACCGCGCAGCCAAGAGATATCGAAAATTTTCTGGGCAAGCATAAACCGAGGTAACGTCCTCGCCTGCGAAGCCAGAGGTCGCGTGTGCGATTGCCGCCTAGGTGTGTTTTCCTCCGCCCAGGGCTTGAGTGTTTGCAATTGTCCTTAATGAAATGTTCAGGGGTTCGGTGGAAGTCTCTATCTCGTCTTAATAGAGTACTTAAACAAATAAAAATAAATATAATAAACTATTTAAGAAGTTTACAAGCATTCAAAATAGTAATAATGACAAAAATTTAATTCATTTTCAGCGTGTTAGCCATCAATATCATGGATCTTGAAAGAGAATGATCAAAGTGCGATTGTCACAATGCGAAATACTCGCGTTGTCCATTTCTGGTACATCAAGATTGTATGAATTAGTTAAGGTGGTGAGGTGTGGAAATCGAAAAATCCATATTTGCCGATGTTACCCATTAATATCCGCAGTCACTCGCAGAGAAAAAAGAAAAAACTGTTAGCTGGGGAACAGTGAATATGACTCAGGTCATAGCAATATCCACCAGTGGAACCAACACAGCATACTTCTCTATGGCAGAGAAATACGGGCAATAATTGCTGCAGGATAGCGAAGATTTGAATTATTGGAAATGTGATGCTTTAGGAAAACGATAAGATGAAATTAATGGAACGAATGACTCACGTAGTGGTTCTAAGAAAAGAAAATGAAGAACAAAAAATAAAAAATCATCTATTTGAACACATTATGATACAGGATTTAGATAGTCGTCAGACAGGCATGAAGGTGTTTAAGAATGAATACAAGATATGAGGTACAAGTAACAAGTTTTGACTGAAGCTAAAGAGAATAAACTTGTAGGAATGAAGAGTTCAACCAAGGGTCCGTAAACGTTTTGGATGTTCTCCTAAAATAAACCTAGATCCGAAATCATTATGAAACATTGCGTAAAGTATATTTTCAGACGCCAGTTCAAGTAAAGTTAAAAAAAAATTTGAGAGATACAGATAAATGTTGCAAAAACAATTTTATAATTACATGATGATATCATCATAATGCTTAAAACGGGCCAAAGACAAAGAGGGAATAGGAAGAAAATCGTCGCGTTATTGATTTAGATTTCTGGTTCATTATTTCAATACGTAATGTCTATTAGTTGAACCCGGGGCCTATGCGACGGTGTCCCAACAGTTGTCAATAATGTTATCAGAGGTATCGATTGAAAGATGTCAAACCAAATTTACGTATTCCGAAACCATTTCCCTCGTTGGAAACCATGGTGTTCGTCAGCCATTTTATTTGTGCTACAAGCCTCTAAGACCATTCAATTTGGTCCTGCATGATATCTGGCACCTCTCTTCAAAGACAGATTTTTCATTTCATAAAATGAGCGAAGGAACCCTTTTCTAATCAGGGAAAAACTAAGGTCACCATTTCAGAGTGAGTTAAATTACTATTATACCATATGAGTAACTACTTTTTATGTTTTAAATTTACAAGGGAAACATTTTTAATCCAGTGATTGAAACAATTTAAGCGGGAAATTTAATTGAAATTGCGCCTATGAATATTTACTTTCAGTCCAATTCATTTACTCGATTTGGTGCACCATTCACGTTGAGTATTCATCCACATCCACATGATATGGCACAAGACACCAATAGGGCATGTGGCGGAGGGTGTTAGGTCACCAGTCACGCATGCACAATCCTAATCAAGACGCACATGACTCAAACATGGGAAGGATATAGTTCAGAATTAATCGTTCAAGAGAATATTCGAAAGATGTCATTATATAGTAGCTTTTGATTCCTGCAAATACTTCGCAGAATTATTTCAAGTTAATGGAAAAGGAATGCTAAATTTGAAAACAAGATGAACTAACAAGTGAAATTTTATTTTAGTATTTATATAAAAATTTTGTTCCCTTTCGCATTAATGTTATCATAAACTCAAGAAACTTGAAAATTTTGATTTTTTGTTAAGCAACCTTAAAATGAAATAGGTTTATTTTGAATAAAAAACGAAAGATTTTTTTAACTTTAATCACAACGTAACAGATTATAATTTTACTTAATAATTAATCTTGCAATTCTATGAAAATAGTCTATGTAACTCATGGTAAAACTGAATGATCTAAGCATTAAGGCATGCGTCCATCTTTTTTATATTCACTTATACATAATCGCTAAAATAGACAGGGAAGTTCAAAATATTGTACTATAGCGCGTAGTATCCATAGTAGGAAATTACGAGATTTTTTAACCTTTCTATAAATGAAACTTTTTTTACCCTGCCTTCCACGTCTGCAAATAGGAACTAAATGGTTTATGCACTCATAAGCTCAAATTCCTCCATTCCATAATGTCACCACTCCAAAATTGTCCTCACGGCCCTAAGGTTGCCAGGAATGATTCCCAATACACTACTTTAATGAGTTCTACGGAGTAACTATTTATGCCTTTGAAATAAAAAAATAAAGATATTTACAAACAATTCTCCAAAGTGAACTCGACTCTCGGAGATGTCCAAAACCATTCACAATGGCACGAAAACGTTTTTAATTCAAGAAAAATGGCCAGAGTTAAAAGAGGGCAGAAAAGGAAATACCAAATAAGAGAAAACTGAAGTAAGGTAAAAAAATATGGGGTGGAGACGTCAACTGGAGCAAGAACTAGTTTGCAACCTTAAACCACATAATTATGGCAGTTATGTATTCAAGGAAAAGTTTATATCGAGAGAGAGGAAAATTTTATTTTGTAATGGTGGTAGGATTTAGACAAGCGAGTTAAGAGAAGGATAAACGAATAAAATTGAATGGAGAGAAGGAAAAACGAATCGTTTGATAACGTGAATGGTGAAGAAGTTTGAGATGATAGGGCATCTTAAGAAGAATAAAGGATGGATTAAGATATTACAGCGTTCACAGGTTTTATATAGAAGAGAAAGAATACTAGTTCCTCATATATATTTGATATTGTATAGGACGAAGAAGGAAATTTTCAAAATTACCATTTTGGACCGCTTGACGTAATGTTTAAAATGAGCTTAAAAAGGCATTAGAGCCAGAAAAATTTTATTTGTATTACATAAAATAAGAAATCGAGAAATGATGAATGTCCATGTCTTATTTGAATCTTAGCAGGACATAAAATATAATAACAACGCAATTTATTTCTTTCCTGGCAGAAGCTGGTAAGAAAATATTTATAATAGTTGTAAACCTAAATTACGAAGCAGAGACGTTGTAAGTCTGTAGTATATTAATTATATTGTCTGGCGTTATAGTTGATGCGAAGTAAAAGGAAATTCATAACTTTAGAAAAGTATATCATAACCTCAAAAACATTTGAAATTCAAAATGAAAATTTGTCGCCGGCTTTGTACTAGGACCCCATTTTGAACGAGAATACCTTTCCGCCCTCATAAAGAATTCCAAAATACGCCAGCCTTGCACTCGAAACAATACGAGGTTACAAAAAAGTCGCCAGAGGAGTAAATACGCAAGAAAAATATCGTGGCATATGAGTGTGAAGGGGAATGCTAAGAAAAAGCTGACAGACGTTCTAAAACAGACAAGGAACAGCTGTCAAGAGAATGCGGTGGAACGCTAACATATCTTTAGGTAATTTCACTCTACTAAGCTATCTAGTGACGTAAAAATACGAGGAAATACTAAATACAAAGAGATAATAAATCTTAAAAAGGACATTAGTTTTGTTTTAACCCAGAAACACGTATTCCACTCATGCCAGGGAGGAGGAAAAGCAACACTCTGCCACGAAGGAAACCCTCCGCTTAGATCCGAATGCTGTGGAGAGAAAATACCGAGCAAGATGGACTGATCGATATGTCGGCCACCCATTTGTGCGGAATACACCGGCCTAGAATCTGTGTGACGGTGACCCGCGAAATTTAATCTCAATGAAAGTCACCAGTGTGCATAGAATTCCACATGAAATCGATTCTCTTCCCTACGGAATAAAGATTTATTTTAAACCTTTTCCTTCAAGGATAGTATCGGTAAGAGGTTTGCCAACCTCCAAAAAAGGGCAATATTCATTGAATGCCGTCTTGATCATATATATATATATATATATATATATATATATATATATATATATATATATATATATATATATATATATAAAATACACATGTATATATATACGGGTGGGGGTAGAGCGTTGGACTACTGCCCGGAGGATTCCGGGTTCGATTCCCGGGCCTGTCTCTGGGCACATACAGCTCCACCCAAGCTATGTGATTTTTTGGGTACTAGATCTTCCTGGGAAACCATAACCGGCTCAGGAAAAGTGTGAATTTCACACGCCTTCGGGCTTAGTACTGAGTGAACTCTACCATCACCTCCCAAACCGACCTTCGGATTGATTACTGTGTCTATGGTTTATACATATTTCAAAATATTAATTTATTTAAGAATGAATATTGGCCTGTACTTGTTAAGGAAAAACGTTTCGTTCGATAAAATGAATTATGAAGTAGTAGACGACAGATATTCTAATGAAAAAGGTAGATGGAAATATTTTACGGAAGTTCACAGTTTTTAATCAAAACTTTTGGCAATCATATTCTACGTGCATCTAATAAAATTAAATAAATATATCTGCCTCCGTAAAAAAATGCGTTACCATTAAATTATCACAAGTAGCATTTTTTTGTTTTTTTTCATGGTTCTCGGAAGTGAAGAACCTCAGGGCATGGACAGCGTGTTCAAATTTTTATAGGTACTAGCGCCATCATTATACTTTAAGGAAGAGTTCCAGCTGGGTAAAGGCAAAGTAATATACTTCTAACCTATTCTTACGGAAAGTAAATGCTATCTATGTGCGACCCGCCTAGAAGGCAAGTAAGACGAGAACGTTATTCATTTATACGACGAGGAGATGTATCTGTGAAATTCTCCCCGACTTCCCGATTTCTCATTCATGTACATATATGAGTAATTTCGATGAGAACAATTCACTTTTATTTTCCTTATCCAATCGGTCATGGTATTGAGAGTGGCTCCCATGCATATATTTAATCTCTTTTCAGAAATATCCTTTCTTTTCCTCCGAAATTGACAGTTTTATTTCATATTTCCTGCAATAACCTTTTCAGATACACCTCACTACCCATCTCTTGGATATATATATTATATATATCGATACCCGCTCACCCCAGGAAGGAAAACTCACCTAGACCCAAACGTAAAATTATACCCTTCTTTTCCATCCACGCGCCTCAACCCAATGAAGTCCAACCCTACCTAATCCCTAGCCTCTTGTGGAAGTCACTCCTTTTCCGTTTCTTCTTCTTTGCACTCCCTAAAGAGATAAAAGATTTTTGCCGCAGCTCCAGTGGAACAGAGGGTTAGAATTTGGCTCTTTTGAGAGCGGGCATGCGTATGCTTTCATCTTTTATATAGGGTTCGCTCAAAAAATGCGAGTGACTCTTTCTTCTCTGTCTCTCTCTCCCATACGTATTTCAACCCTTCCTTTCATTCGCTACAGTCGCTGTCCCCAAAGAGTATAGAAAGAAAGGCAGGATGTGTATTTACCTGCCCTGAGTGGCTACTCTTTATCTCTGAAGCAGGGGAAAAAATAATGGAGAAGCGAGAGTGAGTGAATAAAACATCGTGGGTGAACAATAGCATGGCGCAGGGAAAAAAATATTGATAAATAATGGATCAACAGGAACTGCTAAAGAATATCAGAGAAAAAGGGACTCCACGTGGAATTGAAAATCATTTCGATTTCAATGGAATGGCGGTCGCAATACCTTAAAGATTCAATTAAAATAAAAAAAGCATTCCCTCTAGCAATGGAATTATTTTCCAAAAACGTAAAAATACCTGACCTGACGATAAATAGAAACTAATTAATGCTCTACCTAAATATCTACGTATACCAGCAATATTCACGAATATGTGCATTTCAGAAAACCTTTCACTACTACTACTACCATTCCTTCAAACCAAGCAGGACGACCTCATTTCATTGATTTACAACAAAATTCATTGCTTCACTCCGCATCATTTGCAAATCCGAAGGCATTGCAAGAATCGTCAAAGTCTCAAGGTAATTTGAAACTAAATACTAAAAACAAAATATCTGGATAATATTCGTCAAAGCGCACAAGGAATGCTGGTGACAATGATTATACAAGTACGTTACTATCTGAAGCAAATGGAGACATGGAGCGAATTTTGTCATGAACGACCTAAGTTTCACATCTAACTAAAAGGGTATCATATAAAACGACTGAGATGGGAGCGCCTGTCTACACTTTCAACTTGTCACCCCAACAAAGTTTTTCCCGCTCTAAATTTCTCCGTAACATGGAAGTAGTTCTCTTTCCAGTTTTTCAGAAGTCGCTTCCTCTCCCCTTCGAAAATTCGTCGAAACGCAACATATTTTCATCAGTACAACCTCGAATTTTACGGCCCTCGATCCACCATACCCCTCCTCCCTGGGGACACGAACCCACGGTAGACTCCTTCACGAATAACCATTATGGAATGTCGTTTGAGATCTCCGGAATATCATCGGTAAACCAGAATTAAGAGAGGAGAGGCGAAGAGACGAAGAATAATTGCATTAAGGGGTGGATGCCGGTGGTGAGGAAGTTGAGGGTAGGGTAGATATAAGTAGAAGAAATTATTTCCGCTGAGGCACTAAGGGAATAGACTAAGCAATTGTCAAAAAAACGGAAAGGTGATAAAATAGAGCGTGCAGTAAGAGGCTAAAAAGAAAAATTGCAACATGTGGATAATTGGCGTGATGAATCAAATGCTGCACAACGGGAAAGGTTAAAGCTTGATTTTGGGAGATGAAATGGTTTGACTCAACGAGAGTAAATATTTGTGTTGAATATAAAATCACTGAAAGCATTTTTTTACTTTATTTAAATATATCTTAATGCTGTCTATTTTTTAGTAAGACGGAATCAAGTGCTACTCTGTGGAAGCCATTCATGCTTAGCGAAAATTTCTTAAGCATTACAACAACAATTGTATCCATTACAATAAGACGTGATAGATAGGACACCTGATATTTTACTTATTCCTGAGACAAAATTTGTGTGAAAATAAAGTCAATTTTTAGGATATATCTCTGTCAAATTAAGCTTATACCAGAATCAATGGCTGTTTATAGTTTTTACGTCTTACTCTCAAAGTAACTGTTTTCCCGAGTAAATCGCGATTTGTCCCATCGATTATTATTTTTATTACATTTATAATAATTTTCATAATGTTTTTTATAATATTCATCATTTTTTATTTCATAGATTATTAAAATTTTTGGTCATACGTCAGAGAGGTTCATGGAAATAAGACTGCAGATATTTCACTCTAAAACGATAAAGGCGAAAGAGTAACGAGCTGTTTTTAAAAGGCCAACTTCTTAAATTCCTTGTTTCAAAGCATCTACACCAATGTCTCACCGAATTTCTCCGATAGCTTATAAATTCGTTTCTACCAACTGATGCCCAAAATTGAAACTTCATATAATTAAATATAAAGTTTGCCGAAATATTTTAAGCCTAATGCATCATCCGCGCCCGATCAAATAACCGCTCGTGTATATAAGTAACTAGTGCCGAAAGTTGCACGGTATCTAGAAATGACATTTCAGATTCATGTCAGCTAGTAGTTTACGATGCACCCAGTAATTAGAAAAAGTTTAATTGAACAAGAATATTTATAAAGGATTACAAGGAAGAATCGAGATTTTACAGACCTATTTCCTTCACATCCATATCATACTCGGTCATAGAACAACAAGTTGCTTGTTCCATCGTGAGACAACTCTATAGCCATTAGTAGTAGATGAAAAATCAGCACGGTGGTCGTACGGGTAGATCCTTCGAGAGAAAAGTTACGCTTTTTGTTCTTGATAGACTCAATTCGGGAGAGAGCAATAGGTGATCCACCGGTTAATGTAAGTTTTTGGATGGACATAAATACAAAATAAATATTTCGTCACCCCTAACAAAACTCAATCTAGCAACCTACTCTCCATTAGGTCCCTCTTCATCTCTGAGTACTTCCTTCATCCCGTCCAAAATCCCTATCCTGTTCCTGCCCTTCCCTTGTTTGCCGAACATTCTCCCCTCTATTACAGTTTTCAACATCCCACTACCGATCAATACACCCCTCATCCATTTTTCCTGCGTCCATAGGATTCCTCCCAACAAACCCCTCTCTTCACCCACCACACCAAGTACTTCCTCATTTGTTTTCTTCTCGGTCCATTTCACCTTCTCCATTCTTCTCCACACCCACATTTCAAAAGCCTCCAATCTACGTATATCCTCCTGCTCCAATGACCACATTTCCGCGCCCTACATAGCTACGCTCTACATCAAAGTTTTTACGAGTCTTTTCTTAATATCCTTACTCAACGTGCCTCTCATCATCCTCCTTGTGAAAGCCTCTTTGCTTAGTGCAATTCTTCTCCTTACGTCCCTACTACTTTGACCGTTTTGGTCCAAAACACTACCGAGATACGTAAACTGTTCTACCTGCTCTAGTTTTAGCCCTCCTATTTTAATGTTTAGCTTAGCCTTTTTCTTTTTAGAGAATCGCATAACCTTTGTTTTATTAGTAATGATTCTTATCCCATACCTGTCGCACTGAATTTCCAATTTAATCAGCAATGCTTTCACCCCCTTGGCTGACTGACAAACTAAAGCTTGGTCATCAGCAAACCTAACTGATTTTACGAATTCCCCGCCCACTTTCATTCCTACCTACAGGTCTTCCCATGCCTCTTTAATCATTTCCTCTGCATACAGGTTGAACAGCAACGGTGATAATGGGCAACCCTACCTTACACCTCTTCCTAACACTGCCCAACCGGACTCCTCGTTCCCCACTCGTACCTGAGCAGTCTGAGACATGTACAGGTTGCGGATTAGCCTCCTTTCCCTCCAATCTATTCCTATTTTCTGCAATATACTCATTAGTTTTTCCCAATTCACTCTATCAAAAGCTTTTTCGAAATCTACGAAACAGGCAAATACCTCCTGGTTGTGTTCTATATTCCTCTCGATTAATAATCTCATTACTGCAATGGCATCACGCGTACCTCTCCCCTTCCTAAACCCAAACTGATCATCCCCCAAGTAATCATTTGCCATACTCTCTATCCTTTTGTTTATGATCCTGAGAACAACTTTAGCTGCGTGGGATATCAAACTTATTGTCCTGTAGTCTTCACATTATGTAGCCTTTACCTTTTTCGGAATAGGAACTAACACTGATTTCAAACCGTCTTCCGGCCAGATTCCTTCCTCGTAGATACTATGAATCAGCCCATGTATACTCTTCCTCCCACATTTTCCTAAATCTTTTAGGAGTCCCGCAGGATTTTTATCCACCCTCACGGCCTTATTTAGTGTCATCTCCCTTAATGCCCTTTCTATCTCATCGTCCAGTATGCCTGGACCTAACCCATCTTTCTCTACGCCATGTTCCTTTTCTATGCCTAACTTTTTTGGTCTAAGTACTTTACTAAACGGTTCTTATATATATATATATATATATATATATATATATATATATATATATATATATATATATATATATATATATATATATATATATATCCCTTCCATCCCTCTTGGGCCTTTTCTGTGTCAACTATTATCTTACCCAACTTATCTCTAAGTGATAGTTCCGATATTCCCTTCTACTTCCCGATCGTGATTTATCCTTGCTGTATAGCGCACCTATTGCACATTTCTTCTGCGAATTTGCCATATCCTCACACTCTGTTTTTCATCATGCTACGTTTGCTTTAATTGTTGCCCGTCTAAAATAACTATTTAACTCTCTGTACTTCCTTCTGCCCAGCTCTGTGTTTACATTCTTCAATTTTCTTCTCTCATCCATTTTTGTAATCATCTCATCCGTGGTCTATGGTTTCTTTGTCCTTTTCACATTTATGGTTTTCATCTTCGGCTTTCGACATCCCTTTTCTGATGCAATCCCATTTTTCCTCGATAGTTCTCCGTTCTTTGCACTCATCCATGATTTCATCTACAGCCTGCTGATATTTATTCCTTGTCCACCCATTTAATGCTTCTAAATTCCATTTCCTAACCCGTAGCCCCTGCCTTATCTTTTTTAAACAGACGCTACACTTTATAACAACTAAATTGTGGTCAGAGGCCGCATCCGCTCCCGGGAAGCTGTGCGAATTGATCACACTGTTTCTGAACCTGTGCTTAACCAGAATATATTCTATGTGATACCTTTCTGAGTCACTTGGCATTTTCAATGTGTAACCGCGTCTTTAGTGGTGTCTAAACAAAGTGTTAGTGATGACTAACGACTGTCTCCTGCAGAACTCAACCGCTTACTCTCCGCAGTCACTCCTTGAACCTTAACCTCTCCCACCTCATCACCATCTCTTTCTTCACCAACACTCGCATTCCAATCCCCCATCGCTATAAAATATTCCCCTGCAGGAGCACACGCGATTATGTCCACTAACTGATCGGATGTCCTATCGATCTCTTTCTCCGTATGGTTGCGCGGTGGCATTTATACCTGAACAATGACCAAGATCGTCGGTTCTGCTTTTATCTCTACTAGTGATATTCTATCCGTTGCCTGTTCTATGCTGACTACGCTTCTTCCTACCTATTTATTCAATAATAGGGCAACCCGTCGTTGGCTCTCGTCCCCTCCACGGTCGCACTCCAGTAATCCCCGTTATCCTTCCACCTCACCTCATATAAACATAAAATATGTATGTTTCCTCATTCCATATCTCGCTTAATATTCCATAATTTTCCTGTCCTCAATATTTTCCTAACATTCCAAGTTCCTATTCTAACTAATTTGGCCTTCTTCTTCTGCATCTTCTGTCCAGCTGTTGTCAGTTTTCCCATGCATGGGTTTCTTGGAATGACGACCATGGAAGCCCTGCCTCTCCCGCTGCCGGGCACGACACACGGCCGATTAGGCCGAGTCCCGTAGTTTCATGACTCATATTCTCCGTAGTTACCATCATTATTTTCTTGGGAATGATAAATGAGGTGGTTGCCCGTTGTCTTATCCCCGGTACCCACTTCCTGGTAGATTTATATATACTTATATAAATATAGAGTGGGTCGCGGGGAAGATGGAAGTATAGCATAACTCTGCTATTTATTCTACTGGATTTCAAAATATTTCAATAATGTCAATGTTCTGTTAATTTTCAAAGTTCACAGACTACGCGAAAGCCGACGAAACAGTTACACGTGCGCTTCAATAAATATTTCAAGAGTCATATAAATGTAAAACATTGAAAGGGATCAAACGCGGGAAGCCTTAGGTCTTTTGATAAAATGGGAGGACGTTCAGAGCCACCTCACATCGTAAAATAGTTAATCTACTTCGTCTCATGCAGTAATAATGAAACAATAAAGCGACAGCAGTCACGTGAATCACCGGAAACGCAATCATTCCTCCACCCGATACAGAGCAGTAAACAAGTAAGAGTGGATGAGTGGATGGTCGGAGTGGGAAAAGGAGGAGAGGGATGACGATACTCCATCGCCGAATGAAAGAGAGAGAATGAGAGTATAGTTTCCCATTTCTTTACCTGCTGCTCAGATTAGGTTAACAGGAGGGGATATATGGGGTGAAGTTGAGAAGTGCAGCGGATGGAGCTGAAATAATGGAGACAATTTTGAGAGAGTGCAAAATATCAAACCATCCTGCTCGTCTTGTCGGGAATGACTATTATGAGGCAGAAGATTGCCCATGGATGCCAATCGGATTCCTAATTTCGGAGATTAGGGGAATTCAGTGAGATGTGGGTATTAAATAAGAGACTTGATGCAATTTTTGAGTTCAAATAAGAGAAATAACTGAGACATTGATGTGGGGTAAGCGTCTCAGATGCATGCCATCAAAACCCGGTGTAACTACAACCTAAGGCCTATACTTCAATGTCCCTCCATCAAAGTCCTTCTCCAAAGTGTAACGCAAACCCCTAGATTCCGAGAATATGATTTTAATACTGAACTCTTTTATACGGCTCTTATCTTTTTTCCTGAGCTTAATTTTGGATCATATGCTGCACGAAAGTAATTAGGCCCCGAAAAACATAATGAAAAATGATTATTTCACCACGTGACTGACTTAATTTTAATGAATGAGATGTTCACTTAAACGGACCTAATTGCTAATTTTCCCACATTTCGTATTTTTATGATAATATAACTTCTCCAGAACAATGGATGGACTTGGAAGCGCATGGAAGGTTAAAACGCTGCTTCAGCGCGAATAAATGCTTTTCTTCAAACGTTTGTTTGGTCGGAACCTCATCAACATAAACTTTTGTAAAAGGAGAGTTTGCAATCACAGAATAAATATGTGAAGTTTGATTTAAAATTATCGGATAGTGTTCATTTTTTCAAATTAGCGAAACGTGATATTCATTAAAGAACTCTTACAGATGCAAATAATGTTAATCTAAAAAAAACGATTTAACTATTTAAATAGCCTCATTTTGGACAGTATGTGAACTGGAAGAGAAAGTTCCCCTTTTCAAGGACCCTATTAAAAGAAGGCTAATTGGTGCTCAACTAATATCGACTAAATTAAAATCCAGTGTATAAAACTAGATGGCAAGGAATCAAGGGAAGAAATTTTCAACCTGATTGTATTTTTCCTGGGTCTAATATTGCAAAAATAATTTCATTTTTTATTCTATATTCAAACGATTTTCTGCTACATGGAATGTACTAACTGATTCTTGACTTTTCAAAATTGACTGAAGATCTCAAACCGGCGTATCAGATGTATTTTGTGTAATGGATACAAGAGGATGTGAAAGGTTCCAAATTAAATGAGGAATTGAATTTTTAATCTTCTTTTTTGAGATTGATCAATAATTACATTAACTTATGGCACTTTTACAAAAGGAGGACAGAATCCAACATCGGACAGAGGATATTAAAATGCATTTCATTTCTTTTCATACCTATCGTATTGATATTTTCATTTCAATTCTCTCCTGTTTATCATCTAAAAATACAGTTGAATGCCTGGAAGAATAGAATAGAGAAGACCCAGAACAATATATACAGACATACTCGTAGATATACGACACGTTGAGAAAGCTGGATACTCCATTATTCAGGTGGTTCCAGATTTCTATTTGGACGATGATGGACTTTTCCATTACTAAAAGATAATCTACCGGTTAAAGTAGGTTTGGAACAAATAAATATTCTGTTTCTCCTAAAAAAACACAACCGATATCCTACTCTACAAAGTCCCTCTTCATCTCTGTGTGCTTCCTTCCTCCCTTCATCACGCCCAACATCCCTATCCTATTCCGGCCCCTTCCCCGTTCGCCTAACATTCTCCCCTCTATTAAACACTTCAACATCCCACTGCCGGTCAACACCCCCTTCATCCACTTTTCCTGCCTCCATAGGATTGCTTCCAACAAACCCCTCTCTTCGCCCACCATACCAAGTACTTCCTCATTTGTTTTCTTCTCGGTCCATTTCACCTTTTCCATACTTCTACACACCTACATTTCAAAAGTATCAAATCTACGTCTATCATCCTGCTACAGTGACCATGTTTCCGCGCCGTGCATAACTATACTTCATCTCAAATTTTTGAAGTTTATTTTCTTCAAATTCTTGCTCAACGTCCCTAAATAAATTTTAAAAACTCTGCGGAGTGCATATAGGCCCCCATAATCTTGTGAAGAGATGAGGTGACTATCAGGGAGGATTTTTAATTTAACCATAACTAAACACGCCAGGTAAATAGACAAGACAGAGAGAATGATCAGTAGCTTTGTAGTTCTTGAGCTATCGGACTGAGAGATGTCCGTTTTTCATCCTCTGGAACTTTCTTTAAAAAATTGTGAGGGATTTGTACGTAGCCTCGAGAGGGAAGTAAATAACCTTTCTACAAAGAAAGTCAAGTCGAAGTTACTCTTGGAGAAGAAATTGAAGGGGGAAGAGAAGTTCCAGGAAGGCGATTTGAGTGGTTCAAAGCAAGACCTGTGGCTTAAGGTTTTTTTCTTGGGTCTCACGTGTTGATTAGTCCGAAACTTTAAGTTGGGTCAGCACTACGGAAGTGCTGACCATTGAAGTTGAAAATTGATGGGACACAGAGCACATCGATATTAGGTCAGCTTGCCTTCGTGCACTTTAATGACGTGTACCCGGAGCAGTAACAATATACAAGCGGAACATGAAGATCCGCGTCGATAATATATGTGGGGCGAGGAAAAGGTTGATGGATGGCTGAAATCAGGTCACAGTGAACAGTACAATGGAAGCCTGACCAACAATTTTAAGGGGCTGTTTCGGCATTAATGAATTTTTTTATCATACAGCCAAGCTTTAAATACAATGTACATTTAAGCTTAGTCCTCAAGATATTAGTATATGATTCATAGAAAGGGAAGAAAGGATTTGGATTGATATTCAAGAAAAATTTATCCAAGGTCCATTAGCCATCTTCCTAAAATGAAAATTTCAAGCCCGTCTAAAAATTGTACTCAACATCAGAGAGGACTAACCTTAGGCAAATAATGGAGAGTTTTGAAATAAAGGAAATCAGAAGTCTTCCCGAATATTTAGAAAACGAGTGTAAGAAGAAAAGTAGGTCATAGGTGAAAAGGTCATTTTGTGCAATAGTATAACGCAGAGAGTAATACATGCATGAAGTCTTCGCATTGGGCACTAGACCAAACCTTCCATCTAACACCTGCCGTTGGAGTCACTTTTGAAACAAGGCGAAAATAAGACACGGGTCCGATACAAATATGTTTTCAGGTACCTGAATATTACACTTTTGTTAGCATTGAGTTTGAGAAAACCTAAGGAGTACGTGAAAGTTTACACTGGAGTTTATTGGTCACTGAAAGAGTACACTTAAATTTTACAGTTCACCCGGTTAATATTGCTCTTGACAGAGATCGCTTTATGGGTGACTTGACAGGATGGTAAAAGCATGCCAATCAATGAAAAAAGAGTGATGTCAACATCCGCAACTGACGGGGAATACATTACTATGCGGAGGTGCTCGAGGATAATTAGTTACTTTGAAATTTTGTGCATGACATTGGGGGCGATTGCTTTGTTAAGTTTTGTATTAATTAATATAGGCAACTAAGTTGTCATTGGGTTATCCAAAAGCAAAGGGATCACTAAAAGATTCAAAAATAAAGACGAAATAGCTATCAATTTACTTAGGAACCAGGTTTGAAATTGGACTGCTATTGAAAATGGAACGGTATGTTTCCAAAATCTTTATCCAAATTTAATAAAAGAGTTATAAAAAATAAACAAGGTGTAGAAATCAGGTCCGCCAGCTTAGCATGGAGAATTTTCAGAGTGTCATTTCGTAGTAGATTTCCTACAGATTTTTTGTGTTCTTTGCATGGACATTTTTGACCACTTTTCATAATGCTGTTTGATTTAAAGGGAGTGGATAATTAACAGTGCTCAGATTGAAGTATTAAATGATTACAATGCTAAAATTTCATAGTGTAAAAATTATTCGCCTTGAACAATCGTTGCTTTGTGATGCGCTTTAGCGGATGATTCCGTTGAAAGTTACTACCACGGAATGTACCGCAGTTTCTTTAAATTTTTTATTTTTTGCTGAGAAAGCTGGTATTTTTTTCTCATGCGAACTGAGAATGTAAGGGTTGCAAATTTTGATTGAGCGTGTTAACTTTTCTTAAATTGATTATTTTTTCGCTTTATAAGTTAATTTAGCACGTACCGAGACTGACTATAATTGATCAAGTTTGATAATTTTACTTTTGTTCCACATTTTTTTTAAATTATGTGCATTAGGAATACTGGTTAAATGTTAAGTACCAGTGTTCAGTTTTAAATGTAGTTTACTCATTTTTTCCACATATTTGCGATCCTTGTATCCGCATTCATTTATTTATGTTGGGTGTCTATTATTTTTCCTTTCAGTTTAGAAGTAATAATTGTTCATTGAACTGACATGGTATTTTGCTCTCGATAAAATAAACCACTGTCTTATTGATAAACCACCATTTTATTAACCAAATTTCACTTATATGCGTTGACTAACCCTACTGAAAGAAGGAAAGCTATCAAATCCCAAACCCGAGGGGTAAAAAGAAAAGTTTTGGCCATTTTGAAGATTTTGCGGATATTTCTTTTAAATGCCAAGGAAAATCTCTTTTATAAGGCTGTCCAAAATTTTTCCTCGCTCCACTGTTAAGATTCTGTGAGCATTCTCCTCACGATGGTCATAATGAGTTATTGACGGCGCAAAAATAAACAAGTCACAAGTAGCGTAGTCAGGAAGTTCGTTTTATGTGCTGCAATTTCAAGAGGTCCGTCGAGGTCGACGGTTGCCGCTAAGGGTAGCAAAATGCTCTTCCCTCCTTAAAACTCCGCCCGCCTCACCCTCTTGAATCTCTCTCTTCTCTCCTCCGAGCCACCCCGAACTTCCCCACGTGTCTTCTCCAAGCCCTCTTCCTCGTCGTCTTCATTTTCCACCTCTTCAGCCGGCCTTTTAATGGCTGCTCCGAGGACTTACTAAGTGGGCACAGCTTGCTATTCTCCTTGCGGTGTCCCTAAGAAATTTAATCTCTTTTGCTTTCATCTACCTGAATAAGCTAATTTCAGTACCTGGTTTTCCCTTTCCCCTTCACTCCCCATCTATGTCTTTCTCTTTGGAGCTATTTCTTCCGTTTTTTTCCACGCTTCTTCCACGGATCCATTCAAATATGTGCGGTATGGAAGCATTATTGTTAAATGAAGAACTCAGTATTTTGTAAGTTATGCAAATCAAATGTTTAAAATATTAGAAAATTTTATAACGACAGGAAAGTCTCATTTTTGGGATCTTTTAGCGAAAGACAAAAGATCATATACAGAATCATGAAAAAACCTTGATTGCAAAGTAATTTCTCCTGCTTGGAGTGAGTCAAGTATTTATAGTGTCCCGAAGAGAAATAACGAAGAAATGAAAATGATGTTGCAGATTAAGGATCTTGACTAGTTCGGAAAGTAATGGAGCATTACACTGATATTTATGAGTGATGGAAACTTTCAGCTCAAGTACTTCAAAGCACATCAGAGTTGTATGAGGTGAAAATAAAAGAAGAAATGTTTCTTCTATTCTCTGATTTAAGATTTTCGCAGTAATTATTGGTTGAACTAAAATTATTTGTTTTCGAGAAATACTGCTGCTTATTGAACACACACTCAAAAGAATCAAAGTTTCGTTCTATCTGCTGAGTCCGCTGTCTGAAGTTGACTGAAGGGCTCAACTAAATATTTTTCATCAACCCCAAAAATAATGTTAAAAAATACACAGCGCATCCTTATTTTATTGCTTGTGTTTTGGAACACAAACACACAAAATGAGAAAGGGTGGTGGAGGGAGGGACAGAGAAAACAAAACGTTAAGTTCTCCGCGTGTTTCTGTATCTGAAGGACTTATCGGAAGCGAAGTAACCTGCAATATAGCCACAGAAATAATTTGAAAACCTGAAAAATTACCCATATCCGTCAGAGAGAAAAACTCTGAAGAAAAACTAGTTTGTGATAAATAAAGGAGAGAAATCTCGCGCAATGCGAGTCATCTACTTCAGTAAATCGAACCATTTATCTTAACATCCGTCATGGTTGAAATATTGTCCAAAACGTACGACAGATCCTGACTATTGCAGTATATTGAAACGGAAGGGAAAACCAATTCCAATGAATCATCGGAAGAAAGAAAAGAGGTTCCGCGATATTTAAAAGGATGTAAGTGTTAACGTAGAACATTTATTAAACTAGCACTAAGTTCCTTTCAGCTACTTTTATGAAATGTGAAATCATTTGAGAGGTTAATTTTAATTAAATGTTAATCGAACATATATTGCGGCATAAAAAGTTGGAAAGTGAGTCCAAATTCACTGCAGCCATGTTCTTATAACAATTTTATTTAAGAATTAAATTATAACTCAAAAACTATCCTCTAAAATGTCTTTTAAAATTTTGACGGTCAAATATTTTCATGGAATTCTGTGATTCGCCATTCCGCCGAGATTTAAACAGTGAATTTGACGATAGACCGCGAAATACACGTAATTATTACAATTTGATTGAATAGTAGCACCATTTTGGAAGATTGCTTTCACTCGAAAATTTACGGGAACCCACTTTTCAGAATCAGAGTTGCTAGAAGACCCGAACGAAGCCCAACCAAGCTGAAAGGCATCGAGGTCGACGCACACAATGAATATCGGATAAGTACGAAAGCAGGACAATCGTTTGGCTTAGGGAACCAGGGTGATATATTGCGAAGTCAAGAAAGAGAAAATATCCCGACGGGAGCCACGAGGAAGAAATATTCCCGTCTTTATTGGAGGGGATCGAGACTATTGTGTCCCTTTCTTGCATTCGAGGCCACGTGAAGAGAAGCTTGGAGAGTGTGGTGCGTAAGTGTGGTTGAGAGAGGGAGGAAGCGATAGGAGGCGAGGGGAAGAGGTTTATGCATGTTGTGACAGGTGGAGTAGCAATAAAAGCTAAATATTGGGGAGGGATGGAAGAAAAAATAAGGACAGTGGGGCTCGGCATAGAGAGGTGAGATGCGATGGAAGGAAGGGCAGGAGTTGGGGATGAGATAGGTGAGATAAGGTAGGTGACACAATTGGCACGAGGGGGGAGAGCGGAAACCGGAGGGATGTGACATGGCAGGAGATAATAGGCAAGCGAGAGACTGACGGCTATAACGGATAAACCACGCAGCAAATACATCAGAGAAACCGAGACAAAAGAAGAAAGATGGCTGAAATATACCACTGGAAAATACGTTTTATAAGGTTGAGATTGAATATAAATTAGCTAATAACTGGTAATTTTTTCCTCGGAAAATACATTTTGCCTGTTTATGCCAGCGAAATTATACTGAAAGATATATTCCTTCCGATAGCCATCAAAATACTATATTTCTAGCATTAAAGTGGAGGTTATGGTTGAAATGTATGAATTCAGTTAAAGCAGTGGGAAATGTACCTGCCAATATTGCCCGCGTATTCAAATTTAATATTGAAATGTCGATGATACATGGACTTGATAATAATATTATATACATACTATATATATATTGAGTACGGGGGTGGTCCCATAAGTACCCGGCCTGACCTAGAGATGACGGTAGTTGTTTGAAAATATCACTGTATTAGAGAGTACGCTATCTGCAAGGCACATGTTACAAGTTTGAAAACGGAAAGTTGTTTAGTATTTATTAGTCAGCCATCAATAGTGAACGTTTTCAGTGAATTTGCAAAAATGGAGAAAATTGATTATCGTTATGTGATACAATACTTTTATTTGAAGGCCTCAGCCCCACCAATATAAAGCTGAATTGGATTCTACTCTTAGAGAGTCTGCTCTTTTGTTTACAACAGCAAAATGCAGTGTAGCAGAGTTTAAACGAGGCTGTACGAAATTCAAGACGAGTATCACATTGGTCGACCAAATGAGGTGACGGCTCCAGAAACGGTGAATAAAATCCAAAAATTATTACTGGATAATCGTTGACTGAAAGTGCGCTAGCCTGCAGACATAATAGGCATTTTAAAAATCGCGGTACATCGCATGTTAACTGAAAATTTGGACATTAGAAAGCTGCGTGCAAGATGGGGGCCACGCTTGCTCACACTTGAGCAAAACCAGTGTCGTGAGGATGTTTCAATTGAGTGTTAAGCAAAGTTTTACAGGAACAAAGCAGAATTTTTCTGCCAATTAATAACCATGGATGAAACATGGATCCATTACTTCACACTCGAGACAAAAGAACAATCAAAATAATGGATTCAAAAATGAGAACTGGCTTCAAAGAAGGCGAAGACCTTCCATCTGCAGGTAAGGTCGTGGTGTCGGTTTCTTGGGAGGCGCGTGGGGGATTTTTCATAGACTATCTTGAAAAAGGAAAAACTATCAACGGCGAGTATTATGCGAACTTATTGCAACGTTTAAGCGAAGAAATCAAGGAAAAGCGGCCGTGTTTGGCTAAGAAGAAAATGTTGTTTCATCAAGACAATGCACCAGCTCACAAATCCGTCATTGTAATGGCCAAAATTCATGAATGAAGGTTTGAATTACTACCTCACCGACCCTATTTGCCAGATTTAGCCCTCTCGGATAATTTTCTGTTCGCAAACTTGAAAAAATGGCTCGATGGTCAAAGATTTTCAAGCTGTGGAGAAGTGATGTCGGCAGTTAATGACCATTTTGAGGAGCAAAACAGTTCTCATCAAAAAAGGGTTTCAATCCTATTGAACATCGCTGGGAAAAGTATATAGAGCTGAAAGGAGATTATGTTGAAAAATAAAGATTTTTTCCACAATTTTTGCGTTCTATTGGTTGGGTCGGGTACTTCTGGTACCATCTTCGTAAAATCCATCGTATCGAGCATGTCAATTAATACCAAGCAATTCGCACTTCAACTATACCTCCACATCTACTGTATCATCAACACGGACAACATACAATAATTGTAGACTTGCGGTAGCTTTGGTTGATTCATTTTGTTTTTAATGCACCAACTTAATAACAGTGTTTGCAATAAATGAAGAGTCACGATAGAATGTAGGGAAAATAATTAACATTGACTATTTATTTTTCACATTCCTAACACTGCTATTTTTAATGTTTTTCCTAAAATGGCTTATCGAAATTTGTTTAAATTAAACTTAATTCCGTACTCTACAAAGAGAAAGATGAACGCTAATAAAGAATACAAATTTAAGCAAACTTTAAAACGTTCGTGTAACGCGTAAAATATTGGTCAGTGATTAGTACAAAAGAACTCGCATTCATTTAAAAACATCCTCTGATAAAAAAATATTTTATCAATAATAATCACTAATATTTCAATGATTTAAATAGCCTAAAAAGAGTAACTAAGAAAGTAAATATATTGTGTAATAGGTTACGTACAAATCCGAACAAATGAAAATGCCAAATAAAATACCAATCCCCCAGGATGCGACAGGAGTCAAGTTTCTTAAAACATTAATCGAAGAATCCTGTTTTGAAACTAAATAGTAGTAGTATTTAGGGGAGGCGACCGACAGCTAAGGTTATTTGCGCCATTAGGGATGGACATGAAAGGGGGAGAGAAACCGGCGTCGGCATTAGCCTACTCTTAACGAAAGGCGCCAAGGGGTCCGCATCTTAATGTCCTATCCGACGGACGGGGTACTCACTCAAAGTACTCAACACAAAGCACCTCAAGTAAGGACCGCAATACCACTGAAAAATATCATACGCCACCGGGATTTGAACCCGGGTCCTCTGAATGGGAAGCTAGTACGATAAATTGATTGTAAAATCTAAGTGGGGTAAGTTCCTTCGGTTGTAAAAATACGTGGTGAGAAATAGGAAGCGGCTCAATTAATCGAATTCCGAAAAATATACATCTTACCCACAAAACTTCCCATTTTATACTAGTTTTCACCTGGAAAATGTAATTTGACCGGCCAATGTTTAGGTTTTGCGAGGGAACACTATTACTTTTAAATAACACTAGTTAATTTAGTCAACCAGGCCCATCCGATAAAGTACAATTTAACTTATTTGCCGAGCCAGCAAAACTTCGATTAGTATCCTTTCGGTAATGTGGCCTAAGATGAGTAAGGATGCTTAACCATCACTTTAATTGTTCTTTAAGCTCATATATCGTAGTGTATGCAATTGGTAGAGTAGCAGAGAATGAATACATATTTTCCTATAGTTCTGCATCGTCTTTAACAGCCGACTTCTCAGTCAACTTTTTGCAGCAGTGAAAAT
This sequence comes from Hetaerina americana, assembly GCF_022747635.1. Classification (NCBI taxonomy): domain Eukaryota; kingdom Metazoa; phylum Arthropoda; class Insecta; order Odonata; family Calopterygidae; genus Hetaerina; species Hetaerina americana. Next base: position 73,041,730 of record NW_027286874.1, read on the forward strand.
ATGAATTTCAAGTCATGGAAACTATATAGAAATTGTTGAAGTATAATAAATCAAAGCGTCAAGAAGGCAGCGGGGGCGTATATTAATAATCCAACCCATTAGCACATAAGACACGATATAAAATGCGTTACAAGCATGCAATGCCACAGAAACCAAGAGAAGATCTGTCTACTTTACATTCAGCTCAGCATAATTTTAGGCAAGCAAAAATAAAACAATCGATCAATGGAACTGAGATAAAAATCGATAGATAATTAGGAGCATCAATCAAATATCCTTACATGCCGCCTCAAGTACGTGTGACGGGGGAAGAATGAAAAATGTTCGTCAGGAAAATGCCTATGGAAAGGGAATGGAAAGGAGGTCAGGGGAAAGAATAATGGTAGTGGCAGACTCACATGGGAAAAGGTTGCTCACAGAAACTAAGATTTATAATGAATTTAAGATTGTAGTAATTCTATTAAAATCACTAATAATCTGAAAAAATAACTATTAATCAATCCCAAATTCCATTTGCCTTATATTCCATCCATGATCATTGTTGTATTTGTAGTCAAGGTGTTCTTAGAACGAAATGGGCATTGGGGCCGAAGATTGCTAGCTAAAAAAATTGAAAATATCACATCTTTATTCAAGCTCCATTGTTTATTTTCAATTATTTCCACCTTCCTAAATACAATTAAAAGAATTAAATGAATTTTAGAGATATGAATTTACTATTAACGATATTTTGATTCTCTTGAAAATGAAATTCATATTGGTCGTAGTAAATTTCACTGGTGACACTGATAAATTCAAGCATTGCTTAATAAATGTAAATTGATCAAATTTCTGATGAAATTTATGCAAGCTAATTGCACTAAGTAAACCCATGAAGAGAGAGGAAAGCAAGGAATAAGGCATTGGTGAATAGAGAAACGCGGGAAGGAGAGGAAAGGAGAAGGCTAAAGGAGTTATAGTTGCCATGCCGGAGATCATTCAAACGGGACTGATGGTAATTGACGGGAGAAAAATTAACAACCTCGAGCATGAATGTTTGAGAAGGTTGGCTAATGCGAATTAGGTGGGAATTATTGGCATGAAGAGCAGGGAGAAAGTCTAGGGGGGAACGTTCGGGATTACTCGGTTGACGATGTTACAGGAGTGCGCTTAAGGAAAACAGAGGCAAAGAAAGGAATCAGTTCCCATGACTTCACAGAAAGAGAGAAAAACCTTGTGATTGGAGCAACTGGTTATCCTGTCATTAAATACATATTCTATTGAAGTCCGAATCGCATATCGAAAACAAAACTTTTTCTGCCATTATAACATGGGCAAGGCCCTTGCAACAGGTTATTAATATGCAACAATTTAAGAGTGTAAAAATCATTCGCCTTGCCTGGGATCCCATTCAAGGTGAATGATTTTTACACTCTGAAATTGTTGCATTGAAATGCACATTAGCGGATGACTCCGTTAAAAGTTACTGTTGCGGCATCTCCCGCAGTTTCTTGGGAGGTTATTAATATTTATCATCAGTAAATTGTCGGTAAAGAATCAGCAATAGAGAGGAAAGTAAGCGAAGCTACATACACCACCCATAGTATGTTGAATAGAAGATAGAGCATTAAAGCAGAATGTAGCCTGATTTTGATGACACTACCAGTGAGAGGATTATAATTTGTTTTGTGTTTATCGACTCAGTGTACATTGAACCGGTTTTCAGTGACAAGGGCGCGTGTTCAGTTACCAGTGGATTTCGAGATGAGGCCCATTAGTCGTATTACGAACCCTTCTAAGTTTCCACAATAGGGGCTCCCCACTTTGAGTACTCAGTCCTGCGGATGGAAAATTGAACCGCATTGAACCCCTTCTGAGAATTTCGTTAATTGTAAGCGGTGCAGCTAAATGAGAACAGAGCGTTTAATCTCCACTCCCGTATTCTCTACCGACCACTCATTACCCAAAAACTAAGCTAGGCAAATGGACTCAGAACTAGCAAATCTACCCAAATGGCTACCATTAAAATATACTCGGGAACATGAATTAATTTTCGAGCTTGGAAATGGAGATTCGAAGGATATGCCATTCATACCAAATACATATATCAACAGCAAGAGATTAAATCAAAAATTAGTTACCCTTTTGATAACTCTTGTATTGAACTGTCAGATGATTTATTTCAATGTAACAATAATCTTTAAGTTGACATTATGTATGATGTAAACACTACCTGTAAAACACTCTAGATCGAATTAAATTAGGTTGGATAATAGCTCAAGTGGTTAAAACATCGTCCCCGCAAATCAAATGATCCGTAGTATCCCGATCAAGGAAATCTTTCTGCACCTTTGATGTTCTTGATTCCGCCTTCCCCACCTCTCCAGTGTTCGTCTTTTGAATTTATTCCTATCCCTTTTCCTTCTTTCCATCCATTTGTCCAAAAGCCAGGAATATAAATACACTAAATATATTACTACTACTATACTACTCGTATACATACTACATATATATATATATATATATATATATATATATATATAATATTTTTTGAAGTACTTGGTATGGTGGGCGAAGAGAGGGGTTTGTTGGGAGATCTCCTATGGAGGCAGGAAAAGTGGATGAAGGGGGTGTTGACCGGCAGTGGGATGTTGAAGACTGTGATAGAGGGTAGAATGTAGGGCAAAAGAGGAAAGGGAAGGAACAGGATAGGGATGTTGGACGGGATGAAGGGAGGAAGAATGTACTCAGAGATGAAGAGGGACCTGATATGGAGTAGGATGATGGATTTTGTGTTTTGTTAGGAGTAATAATATATTTGTTTGGTAGTTGTGTCCATCCAAAAACCTACCTTAAACGGTAGATTACCTTAAAAAAAATATACAATATATATATATATATATATATATATATATATATATATATATATATATATATATATATATACTAAATATGCGGGATATTCATAAAGTAAGAGCCGTTTGCTTATATGTAAATATTGGCGCTTCAGAATACAGTTTTACTCCTGCAGCGCCATCTTCTGATTCATTGAGAAGCTAAAGCAGCAATTGTTTTGTTTCATAAGTCGTTTGCTTGCCCGTGCATGCAAACAACAATGTCCGCGACAATCGTTCATCCCGCCAGCTGTTAAGTGCGTTCTGCCATACGATTTTTGTATGCAAAAGGATTTGTCGGCTGCTGAAATTCATCGGGAGTTATGCCTAGTTTATGGACCTAAAGTTATGAGTGAAGAAAAGGTTAGAATATGGTGCCGTATTTTTCAAAATGGACGCACAAATGTCCATGACGAAGAGCGAAGTGGTAGGCTAAGTATTCTGACCGATGAAGTTCTTTCGTAAGTGGAACAAAAACTGCGATGTGATCGTCGATTGAAGATTAATGGCCTGGGCTTACCATTTCCTCAACTTGGACGCACTACTGTCGACAATATTGTCACGAAAAACCTCGGGTACAACAAATTGTGTGCAAGGTGGGTACCGAAAATGCTCACCAACCACCACAAAGAGCAAAGAATGTCCAGTGCACGAGAGTTTTTGGGCCGTTACCAACAAAATGGAGATGACTTGTTTTCTCGCATTGTTACCGGGGACGAGACGTGGATATCCAATATCAATCCAGAAACAAAGAGGCAATCGATGCAGTGGTGACACTACCGAAAAAGTTTAAGCATACTCCGTACACAAGTCGAAAATTGATGGCTACCGTTTTTTGGGACTCAAACGGTGTTCGTTTAGTGGATTTTATGGAACAAACGACGCGGGAACCTGTCATCTGGCGTAGTTCTCCTCCACGATAACGTGCGTCCTCACACTGCCGCCAAAACCAATAAGATAATTCAAGATTTTCGTTGGGAACTCTTCGACCACCCACCGTATAGTCCTGACCTTGCACCTAGCGACTACTTCCTCTTCTTGCACTTGAAACATTGGCTCGGTGGACAACGTTTCGAAACCGAAGAGGAACTCAAAAACGGCGTTGTCAATTGGTTCAACTCTCAGGCGGTGAGCTTCTATGCAGAGGAGTTAAAGAAGCCGGTGCAGCGGTATGAAAAATGCTTAGAAGTGAACGGCGATTATGCAGAGAAGTGAAGTACGTTAAAATAATTTGGAGTTAATAGTCAGATTTTTTTAAAAGGAGTAGATTTCACTATTTTCCTCTTAATTATTTATTATTTTAAAATTATCAGCCTTAAAAGATGAATCTAACAGTTTCAGGCTTAACTTGGTGGAATTCTTTCATGGTGAGGTGAAAGAAAGAGAAAAAACAACTTTGCACTTCCACACACTTTTTTAATATAACACGACCATGGTTTCGATGCTGCGCATCATCTTCAGGTGAAGATGATGCGCAGCATCGAAACCATGGTCGTGTTATATTAAAAAAGTGTGTGGAAGTGCAAAGTTGTTTTTTCTCTTTCTTTCGCCTTAAAAGATGTTATCCCGTTCTATTTGTTAATTTCAATTCATTAAACTCCTAATGTATACAATTTAGAATAATTGCAATTCTTGATTTAGTGGTCACCTATCATAGCTAAGAGGACCCATAAATAATCAGTGAATTCTTTACCAGGCATAGACGGTATCAAAAGTCGTTCTTACTTCAACCTTACCCTTTCCAGATAAATTAAAGGAAATCGTTTAGAACCTTCTGAACGTTTTTCGATTTTTGGCCCTACAACTCTCTTGAATATATAGTTTCCGTTATTTATTGGAATAATCTTACTTATTTTTCTACCCTTTTCTTCGGTCGTTCCAACTTTATGAAAATTATCTTCTGTTGTCACCCTACGCTCCTTGTAATGGATTTTGTGATAATAGGAGGGAGAAGAGAAAGGGATTGCGCGGAAATGCAAAGGAACAAATTCTTGTGCCAAGTACGTAAATAGGGGTGCAACTAAGAGGGTGTACAAGAGACCAGAACTTTAGAAGGCATAGATATAATCTATTCGTCCTGTGGAAGAAATACCGAAGATAATTGATAGACAAAACCTTACCGACTATGGATACTCAATAGCGTTCATAAAACATCACGCCTGAATTAATGGGATTCATCAAATACAACTTCATTCTCAATTCTTTGTCCAGTAAATTCGAGCGAAAGTTGCTAAATTAATATCTATGAAACTGACGAGTCGTTGATTACAATAGCAATTACCCTAAGCGATTAGCAATAAATGGATAAGCCTAGTCTAACAAGCCTAATAGGAAATTTGTTCGCATGAGGAGATTCCAGTAGTCGTAAGTCCGAACGTTGACTTTAGTGATCGATTACCTACTTTCAATGCATATTATTTTCCACTTTATGAATAATACGTTGAAGGTAAGGAATACATTCCATTCCTTCTGTAAAGTAGAAGGTGAACTGACTCCCCGTGGCAATGGCACCTTACGCGTGACCGAACATCTAAAAATTCTTCTTCTCCGCCTCAGCGGTGAAATTTTCCTTCCGAGGGATCCAGATTTCTCGGACACACCACATTTCACCCGTCTCTCATCACTTTCTCCCCCGCTTACCCCCGTCCGCATCCCTCCCGAATCACTTCCTTTCAGTCTCCGAAACGCTTTCTACCTCACCCCTTCCTTTAAAACTCTTTAATCACTCCATTCTCCTTTCTCTTCTCACTTCTTTCCTCGGAGCCGGAAAATCAATTTATCAAACTTTAGAGCCCTTAATAGTTCTCCTCATGCTCTCTCTTTCAAGAACTTTCGACGAAATTCCTTCGCGTCGGCTTCATATTCAGTCCACCTTATTTCTACTCCCCTTTGCAACCCAGTCGCTTTCATAAACTCGATGCTTTTTCTTTTATTTTTTTTCTTACGATAAGAGCATGAAAAAATTAGAGAATGTCGAAAGTCGAAATTTAAGTGCTCTTACGTCTCAAAGACTATAACACTCGAAATGTAAATTTTATTCGAAATGATTAAAGAATATTTTCAGCCATAAACATTTTATTTGAACATATGTAATTACGTTTTCTTCTGTGTAATTTACTGTAGTATTTGAAAATAATATACATTGTTTTAAACCTAGCGATAGTTTAGAAAATTAAATCAAGATTCTTTGATAGTTTTGTATCACAGCAACAACAAGTACATAGGACAAATTAAAAAGGACGTAAAACAGAGAAGGTATCAGGGATAGAACGAAATCATCTTTTATATATATAAATATAAATATATATATATATATATATATATATATATACATATATATATATACAGGTGTATATATGTGGGTCGTGGTAGTCCACGGGTAGGGCGTTGAACTACTGACCGGAGGGCCTGATGCCCGGGCAAGCCTCTCTAGGCACCTGCAGCTCCACCCAAGCTGTATGATATTTTAGCTACCAAATCTTCCTGGAAAACCGTAACCGGAACGGGGAAAGGAAGTTCTCCCCTACCCTGATGCGTGAATTTCAAACGCCGGCTTATCACTCGGCTTCAGGCTTATCACTCGGTGAACTCTACCATCACATACCAAATCGACCTTCGGGTTGATTAATGTTTATGGTTTTATATTTCAATAAGTATATTTTACTGATTACTCGAGCGACGAAGACAATTGCTTCAAAATTTTGGCGCTGCCTTTCCTTCATGGACTGTCGTCAACGTTCACTCTTCCATAATAAAGAGTACACTCAACTAGCGCGGCCACGCAGGAATCAGTCTCAATCCCAGAATAGCAAGACCCTTCGTGAGATAACCCGATTAGTCAACAAATTTTCCCTGGTAACCTGTAAAAGAATATCAACATCAAGTGCGAGACAGAATGGTTTCAACTAGATACTTCAAGCTGGTCAGGAATGGATGAATTTTCCATTTTGGCATCTCTAAATTTCTAACAGTTTGCAACGATTAATACGAAGTTATGAGGAATTGTAATTTTGCTAAATTAAAGTATGGAATCAATTTAACTAATATTCAACCTTTCTATATTCTGTTAATAAATTATTCCAGACTAAAGATTGAAAATTAACATTTCTTAACACACCCCAAAAATGCCTATAACGGTTATTTATATATTCGAATTAACTTGCCTTTTACCTTATGCAAGTATCCAGCACCTCTAAGCTTAACCCACTCAACAAAGTTACGCGGTGAGAATATGCCCAGGTAAAAGCACGCTGTGCAAATTCTCAGCACGTATTTTATATGATTGGGAGCAGAATATATCAAAGGAATGTCCACAGATTTAAAAATATTGACTTGGCTTCTTCCGGCAGTCTCTGAGGCCACTGGATGAATCATCTGTGAATTTATTCTCAACTGGACAGAATTACGGGTAACGTTGCGCTACAGGGATCCAATAATACAGAATCTTATAAACTGTTAACATGTAATCCACAAAGGTTATTATGTTCATTCAAACGTTCCATGGATTATGACGGGGTTGAAAACAATCGGGAAATGGATTACAAAAATCATGACTCATTTGAGACCATAAAAATACAAAATTTATTTATATTGAGAGAGTGGAATTTGTAGTGGATAGAGGCAGACCAGGGTGATGCAAGTGAGGTCCGGCATTCCTGCACAATTCCATGGTTGCAGAACACTCCATTCTGCACACAGGGAATAGTCACATCTGATAATGCGGTTACGCTCGGTTCTCTGAATATCCAAGGGAACAGAGTTTGACAAGGCATCAAAGAGGATGAAGTGCTCCAGCAGACTGAGAGGAAATTCTCTATTTAAGCCATCAAACTTTCATGAACAGTTTTTTTTCATAGCCCTTACGTTTTTTTTTTGCTTCCTGGGAAAAATCCATGGAACGATAAAAACGCGATGTTTTTTTATCAGACTTTCAAACCATTGGTATTATTTTTTAAACTTCAGTCAATGAAGAGGCTATCTAATATGGGTTAATGTTTGCTTTTTTTCTCAAGAAAAAACTTTCAGAGAAGAGAACACGGACTTACAATCAGCTATGGTCTCATCTTTGCCTGCCAGCCTTTGATTTCCTAAACTATTGGTGGAAGTTTCTGACTCACTGGCCAAGCGTTCGATAAATGAAGACCTTTTTCTAGATTTCCATTATTTTCAATAAAGAATTGATAGAAAATATTTTTAAACCAATGGTTTATGTCTCCCCTCTCAATGGTTCTAATGTAAGTGATTCGTGTTAACGTTTAGTGGAGGCGTTCGACAGCAAAGGCCGCTTATTTCTTCTCTATTATATTTATGAAGCGTGAAAAATTATTATAATTAAATATGGTTAGTTCAACATAATATTTTCTTTATTTTTTGCGTTCCCATTTGATCTGAGGAGAAACGACTTTTTTGATGAAATGAAATTTTTAAAATGTAATGTGAATTAGTGAGTGGATTTAAATTTAGGAAAATGGTCGATAAAAACAATCGGAAGAGGGCATTCATGCCATTGAAATTCAAATTCTTGATATATTAACTCTTTTATCCATTCAAATATAAATGTGTACATGAGAGAGAGAGATTCTTTTCCATGATTAGTGTTGCATGCCATCGTCACGCCTTTATCATGCTACACACACCCTCAAATACGTGTGTGTGTAAAATATGTGTGTGGGTGTGTTATGTGAGTTATGGCGCGAAGGTAACAAATATATTTAAAAAATCTATATTTCGTCCTTTGTGCCCAAATTAGCGAAAAACGGCAATGAGATATAAAAATTTATCTAATTCGCTGTTCCGATAAAAATGAAATTGCTAGAAAAATTGTGTCTCAAATGGATTAAGATATGCATTCCCTTCACGTCGTTCCTTTTCTGGGCAAGCACTCGACGAAAGGTTTAAGGTAACGAATGAAAACGCACTCCCTTTTACTTATTTCATCCACTAATTTCATAATGTCCAATCCTTGCATACCAAATTATTCCGGTAATTTAACATTAACACATCGTCTCCTACGTTCTCGTCTGTCCTATTCTAATGTACCCCGCATTAAGAGTCTCTTCATCCATATACATGCATACATACCTCGGCAAACCCCTTCCTTTGGAACGTTTTATTCTTCTCTCACATATTTGAGTCTTTTACTCTCAATGCACTCAAATTTGAGAACAACTCCACTGACGCAATTAGTATGGAGGAAAATACTGCGGTGACATGCGATAGCTTTGCTATGTTAATGTACAAATCTCAATACACGAGCTAAATATTTCAAATTTCATGTTAAAAATCATATTTAATAGAGAAATAAAAATAATTTCGGCATAAAAACAAAATAATATACGTAAATTAATTATTGGAAAGTAAAAGCCATGCCGAAGACAACAGGCGCACAAAATTTTTACGGAAAAATTGGCACCCGTTTATTGGTACAACTTGAGTAAAGATGAGGGTTTCCCAAATCATCTGCATTCGAACCCGGGCCCTCCGGTCTGTTTGTGGTGGCTAAATCCATTAAGCTTTATGGCTCATATCTATTATATGAATGTAATTTTCACAGAAAACCATTCCTTCTTTGATTTTGGGGTGGTCCCGCTTTGTGAGGTTGGTCTCAATGATTGTGAGATTTTCTAATTCTAGTTTCATTTCTCCATATGAAACTTTCCCATAGTTATATATAAATATATATAAATATATATATACATATATATACATATATATACATATATATACATATATATACATATATATACATATATATACATACATATATATACATATATATACATATATATACATATATATACATATATATATACATATATATATATATATACATACATATATACACACACACACGAGATTCATTCACATGAATATATATATAAGGAAAAGGGATAGGTACGGTGGGGGAGGGGGAATGGAGCAGATTACAAGCGTGAAAAATTTTCCTTGACCAGGACTTGAACCAGATTATCAACCTGGCAAGCCAAAAGATCAGTGGTTCAAGTCCAGGTCAAGGTCACGTTTTTACGCCTGTGATATACTTGATTCCACCGCCCCCACCATTCCTGTGTATGCTTTCTATATGTTTTCCTATTTCTTTTCCTTTAAATATATCCTTTTGCCTATATATATATATATATATATATATATATACAGGCATATATAGACTGAATATGCATGTATGTACATGTACGTATGCCTGCACATCGGCTGCGAGCATTGAACTTCATCGGCCTATCGAACGTAAAAGTGTTGACAGAAAAAGTATCGAACTGACGTCTTGAACTCTCCAGCCTGTCTATGAATCGTGGATACCAAACATATATTTGGACCAAAGGCATTGATCAAGTCCCATCATATAAGTTTCTTCAAATATTCCACATTGATATTATGCCGATATATTTAGATTAAACCGCTTTTTAGATAGCTGAATGACACAAAATATTCCATCGTGCACCCCTATCACATAAGTAGTACGTCAAGCATATGTGTCGAATATAAGGTAGTTGAAAATTACCGCAGTAAAGGCTTTAATTCTTCAATTCATGACCCTGGAAAAGAGAGGTGAATTTGCTTTGGTATCAAAACATTTATTCGCAGAATTACATTTTCCAAGAATATTCAAATACCTTTAAAATGCCGGTGCAGTACCACAAGTTAAGGAGGTCAAGGTGATTTATTCATGACCTTACAAAAGTCGCCAGGTGATATCTTTCGTCTAGGAAGATCTCGATTGGCAAAAAAATACATGTAGCTTGATGATTGTTTAAAACGTTAATCACTTCTGCAGTGAATCTAAGACTGTGATATAAACCATTTGAATAAGAATATGAGGTCGATGGCAGACCGAAAAAATTTGCTCTTTACCACAACTGGTACCATGGCACTGTTATACTTATGCCCGTACACACATGAGCATACAAAATAAGACACAAGTACTGCATATACAAGTGGCGTAGGTATCGTCGGAATAAGCAACACACGAGGAATTATATAGTCGGCCGAAAGCATTTACCAGATCCTTGAGATTATTTCGAAGACAGCAGGGTTTTAAAATGAAATATTTAATGACAATATGGTCAAGTAATAATAGGAATAAACGAATTGAAGCGTTACAAAAATTAAAGTTTTATGGACAAAAAATTTAACAGGTCAATTACGATCGGAAGGTTTCGTTCTCCACACGCGATGTACCTGAGAACCCGTCCACAATACGACAAAAATGAAAAACTGATATGGAGAGGCACAATTGAAAGTATTCCGCCATCATCGCAAATGAATATCATTCGAGGTTGTTCGGGTCGTAAAACCGAGGTCAGTCAACGAGGATACGCATTCATGTTTACGGCACTCACGGGAGAAATAAATACTCGCGGAAGGGGCACTCGTATTAAATTGCAAAAAAAACACTCTCAGCAAACGCAGCCAAGGCACGACTAAGTGGCATTCACGAAGCAATCAGGGAACGATACCACGCCCCCGCATTTAATTTTAACCCTTGAGGCGATCCTTAAAATTATCGTCAGCATTTCAAGGATATACTTCCCTTCGACAACTTATTCTGGTCATTTTCCGAGCTTTCTCCAACCTCGATCAGCAAGTGATTGATCTTTAAGCTGATAATCCACAGTTATCATTTACATCTCCCGCAATGAAAAGAGTCACTTCTTGACTAGTCCTAGAGGATGGTACATTTAAGCGAATCTAAGAATATTTCATCTAAATTTACCTGCATTCTTAAACAACTTGGTACCTGCAAATAAAAATATTCATGCTTAATTTTAATCAGGAGTCATTAATGATTTTAACCATCAGCCATGTGAGAGTTTGATTTTCTAGGTTTATGGTTTGGACGAAAATGACTACAAAATTATCAACGTAATTCCCTCTTCTATACAAGCGTCGTCTATGTTAAGTGAATGCGACGCTTAAAACGCGGTAGGAATGGAATACCCGAACCTATGAGCCGAAAATATGTCGAGTGGTACGTAATAATCCTCACCTTAAAACAGCCGATGAGAGTTAATGCGCAAATATGTCATAATTTTATCCAAACCATGTTTCTTAAGTTTTTTGTTATCCCAAAATTTTTAACTTCATTTCATTCTCTGCTCCCGAAAAACCACATAGATCTTGTTCAGCTTACAAATTCTCATCAGTTCTTCCAAACCATTTAATAACGTGGCTATTAAAAACGTCGGTAGAACGTGTTATTCATTGACTTGTCGACGGGACGCAACATTGGTTCAACGCCCATAAGTGATTAGGAATAAAAATAATGGCTGATTCCTTAACTACGCGTCCATCCGCAATTAATCCGCACAGAGATTAAACTAAATGTCCCGAATGGGAGCGATAGGCGATAGGACGACCGAGTCACCGACTTCAAACAGCGATGAGCGCTCCGAGCGCTCGAACCCAGCTCGCTCAGAATGGCCTTAAAGCACACTTTTACGCACCCCCGTCACCCCTTTCCCGGTGTTAGACTCTTCCGCGCCACCACTCCCCCCTGCGCCCCTCAGCCCACCCGCGTGCCTCACTCCCCCGCACCGCCCCGCCCCTCCGACATCATCCGCGGTATTATCTACCTCCCCTACACCCACCCTCCCTCCATCCTCCGACTAACCCCCCCCCACACACAACGGGCCGCAACTCCTCCCGACCTCTCGCTCACTCTCCACCTGCTTTGCTCACAAGTGAGTATACATGGCCAAAATTAGCACCTGATGCTCAGCAAAACTTTTTGATCGATCCACGACCCCTTTACCCGGGAGACCATTGGGTCAATTTCCGTCCCATAAATTCTTCTGCCGTAAATTGGCGAGAATCTTTCTCCCCACCACCTTCCCCACTCTCTCTATCCCATCTCTCCTTTCCCCCCGCCTCGAGAAGTCACTTTAGAAGTCGAATGCGTGTACGCGGGGATTTATTCAATGGAGCACTGGTAATTAGTACATCTTCGCTTAGGTGGGTATGCGAGGAAGGGGATTACAGGTAGAGGGATTTCGGGTGGGGGGGGGAAACAACTCACCCCCCCTTCCCCATAGATTTTCTCTTTCCTGGATGGTATAGTGTGTTTGCTTGAGTTCGTTAAATCACCACTCGTCTGGTGCACCAGTCTACTACTCATCGATGTCACCTGCTCTCTCTCTCTCACCGGCGAGGTAATATTTCGATGCTTTAATTTACTCTTTTTTCTTTTTTGCGTTTCTCTCCTTTCTTAAGAATAGATTATAACACATTCCGGTCCCCTATCTCTTTTTTTCCGCACCGTCTCAACTTTTTCTTGCTCTTACGGAATCCGATAGGGGGGTATGATGACCGTGGCAAGCATATAGGGTGGTTATGATAAAATGAGAATTGTCTTCTTGACGATATGGATGACGATCTGATATGAATGGCCCGTCGGAAAACTCTTATTCGAGCAACAGTGTTTTTTCGCCGGTATGAAAGTCATAAATACCATGAGATTCACGAAATAAATAATCATGATAACATCGCCATAGTTATGGTGTTATGAACATGTGTCTTACTTCCGGTTTTAATGACAATGACTTTCACCTTGGAGAAGTACGCCGAGGAATACCACCTCCAATGACCCAAAACATTGCATACACTCAATAAGCACTTATTTAACCGGTGTATTTTACTTCATCACTCTGATAATGCCGATGATCCGAAAATGAATACGGTTTAACCTATAGGCAGCCATTGGCCCCAATAACGTCGAAAATTTTCAAGAATCTACTCACTCATCTTTTGTTGGTTGTTTGTACGTACTATAATTCTCCAGAAATCCACATGTCGAAGCGGGGAAGAAAAATGCAGCTACAGTACGAATGGTAATACCAGCTAAATAATGAAGCTAGCGCTTACCATGAAAAAGATTTACCAGAAAACTTACGTACATCAGTTCGAAACATTTGGTTTTTTTCTTCGGCAAAATAACACTGATTCTGAATCAAAACTGACTATGTTGGACATAAAACATTTATTTACAAATTCTTTCTCTTCAAAAAGCCTAGAATAGTTAGGTTAACCAATATTTCAGTACAGTCCTTTTCTACAGTTTTATATTTTATCATAAAGGGAAACTCCCAAAGGTGAAAATGCATTCAATGAAATGGAAATATTATGAAGAACGGGAAAAACTAACTGAACATATGTATACGTTTTTCAATATCCGTTTTTAAAGAGGCATGAAAATTAAATATGGACATGATTGCCCTTCTACTCACCTTTCAATAGATCAGATTGAAAAATTAGAGTTGGGATAAAAAAATCCAGAATGTCTACTTTTCTGCGAAGTCTAAACGCCAATGAAAATTGAATACGGGCATGATTACGCTCCGTCTCTCCTGAATGCGGAACAAAAACTTCGTTTCCAAACCCCAGCTCGGATAGATATCCGGCATCATCATGTGTATTTCATTCCGTAGATCGATTGACTGCAGCACATTATTCGCTATTCCCTTTCTAATGCGACCTCCCCTTCACGTCATGGTAGCCCTTCCGGCTGTAATCATACTTCAATTTCTTTACGAATGTATCCAATGGTCTTCCCCGTGGTGCCTTCTTTTATATTTCCCTCTTCCACATTCCCAACAAATCCATTATGTCTCAAGGCAATCTTGGACAATCCAGCTTTTCCGGCAATAATATGCAGTGCACGGTGACACAATTGATCGATAAATGTGACGCCACGTTCCCTGCCCTGGTTAATTCAGTTCAAATAGTTAGGTTTGCTTCCTGAACACTGAGACAAATCCATCTCGTGGGGATCCAGATATCATCCATGATTTAATACCATCAGTAAACAGAGTCACAAATGTTTATAAGTATTACATGTCGCTCCTCGGACCTTCCCCAAAACTCACACACGGCGTGGACACACGTGACCTGAAAGCAGGATCCGAGCTGAACACGGTTCACCGTGGGGAGATGTCGTAGTCGACTCATTCTCCTCCACTCCCCCCCCACCTCCTTCCTCCCTCCCTCCCCTTCTACCTGTGTAGTCCCATGTACAATTCATATCGAATGATATGGGATAGAAACTGTCTTGTGTGGGGGAGAGTGGGGGCGGTGGGGGGCAAATCAATTTGAGGGGGCGAATTCGGGGTCAGCCGGATGGTGGGGTACGTAAACGATCCACGGGACGGGGATTGCCTCGCATGTCACCTCGTCGAGGGCGCGTCGGCACGACGAGATGACGAGAGGATGGGAAGGAGGGTGTGAGGGAGGAGCGGTTTAAGGGGAGAAGGAGAGATGGAGGGGGAGTTGGATGCAGGACTGAAGGGATGAGATGGGGAAGGAGCGTTGAAATGAAAAAAATTAAGTTTTTTTCCGTGCGGGAGATACAAGGTAGGACCAAACAAGTAAGACGTCGTACTTTTAAGGCAACATTTTCGAAATCCACTCGATTTGCTACACAGCACGTCTTATACCGGGTACAAGAAGGTCATGTTGAAGCAAGTCATTTGGGGTGATTTGGAATAAAATACTTACATATGGCGCATAAGCCGTTTAAAATACCATTTTTTTAACCAAGAAAGGAAGGCTTTCACAAGAACTAATCCTAAACCCATGCGATTCCCATGTTCTCGAAATCAGTTAAATTATACGAGATCTATTAAATTAAACGAAAACAATTAAAAGGTTTACTGTTAATTTAACATTGATCCTCCTCGATTTAGCTTCTCCCTTCCCCATTATTCTTTGCCCTCCCGCGCATCCACACACAGTGGTCAGCAACTTGGTGGCGGGTGTAGAAGTGCAACTTTTGGACAAGGCAATTAACAGAACTATCGGGTTTGATGGCTTTATTTTGGTCTCTTTATTTACAGCAATCAGCTTAGGGATCCCATTGTTTACAAAGAAGACCTATCACAAAATTGAGAACATTGAAATGTACGTAAATGGAATATAGTCTTCCCACTGGTTCAAGGATAAAAATCGGCAGAAACACACAATATTCAACTCTGCGATTTCATCTACTGGATGGAACTCAAAGGTCAACATGAATCCAAGATTAACTCACACAACAAGCTTTTATGTACGTATTTGGTTTCCAATCCAAGGACGGGTACTAATCTTTCGGTCAGAACTATTTGCTGCGTATTTATTCCTACACTTATTTTGGCAATTTATGGAGGTCATTCAATGAAATGGGTTGCCAATGATAGAATGCAGAATATGTTTCATTAACAGTAAGATTTCTTCGTAAACCGGGATTTTTCAATTTCAATGAGTCCGCGATGTATTATATAGCGTATAATCTCATCAATTAATCCCTCCTTCTTCAAGCGAATAACATAATATCAAAGTGCCAGGAAAATATTTTCATCAGCTGCGAATCTCAGCACTTTAAATGTAATTTTTTCGGGTGCACAACAGTTATGTTTTGCATAACAAAGGATTATTTTCTGGTCGTTTTTCTCGATTATTCTCTTTTTTTCACATTGTTATGTAAATGTCTTCAATAGACAAAACAAATATATGGTATTGGTAGCTTGTCTAATTTTAATTACAAATGCGTCTAAAAATTAGTTTTAAATGTTTACATGTGTAATAAATTATTTTTAATGTGTAGCCAATAATATTTTCTATTCATTACTCCTAGCTCAAATATTTCATGTGCATTTCCTAATAATGACATCAGGAAAGTTATTCAGCTTCATATAATCTTTATTTACTATGGCCATTGTTTCGGTTGCAACACTTTATCGCCTTCTATAATGCATACTGCATAAACAGAAACCTCTCTCCGATAAGAATAAGGTTTAAAATGGAAGAGGTAATGAATTTGTTACGCCTAGAGAAATCCCTTAAACCTAGAGAAATCCCTTAAACCTAGAGAAATTCCACTGAGCATTGGACGAAGCAGAGCACAGTGAATCTTACTTTCCAAATTAAAAATTCCATTTCGATTTCCAATGAGATAAGCAGAAAAGTTGGAACGCAGCTCATAGGACTTCTTTGGCCGGACGCTTGAATAATAAGAGGATGACTCTTGGCTCTCGAGCAGCCGAAGAAATATGTAGTCGCCATCTGAGCTATACGAGACAAAAACACTTCTTTTCCAAAGTATAAGAAGTAAAATATGGGCAATGTGAATGAAAATTCCGACGTGCTTAAAAGTTAAACTGAACTCTAGCACTTGACCAATTACGGATAAAGTAGGCATATATATATAGCTGGTCTACCGGATGGACCGCGGCGGGACATTCCTTAGAGTGCGTGCCGGAAATCGGAGAAAGCTTCCAATGTGAACTGCACGATGAAGCATTCAAATAAAAGAACGCAACAGAACGACCACGAATACAACAAACCGCTGAGTTTGACTGAATTGACATCACATCACTTTGCTCCGAGGGAGACCACCCCCCCCATAGACTTTCATCTCTTCCTGGACCAAAAAACCCCACTCCACCGAAAACAACCCCAAAAAAAATACTCCGAAGCCTCGATATTGCCAAAAAGAAGGAAGCCGGGCGTATTTTGAATGCTTTCAAGGTCAATAACTCCTCCATGTCGTCGTCGTGAAAATTCCATCGGAAAAAAAGGATGCAGAGAAGCAACAAGGGAGACTGGGAAGTTGAAAGCCCTACGAGGGTGGGGAGGGAGGAGGACCCTTGAGGGAGAAGACGGCGCCCCCTTGAGGCATGACATTCCCGGATAGGGAAACATGTGACGCCCCAACACTTCACCTCGGCTCTTCCTTTTCGCTGCAAAGGAGTGCGGCGGAAAGAACACAGCTCAGGAAAACAGAAAAAGATGAAGCTCGCTGCGGAAGGGTAAAGAAGAGGCTCTGTGCCTCAAGATGAAAGTATAGGACCCATAAAATATCTCTCCGCCATAGTCTTTCCATGCATCGTTGAAATAAAGGCTAGAGTGATGACATTCCATGAGTGAAAAAATACATCTTGAAGACGTCATTAATCACTCATCCAATGTCAGCAATTAAGATGTAATTGGATCTAATGGCGTCAAGTTTATGGGTTAAGTTTGCATACCCATCAATAATCATCACCTCTCCAAGTCTTGTGAGCTTTTTTAAGTTCTGTCATGATCACAGAATATACATTAAGTAATAATTATTACACTTTGAGGTATCGAAAACAATTAATATTTTAAAAGTGACATAAATTGCTATAATAGTAAGATTTTGGTTAAATGATCCACAAAACATTATGCATTTTTAATTAGGTTTTTACAACGAAATACCACATTAAGTATCTGTAAGCTACCCACGTCCACGCTTGTAGGCATTAAGCAATAAAATTGACTCTAGCAAATTGAATTTATGCATAACTGTTTTTGATAGTCTACCGATTAAGTTAGATACCTTATGAAAAAAGACTATACAACGGCACAACGGTATATTTAATTGCCTCATCTAACAAAACACTACATAACATTCAGCACTACAGAACAGCCCCTCTTTAATTCCGCATACTTTATTCATACCTCTTATTTTAGTATATTTACATAATTTAGCTTATTTCTCTTTCGAATACCGCACAAGCATTGTTTTCCTTATATTTACTCTCATCCCAAACCTATCGCACTGACTTCCCAATGAGCTCAATTATTTCCCTCCTCTTAGTGAAAGCTTCTTTGCATTATGCAATTCTTATCATGGTGTCCATACTACTTCGACCATTTGTGTCCAAAATACTTCCGAGATGTGCAAACTATTCTGGCTTTCCAATGCACTCAGCAATGCTTGCGACCTCCTGGCAGACAGGCTGAATAATTAACTCTTGATCATTAGCAAACCTTATTTATTTTAAAAATTCCTCGCTGAATTTCAACCCTATCACCATTTCTTCCCATTTATTTTTACCGTTTCCTCCATACATACGTTGAACAGCAGGGGTGAAAATGGGTACCCCTCTTATACTCTTTTTCCTAACCCTGTCCATTCAGTCTTGCTATCGTCACTCGCACATGAGTAGTCTGAGATACGTAAAGTTTTCAGATAAGTATCCTATCCCTCAAATTTCCTCCTATTTTCTGCAATATATAGTATTCATATTTCTACCCAATTTAGTCCATCAAACGCCTTTTCGAAACGGAAAAATACATCCTAATAGTATTCTATATTACCCTCTATTATTGACTTCATTACTACTATGGCATAACGCGTGCTTCTCTCCTTCCTAAATTCAAATTGATCATCTCCCGAGTAATTTACCCTTTTACCCTGTTCTCCATTCTCTTATTAATGATCCTAAGTAACACTTTAGGTGCAAGCAAAATCAAACTTATTGTTCTATATTCCTTACAAATTACTGCCTTTATCTCTTTTGGAAAAGAACTAACAATGATCTAATGAAATCTTCCAGCCTATTTTCTCCCTCATGAATGCTACGGATTACTCCATACACCTCCCACATTATCCTAAACGTGTGCCAAGGGAATGTTGCCCACCCTCACGGCCTTATTTATTTTCCCGATTCCCTTAATGCCCTTCTATCTCGCCATCAAGTATGCCTAGACCTAAGCCATCCTCATGAATGTGTCATATTCAATTTCACTGATCTAAACGTACTATCCTAACGTCTTTATCATTTACTTCTGTGTATTCCTTCCATTACCCTTGGATCTTCCCTAGCGCAATTAACAATTTTTCTGGCTTATCTTTGATCGTCTAAATGGATGCTCCTTTTTTTCTCCCTGAAAGTGCTTACACCTTCCTGTATAGCAACTCAATTTCACCCTTGGTAAACTTGCCGTATCCCCGAATTGCATCATTCACCACGCCTCCTTTGCTCAGCGTTTTTCTCTCATTAGTTTTTCATTTAGTTCAGGTTACTACATTCCATTTCCTTAGCCGCCTTCCCTGTTTTATCCTTTCGAATCTGACACACATTACAATTTATTATTACTATATTGGAATCTGCTCCACCCGCGGGAAACTGCGAATTACTCACACTGGCCCTAAATTTGTCCTCAACCATAACATAGTAACTCTCTCATATCCTTCTGTCCTCTGTTCTTCGCTCCCTATATATATGGGTCGCGGTAGTCCATTGGGTAGAGCGTTGGACTGCTGACCGGAGGGTCCCGAGTTCGATTCCCGGGCAAGGCCCTCTGGGCACCTGCAGCTCCACAAAAGCTGAAGTGATTTTTCGGGTACCAGGTATTCCTGGGAAACCATAACCGGCACAGGGAAAGGAACTGGCCCCCATACCCTGATGTGTGGTGAATTTTCACACGCCGTATAGGGCTTAGTACTGGGTGATCTCTACCATCATCTACTAAACCGACCTTCGGGTTGATTACTGTGTTTATGGTTTATACATATATATATATATATATATATATATATATATATATATATATATATATATATATATATTGGATTCTAGTTAACCTTACCCAACGCAGAAGGTAAGGTTTATTTTTTTAATCGAGCCTAATCAAAGCAAGATAAGAGCGATCAATCCAAAACGTGCATAGCGAGATCTAAAAATACACACCTTTTCTCTGCAAGAGATAAAGCAAAACTTTGATCACCACCATTTATTTTAAGCTATCCCTTGACAATCCTCAATGTATTTAAGGGAACGATATCTCATCCTCTTAATTCTCTCGCCATATTTCGCATAAATGAAAAGGAAATCCCATAACTGTTTAACCCAAGAAAAGAAAACGGATGAAAAATTTCAGAATGGATGGCAAAGGAGAAGATGCTTACTAATATATCGTTCTATCTGGTGTAATTGTGGCGTGTGGGAATTTAGACTTGTCCTGGGAGAAATCCACCAAAATAGCCAGAAAAATGACAGACGAGGAATTGGGAAAAAAGTAACCGCTAGGATGCAAATCTAAGGGTTTCGTATAAAGCATAAAGGTAGGAGGAGGAGGAAAAATTTGGAAACGCACAGGAGGACCTGCTATGAGTAAGTGACAGAGACAGGGAAAGAGTTGGATGGTGGATCATCGGAATGGAGGAACAATGGCATTAATGATGATGGAGGAAGGAAATGGGATCCCGGGATAAATTAACATGCTATATTCACAGCGTCGCTTCGCTTAATCGAAGGAGAAAGCGAATTTTAAACTGTCCCTTTAAATGAGAATGAAGATTAAATAGCCAATATAGCACCATTTTGAGTGCAATTTCACGGATATCGATTCTAATAATACCAAGTGGTCTTTCCTACTGTCCCTACCTTACCTTAGAGTAAACATCCAATTATCACACCCAAAAGAACGAAAAAAAATTTAATTAAAAAATCGATTTCGAGTAAGAATACCACATTCTACAAGTTACCAATAGAAAATCCAAGAATTAATTACAATTTCCCAGCTAGGAGAAGTCGTGTCAATTACGCCATCCACCATGGCATACCAGGAGATGTCAATAATTCTACTTGGTACTGTTACAATTACCCGCTTTCCCATTCCTTCGTTATACTCTCACAGTGTTGTTGCCGTAGGATATTTTAATATTGTACTTAAAGATAATTGAGGAATAATAGGTATTTGTGATATTAAAGTAAACGCTGAAAATTAAAATTGAAAGCTTCCTTTTTCGTCCCACAGTTATCCACTGCATGTCGAAACTTTAAGCATAAATAAGGGAATAAGAGAAACTTCTACGAAACGAAGTAACACGAAAGTGTTGAATAAAAAACTTGGACAGCAACAAACAATATAAGAGCACATAAAAAGAACACACACGTTATTTCTTAATAATTTCGACGGAATTTAGCTCCGTCTTCCTCAAAAGAAAGAGTAGTAATATATATATATATATATATATATATATATATATATATATATATATATATATATATATATATATATATATACGAGGGATGGCCTAAAAGTTACGGAAATTGGGCTGCGATGGGGAGCGAGAGTGGGGGAAGTCTTTGTTTGGCCGGTCGTACGTCAGGCTCACGCCACCTGTGTCAGTATGCGCAGCGCCGTTGCTGTGACTGGATCGGTCCGTCCGTGAGAGCTGTTTCAGAGAAACAACTTTTTTCATTTCGGCGAAAAACGTTCCGGTGGACGGCCGGTGGGTTGGAAGAGCAACGCGCGGAAGAGAAATTTTGTTTCCTTGTGGGGAAATCGGCCGCGGAAACTATTGTAATGCTCAAGACTGCTTATGGGGAAGCTGCCCTAATCAAAACCAGAGTCTACGAGTGATTTACACGTTTTCAAAATGGTGAAATGTCAATTGAAGACCATCCCCGTTCAGGCCGCCCTTCAACATCAATAACTGACGAAAACGTGGACAAAATCAATGCCCTCATTCGTGAAGGCCGTCGCAGAACCATTGATCAACTCTGTGAGATGTCTGAAGTGTCATGGAGTTCAATTCAGAGGATTATAGAGAAGATCTTTGGCACACAGGCGACTGGTTCTTCCATCATGACAACGCGCCGGCTCATACCGCCCTCTCCGTGATGCAGTTTTTGACAAAACACGGCATGACATCGATTGTCCACCCCCCGTCCCACTCACCGGATTTAACTCCCTGTGACTTCTTTTTGTTGCCCAAACTCAAAAGGGACATGAAAGGAAAGCGTTTTGACACTGTGGAGGAGGTAAAACAAAAATCGGTAGAAGGCCTAAAGGACATCCCGATAAATGAATTTCAGAAATGTTTTGAACAGTGGAAGCATCGTTTGGAGAAGTGCATTGTGGTCAATGGGGAATACTTTGAAGGTGAACAAAATTCAATGTAAATATATTGAGAACTAAAGAATCTATAACAACATTCCCGTTATTTTTGGGTCCCCCCTCGTACATATAATTTCTTGGTCCACTCAGCTCCCTCCGATTACTTTCTCGACTGTTTAGAATGTATTATCTTACATAGTACCCTGCAAGCCACCGTCAGGGTGTGTGGCAGGGGGTGATTGTACACCAGACTCAAAATACTTTCCCCCTTAGCGCGGTCTGATAAGACAATTCTTATTCTGTATATATCCTAGCATTTATCTTATCTTCCTACACTATCTACGCCCCTCCACGTAGTTTCTTGGTGTAATGGTCAGACATACCTCCTGACTTAAGATACAAGAATCTTAATTTTAGACAAAATGTGACCTGGAAAGGTTAATCACCTTATCAATTTGTCTAAACATCACACCAAACAAACAAAATCAAAGGTATTTACCGAATTGTATCATCATTTAAATTATTAGGCAGTATACTTACGTAATTATATTTTAAAATCTATGGAGAAGAATACATGAACCGTGGTCCGGTTACCATATCACGTCAAAAAAAATAGGTACTTTAACCTTGGGTTTCCACGGCGATTATCAGTTCTCCATTTTTTGGATCTTCAACGCGTACGTTGTAAATGTTGGCAACATTTTCGCTAGTTTGAACACCAGCGAAATTGTTGCGAAGAATATCAACGTACGGTTTGAAGACCCGAAATATGGAGAGAAATTCTACAAATAGTTATAATTTTGGAGTGAAAACCAAAAATTTATACTCATTGCTAAATATTTAAAATTGCTTCATGGTAGCAGGTTTAATTATTTCATTTTGTGTATAATTATCCTAATTCCATTATTCAATGGACGTTCCACCCACCTACCCCTTTAATATAAGAGCCTTATTAATTTCTTTTAAGTTTTCATTATTGGGTGTTCACATGTAATGGCCGTTGCTCCTTTTATAGATAACTAAAAGGCTTAGAGATTACCTATTCAAAAATGAAAAAAATAAAATCTTGCAGGGATAAAACATGATTAATCGCATGTTCTTCTTAACGATTAAGTTCCTTCACTACCCTTACCTTTCTTATTTCTTTATAAAAATGATTATAAGCATAGAAATTGCCAGCCAAGATAATGATTAGCCATGTGACAATAAATGTACCTTATGGGCGACTACTGCGTCTAAGTTTACTATAGGTCCTTCGGATGAACGTACGACCTCATTTTCCGCTCAAATCTCACCTCAGTTCAAAATCATATAATAAATAGGGATTCGACCCCACATCAGCCGAACTCGAAAGAAGAATAAAAGGCATTCCTTCCCTTTTTTAAAGCAAAAAAAAGTTTCCCCTGGTCAGGATGGGCCATCCGATAGCTGCGCTGGAATGGCAATTATGGTCACCGAATTATTGAGCACCTATTCATTCATCCTCATTTCAGCCGCGGGGGAGGAAGTGAGACGAAACGAGTCCAAACAAAGATAAATGCCAAGAGGGAAAACGAATCCCATCCGCCGGAAAACATTCAAAAGGGAAACGGTGGGAGAATAAGGGGAAAAGAAAACCGAGGAGAGATGAACGGGAGAGATTGAGAATGGGGAAGATGAAAGGGCGTTCAGGAGATTGACGTGGAAGAGGGAGACGGAGAAGGGGGAGGGAGGGGAAGGAGTATGAGAGGGAAAGGAGGTGAGGAGAGGAAAAAAAACAACAAAACCCCGTGCGGATAAGATTGATGAGACACGTGGCGTAGGGAAGGGTTTGGGCCAGGAGGGAGGGAGAGGATGTAAGGTGTGGAGGGAGGCGGAGAGAGGAAGGGGAAAGCGAACCTCCTGCCGAGGAGAGATATCCGATACGGACGGAGGCGGTGGATTATTCTCGACACACCTTATTAAAGCGACGCGGAAGCTGGAGACGATGGTGGTAACGAGGACGAGAGCTCTCGGGTTGTTAATAATGAATAAGGGACCCGGGAAAGCGCGAGGGCAAATGAGAATTGGGAGGAGAGATGGAAGGAGAGGACAAAGAGAGGGATGGAAAATAAAAAAGGGATAAAGGAGAAATGCGAAGGGAAGGAGGAAACGAAGAGGATAAGGCGTTGACATCGAGAATCGACCGGGATAAGTGAAAGTCAGGCGAAGAAGAGGAATGTACTCGATGGAAAATATATTACAAGCATATATTTCCAGATAATTACTGTATTTAACCAATACATGTATATTAGCACACTTCAACCTTTACAAGTGATGAAAAATGAAAAAGATCCCGTAAAAATTAAACTAAAATACCGTCCGGGTTAGTCCAGCATAGCAGATTAGATCTTCTCACAACCCTGGTTGCAAGTTGGTCCTTTTAAATACCCTATTATCAGGCTGACCTGCTTCTCCCGACCTTGGCACTTAACTAGCCTGTCCTAATGGCAAATGTTACTTCGAGTTAATTCATCGACGAGATTCGGTAATTTAAGTCTAAAATCAGTGGTAGTAGCTAATTATCTCCTTTGCGCTAGTCGCTGCCAAAGAGCCCTAGTATGTCCATACAACACCGCCTAATTAGAGGACTTAAGGCCCCCCTCTACATTTTCCACTGGAACCTTTCTTCACACACCCATGCAGGGGGAGCAACTCGAACCCACCCGATGGTGCGGGACCCTAGTCAAATAGGTGGCTCAGCAGCTGACCGAAACGTCACCTCTAATTCAAAGAAATGCGTGATACATCGAGATAGTTATTCAAATCGAGTCATACGCTGGTGTGCATCAAAAGTGCAGTTATTTCACGGGGTAAGAATCATTCGCCATGATTCGAAATTTAATCCATGGTCCCCTTGATGTCAGGCTTGGAGTGCATTTATTAATGAAGCTAACGAGGCGTTTCATTACGCCGTAGATTCCTGGGGGCATTTAAAAAACAAGGTGTTTTGACGGAATGCTGTTTATAAGTCATCTTTGTCTCACACGTTGCGCCATGGACCACGAAATCAAAACCAACATTTAAACACAAAGGCCTTTTCCTGGAGTAATCCTCTAATTCTTATCGAAAACGAACATTTTTGACACCTCAAATCATGCCTCTAGTAGTAAATGAGAAGTATTTCGTTAATTTCATTTTATGATTTGTATTAATACGACCAGAAGTTGAATTTAATTCATGAGAATTAAATTCAACTTCTGGGAACCGGATTGGCATCAATAAATATCATTAATTAGAATTCAAAAAGTACAAATCATTTACTCCGTGATGGGAAAACTCCTCTGAATAAAGCCTGAAACCGTTTCCTTGGCGTATAACTCTGGTATTAAATGTTGTGTAAAATCTTTCGGTTCGGCCCACCTGCCTGCAAGCCTATAGGGACGCATCAGAAGACCAGAAGGTATCGTGTATTAGAAACGTCCGGAAAAATAGAAATCGAATGAGATTAAATAAGGAGAATATTAATCCTATTGTTTCTATTTATTTGTATCAATACGGTTTCAAAACCCAGCTGTTTGAAGCTGATGTGTCAGATTCATCTCCCAGTCTCAATAAACAGGTAACAAAAGTTACTTTGAATACTGTCCAATGGATAGCATAGACCAATGATATATGGAGGGGAGAGAGAAGAATTGAAAAAAATGAATCCAAAATCGAAGAAGATGATACGTGCTATCGGATATGTAGAATAAATACTCTCAGGTGAATTTGATAATTTGAAATGGATAACTGGAGAAGATATTAAAATATTAAGCAGAAAAAACAGCAGCCAACAGAATTGAGGAAGAAAATGTCTTTAAAAAATCATTGAAGCTAATAAGAAATGTGTTTATGAGCGTCATTTTACGATGAAAGGGAGACAATATAAGGAGATAAAAAGATAGAGAAGTTGCGCAGGTCTCTTTGAACTTAATGGAATAAACGAAAAAATCAAACAAATGAAAATTTGCAGAAGAATAATATCGGGTGAGTGGCATAACAGTTTAGGAAGGATAGGCACAGAGAGAGGAATGCAGACGAACCTGTCCTCATCGAAGGTGGTATGAAGTCGCACACAGATATCGGGGACAAATTAACTAACCGCACCCTGGAACACCTTTTACCTGTGACAGGCACAATCTGGGGCCATTTTCGCCCATCTTCCCTCAACCCGCTCCCTCTCCATCTCCAACCAAGCTTCGCACTCGGATTAGAGGAGAGTGGGACAAAACCCCTAGGGTTTTCAAATTAACCGAGCGTTGATGAGGGGTACTGGGGGGGGGGGAAGGATGGCACCTCCAGTGCTTTCGTTCAACACTCCACAGTCCGCTTCTGTGGAGATGGGATGGAATGATGGGTTGGGGGGGGGGGGTTGGCCGTTTATGGGAGGAGTGGGGAGTTGAGTGGCCGCGTATGCCGTGATTTTTTTCCCTTCTCCTTGAGAGCGAGGTCGGGAGCGACGGCGGTGAGTTGCGGGCAGAGAGAGACTGTTTTGACAAAAACAAAGCTCTATGTTCACCGGACTGCAAAGGTCATCGGAACCGCAAAAATGAAAGGTCACGAGATCGATCGCTTTTCCTTTCCCCTTCGCGGTATGAAGGAGGGAGTTATGGTGGGGTGGGCAAGGGAATAAGAGAGAGTGGTAGCGGAAAAAAGAAAGTTTTTTGGGGGGTTCGAAAACTTCACAGAAGATAAAAATTCCGATATATCTTATTTTATTTCCATGCCGCGAGCACCTTCCGCCCCTACCGAAAAAAAGAACGTCCCTGTTGAATCGTGGAAGTTCTCCTCACTTTGATTTTGCTATCCTATTTTTCTGGTCATTAATAATGTTTCTAGGAAAGTAAAATTTGGCGAGAGAGAGGGAGAGGGGGAGAGAAGAATAGAGGAAACAAAATATTAAAAACGACAGGAGACGATCTTTGTTGCGTCCACGGGGGCGGAAGGGTTTTCTCGTGAAATTTGGCTTTACAAATGTCGCAGCGGCACAATACCATACATATTTTGCGAGCGACCGTGCTAATTAGAGGAACCAGTCCACTGACTACGAGAGACGGAAGGAGTCGGCGGCGGTTCAATCCGCGGGCGCGGACGTTTAAACGCGCACGCGTGCTCACCCGTGGGTGAGCGCGTTTTAATTCCGGGTGATTGTGGTGCAGCATGAATTTAATATGAATTTTAGGAATTTGCCTCTCCACCGACGAATTCTCCACCGGCAGAAAGCTCTCCGGAACAATGAATGATTCATCTAATTATTAAATACTATATCGAATCAGAATACCCTTGAGTGAAAAGTTGCGAAGTCCTCGGCGCGCAAATTTTGAGGGAGAATATTGAAGAGGAAATGTCATTTCCCCCGATGCAAAACGTCACTAAAACGCCAAATTCTTATTGTCGAAATAGTACTAGTGTCTGTTTTCCTCGCAACTTGTTTAAAACAAATAATTCGCATTGACATGCTCGTTATTTGTCATTATATTGCTTATATATTATGTGTATATATATATATATACTACCTTGATCAAAAAGTTCCCGGAATAACCACCGTGTGGCGCTCCCATCGTTCCGATTTGAGTTCTGTTTTTTTTTGTTAAATTGGTACATCTGTTGTTGATATTCCCTTTAAATCTTAGTGTCATAACTTGACATTTGCAAAAGTTACGTAGCCAAGAGTACATCTATCTCTGTGTGTGTTGGCGATTTTTTACAATTTCAGAAATGGATTTCAATTTGCAACAACGAACTTGTATTAAATTTTGCGTAAAAAACGGATTTAGTGGCGCACGGACGTTGGAAATGTTGGAAAAGTGTTTCGGCAACGATTCTCTAAAAAAAACGGTCGTTTACCAGTGGCACGAGCGGTTCAGAAGTGGTCGTGAGTCAATCGAAGATGATGAACGCAGTGGCAGACCATCGACATCGAAAGTCGGTGAAAAAATTGATAAAGTAAAAGAAATGTTGGTCAATAACCGCAAATTAACCATCAGAGAAATAGCGGAGGACTTGAACATTGCCTATGGATCCGCCCAAGACATTGTGGTTAATGATTTGGGTTTCCGTCGTGTAGCAGCAAAGTTGGTTCCAAAAGACCTCAATTTCATGCAAAAAAGAGACCGTGTTGACGTCGCAAAAGACATGATTTGCGAGGCTGAATCCGATCCCACATTCATCAAAAGGATCATTACTGGAGACGAGACGTGGGTTTATGAGTACGACACGCAATCCAGACATCAGGCAAGTGAATGGCGTTCACCAAATGAGCCGAGACCAAAAAAACCACGTCGTTTTCAGTCAAAAAAGAAGGCAATGCTGACGGTTTTCATGGATTACAACGGTGTAGTGCATCATGAATTTTTGCCAGAAGGCCAGACAGTAAACAAAGAGTATTATTTGGGCGTTATGAGACGTTTGCGTGAAGCAATTCGCCGAAAGAGACCAGAAATGTGGGCAGAAAACTCGTGGATTTTGCACCATGATAACGCACCGTCGCACAGTGCTATCATTATTCGTAATTTTTTGACGAAAAATGCAACAAATACCATCCAACAGCCACCGAATTCACCTGATTTGGCTCCCTGTGACTTCTTTCTGTTCAATCGAGTTAAAAAACCATTACGGGGAACGCGTTTTAGCAGCCGAGAGGAAGTAATGGAAAAATCGCAGGAAGCACTGATGGACATACCGAAAACCGACCGTAACTTTTGCAAATGTCAAGTAATGACACTAAGATTTAAAGGGAATATCAACAACAGATGTACCAATTTAACAAAAAAAACAGAACTCAAATCGGAACGATGGGAGCGCCACACGGTGGTTATTCCGGGAACGTTTTGATCAAGGTAGTATTGATGTCTTCCTTATTTACATGAATATCTTAAATTTCAATTTTTTTGATCCCCATTTTTATCATCAAAAGTAAATGTGAGTTGAAAATTGACGTGAAATTGTATAATTGCCAATAACCTGCATGTGTTTTAGTTTTCGTTTACTTCCATTTATAAATGGCCATAAAATTCAATTTTATAGAGCTCAATAAATGATACAGTTGCAGGCGTAACATGATGGAAATCATTCATGATGAAAGAAGACTTGGCTTTTTCACATGGAATTTTTTTTATTACGACCTAGGTTTCGTTACAGTGTTCCTGAAGTTGTTACTTTGTAACGGAACCTAGGCCGTCATAAAAAAAATTCTGTGTGGAAAAGCAAAGTGCCTTCTTTCATCATTTATAGGGCTCATGCATTATTTTTCTGTTCTAGTTATTCGCTGTTTTTTTCTGCAGATTAAATATTTTGATTTGCTCTTGTAGTTACCATTGTGTCTTTTCAAGTATTTGATGAATTATTTCACGAGCGAAATGATTGGTTGACCATCATTTCGTCAAACATTTTTTTTTCTTATCAAAAATCAACATTCGTATCG
Organism: Hetaerina americana; assembly: GCF_022747635.1. Lineage (NCBI taxonomy): Eukaryota > Metazoa > Arthropoda > Insecta > Odonata > Calopterygidae > Hetaerina > Hetaerina americana. Next base: position 73,071,664 of record NW_027286874.1, read on the forward strand.
ACAACTGTTGATAGCGCTGATTGATTTTGAAACTGTTTGTATTTGTCACTTGTCGAAGGCGGTAAAAATCAAAACCAGCAGTTTACTCCTTACTTTATTTCTGAATTTTTGGTATTGTTATAATATGTGCAGAGTTGGTAAGGGTCGAATATTTCTTTTATCTGTCCACTGGTTTGTCGACGTACTCATCTATGGGTCCATGTGTTTTATGACGTTCACGAACTAATGCCGAGTATCTTAACAAAAAACAAAAAAAACAAACAGAAAAGAAAAACACGTACTCCGAATTTTCGGAGGCGACACCACCTTTATCAACGGATAGAAAGAACCGCGATAACTACGAAGGAACAATATATATATATATATATATATATATATATATATATATATATATATATATATATATATATTATATATATATATATATATATATATATATATATATATAACTGTTTGAAAGCTGGCCTGCATTCATTCAGATAGTGCGATTGAATTAATTGCATATATATATATATATATATATATATATATATATATTTATATATATATATATATATATATCCCTCCCGGACTACAACCTTCACGTGGTGGAAGGGCTTGTGCGTTCCAATGACCCCTAGAGCTGTGCTGGCGGGAGTAATAATTATTGCTCCTGGTGGGGCCACCCATGCCCAGATAGGTCGAAGGTTAGGAGCCAGACGAAAGGTAGTCCACGCAGCGTCTGTTCCTCAGTGAGGCGGCTGCAATGGCGTCTGACCCCAGTGGGGCGGCCAGTAATTGATGGTGTCACGTTAAAAACACTATTGAGGAAGGCATCGGGAAACCACCTCAATTATCATTCCCAAGAAAAATATGATGGACTATAGAGATATTTTGAGTCCTGGCAACCAAGGGGCTCGGCCCAATCGGCCGTGTGTCGTGCCCGGCAGCGGGGGAGGCAAGGCTTCCGCGGTCGTCATCCCACGAAACCCTTGCAAGGGAAAACCAGCAGCAGCAGGACAGAAGACGCGAGGAGAAGAAGACCAAATTAGTTAGAATAGGAACGTGGAATGTTAGTACAATGATGAGGACAGGGAAATTGGAGAATGTTAAGCGAGAGATGGAAAGGGGATATATAGATATTTTAGGTCTATGCGAGGTGAGATGGAAAGGTAGCGGGGATTACTGGAGTGATAAGTATAGAATAATATACAGCGGTGGGGACGAGAGCCAACGAGGGGTTGCCATAGTATTAAATGAAGAGGTAGGAAGAAGCGTAGTCAACATAGAGCAGGTAACGGATAGAATACTACTAGTGGAGATAAAAGCAGAACCGACGAACCTAGTTATTATTCAGGTATACATGCCACCGAGCAACCATAAGGAAGAAGAGGTCGATAGGATATACGATCAGTTAGAGGACATGATCGCGTGTGTTCCTGCAGGGAAACATTTGAAAGTGATGGGGGATTGGAATGCGACGGTAGGCGAAGGAAGAGATGGTGATGAGATGGGGGACTACGGTTTAGGCACGAGGAATGACCGCGGGGAGAAAGCAGTTGAGTTCTGCAGGAGACAAGGGTTAGTCATCACCAACACTTTGTTTAGACACCAGAAAAGAAGCAGGTATACATGGAAAATGCCAGGTGACTCAGGAAGATATCAGCTAGATTATATCCTGGTTAGAGACAGGTTTAGGAACAGTGTGATAAATTCGCAAGCTTGAAAATGGAATGTAGAAGCATTAAATGGGTTGAAAAGGAAGGAATACAAACAGGCGGTAGAGAAAATCATGGAGGATGGTAAAGGGCTTATTACTATCGAAGAAAAATGGGAAATGATCAAAAAAGGGTTGTCTAAAGCCGCAAAAGACACTATTGGAACCGTTAACGCTAAAAGGACTAGGAAACCATGGATCACGGATGAGATGATTACAAAGATGGATGAGCGGCGAAAATGGAAGAATGTAAATACAGAATTAGGCAAAATGAAGTACAAAGAATTGAACAATAAATTGAGGCGGGCAACAAATAAGGCAAAAGACGCATGGTGGAAGACGCAGTGCGAGGATATAGAAAGTCTGCAGAGGAAGGGTGAAATCGGTGCGCTGTACAGCAAAGTTAAATCGTTATCGGGAAGTAAGAAAGGAAGAGCTATGCTAATAGTTAGAGATAAGGCGGGTAAGGTAATAGTTGACACAGGAAAGATCCAAGAGAGATGGAAGGTGTATATAGAAGAACTGTATAGTAAAGAACTCAGACCAACAAAGTTAGACATTGAAAAAGAAAATGACGTAGAGGAAGACAGCTTAGGTCCAGGCATACTAGACAATGAGATAGAAAGGGCATTATGGAGATGAAACTAAATAAGGCCGTGGGGGTAGATAACATTCTCGTGGAACTTTTAAAATGCTTAGGAAAATGTGGGAGGAAGAGGCTATATGGGCTGATCCGTAGTATTTATGAGGAGGGAATCTGGCCGGAAGACTTTGTGAGATCAGTTTTAGTTCCTATTCCGAAAAAGGTAACGGCCACGTCATGTGAGGACTATAGGACAATTAGTTTGATATCCCACGCAGCTAAAGTTGTTCTCAGGATCATAAACAAAAGGATAGAGAGTAGGGCAAATGATTACTTAGGGGATGATCAGTTTGGGTTTAGGAAGGGGAGAGGTACGCGCGATGCCATTGCAGTAATGAGATTATTAATCAAGAGGAATATAGAACACAACCAGGAGGTATTTGCCTGTTTCGCAGATTTCGAAAAAGCGTTTGATAGAGTGAATTGGGAAAAACTAATGAGTATATTGCAGAAAATAGGAATAGATTGGAGGGAAAGGAGGCTAATCCGCAACCTGTACATGTCTCAGACTGCTCAGGTGCGAGTGGGAAACGGGGAGTCAGGATGGGCAGTGTTAGGAAGGGGTGTAAGGGAGGGTTGCCCATTATCACCGTTGCTGTTCAACCTGTATGCAGAGGAAATGATCAAAGAGGCATGGGAAGAACTCGAGGTAGGAATGAAAGTGGGCGGGGAATTCGTAAAATCAGTTAGGTTTGCTGATGACCAAGCTTTAGTTTGTCAGCCAGCCAAGGGACTGCAAGCATTGCTGAGTAAATTGGAAATTCAGTGCGACAGGTATGGGATGAGAATCAATATTAATAAAACAAAGGTTATGCGATTTTCTAGAAAGAAAAAGGCCAAGCTTAACATTAAAATAGGAGGGCAAGAACTAGAGCAGGTAGAACAGTTTACGTATCTCGGTAGTGTTTTGGACCAACACGGTCAAAGTAGTAGGGACTTAAGGAGAAGAATTGCGCTAGGCAAAGAGGCTTTCACAAGGAGGAGGGAGTTGATGACGGGGACTTTGAGTAAGGATGTTAAGAAGAGACTTGTAAAAACTTTGATATGTAGCGTAGCTATGTACGGTGCGGAAACGTGGTCATTGAAGCAGGAGGATAGACGTAGATTGGAGGCTTTTTAAATATGGGTGTGGAGAAGAATAGAGAAGGTGAAATGGATAGAGAAGAAAACAAATGAGGAAGTACTTGGTATGGTGAGCGAAGAGAGTGGTTTGCTGGGAGCAATCCTATGGAGGCAGGAAAAGTGGATGAAGGGGGTGTTGACCGGCAGTGGGATGTTGAAGACTGTGATAGAGGGTAGAATGTTGGGCAAAAGAGGAAAGTGAAGGAACAGGATAGGGATGTTGGACGGGATGAAGGGAGGAAGAAAGTACTCAGAGATGAAGAGGGACCTGATATATAGTAGGATGATGGATTTTTTGTTTTGTTAGGAGTAATAAAATATTTGTTTGGTAGTTAGTTGTGTCCATCCAAAAACCTACCTTAACCGGTAGATTACCTTAATATATATATATATATATATATATATATATATATATATATATATATATATATATATATATACACACACATACAATGACCTCTAATGGTTATCTGATACGGATGAGGTAAGAGGACCGAATCAATGCGTAGTAGTAAATCAATGTGTGCACACGAAAGTTGTACAAACACTCCATAATAGAATAACAAACACTTGATACACTTCATAATAGGTTTAGAAATAGGCACAAATACGCCGAGCTACCTTTGCACTTACGTTGATTGTTTCACAGTGGGTGTCTATTGCATGCGTGTGGTCATCACGTACTAACATGGGAGAAGTTCACATAGCATATGCTATAGCGCGTTAAAATAAAAAATTCAATATTTTTAAGGTGATTTTGTAAAAATTGGCCATAAAGTCTGCGTGATATATGTTGTGGGTCTGGTTCACAACAAATATTCTTATAGGATTTGGGATTCATTAGAAAATTTAAACAACGACACTGATGCAACAAGCAGCAGAAAGCAAATTAACCTTTGACTCGAATAAAAAATATCACTTGGAAATTAGAGAAACAAAACAGTGAATTATCTTGCACCCGATCACAACGAGACAGGCACATATTCCCCAGCGGCATCTTGCGGGGGACGCAGGTATATGATGTCCTGATAGAGCATCTTAATTTGAAATAATTAAACAAACCCATTCGAAAATGTCTTTAGCCGATAAAATTTAGTATCCCAACTCGTACCTCAACGCGGAATAGAGGTAAAATTACTAACAATTGTGAATAAATTAATCACTGACATGGCAACCTACATGACCAAAAATAAGAAATCACTGATGAAACCACTGGACCGAATTCATAAAATTAATAGTATTAAGGAATACTTTGATTTTTTTGAAGTAAGTAATAATTTAAATTGAAATAATTGAAAATTCACAATATATTCGCACTTATATTCTAAAGTCCTCGAGATTAAACAAAGGGAAAACGAGTATTGCTTCAGTTTATGTATTTAAAGCCTCCCCCAACTGTTTGAAAGCTGGATTGCATTCATTCAGATAGTGCGATTGAATTAACTGCAATCAGCATCCTGGTTTTCATAAATTGATTGAATATCTGATGAATAATTTGAACTATATTATAATACCCTTTTGGCACAACATATTATTTCATAAGCTTCAGTTGATAGCCATTTCTTTTTCTAAGTGTGTGTGTGTGAGTGTGTGTGTGTATATATATATATATATATATATATATATATATATATATATATATATATATATATATATATATATACATATACATATATATACATACATACATATACATTACTTCTATTTCTTCCGATGAAGACGGAGCTGAATTCCGTCGAAATGATCAAGATAACGTGTGAGTGACACATATATACATATATAGTATATATAAATACATATATACATATATATATCGATATATATATGCACACACATATATAAGTTAAAAGTCTGCGTGAGAACATTGAAGGAAGCCTCTGTAGAGTATGTCGATAAGTATGCATGTCTGTCTCTGTAGAGTCTATCAATGCAATGATTCTAGTTAACCAAATTTGTCATACACTGTGCGAAGCAACCAACAAAGAAGGCATGAAAAGTGAGAGTCCATGGGTACATATATAAGGGGAGGTTACTTTGGTGGCGTACTTCTCTTATGCTCGTTGCTCTTAAATTCCAACCAAAGCTCTATGGATCCTGTAAATTCCAACCAAAGCCCTCTGCAGCCTAACCCATCACGAAATCACCGGATAAAAGTTTCACAGATATCTTTACCCCAATTTATAATTTCCCGAGGTTCTAAAGAACGCGACACACATAAGCTACCATAGAGTGCGTTTTGATTCCAAAGAGGAAAGAATGGTGGTGATTTTCATCAGTTTTATCTCTTGAATGTGGTACCGCTAGGTTGGATTTATGATGTCATATAAAGCCATGAGAAATCAATGCAAGAGGGATACCAAACTACAGAGGAATATACAACAAAAGAGTCGCCCAATATTTATGTACACGACGTATGGGATTCATATTGCTCCATTCAGTAAATATCCTTTAACATTCCGCTACTGTAAGCACTTCCTTTTCTTTTAATCGTAAATTTAAATATAATTATAAAGTTTGACCAACCCAAAAACAATTTTATTGAATGAACTAGTAAATTCCCCTCAGATAGTTTTACCACTGCACATGTAGGAAGTGAAAATTATTTCTGTTAGCAGAAACTATTGATACATAAATGTGCGAGCTCCTTTTAACGAATTTCATCTTGAAATTGAGCATCTCATAAATTACTTTCTAAATTATATATACCACACCCATCAGATAATATCATGAAGAGCCAGAATTCCTATTAGCAATTTAATGCAACAGCCAATTATTAGTTAAAGCAATGAATGGTATAATGATTTTAATAAAAATGGGAAATTCTCCTCTCCAACAGCTAGCTTGAGGTGAAATTTCTCCTTGAAGAGCTTCCGCTTCAAAGGCATAAATTTCACCCTTGGCAAAGTTTAATCAAAGAAAAATAATAAAAAATAATATACCTTAAAATTATTCCATACATATTTTATCCAATGAAGACAGATAAAAAAAGAAAAAGTATATTAAATTGTGATTTAAGGCTAATGTAACTGGAAAAAAATATTGAAATAATATCGATACTTTTTAATGTTCTCGTAGCGAATTACGTTATTTCTATTAGCTGAAAAAAACATATCTAATTTCAAGTATAACTATCCAAATGAAAAGCTATCTATGGAATCGAAATAATATTAACTAATAAGGAAATTGTTATGTAAAAAATAAAACGTTGTTACCAATAAGCATAAATTCATTTTGAGAAAATATGAAAATACGTTCATCTTTTCATGCTAGTTTAATAAGTGGATAAAATCAAGATGAGATATTAAAGCCAAGTATATCTTAAGAGAGAAAAGTCCAAGTAAAGTTAAAGCCAACATTTATTAAATTCATGTTTGGAATAATTAAAAGCTTCCCCAGTGGTATCTTTACGCTGGATATATTACCCAAGAGACCAGTTCGTTGGCCTGAGAGAGAATTGTTCTCCAAAGAGAAGTCAAATTTGCTGGGGTCATAAGAACTCTTTACAAGACCCCCGGAACAATGCTGCGGCTATTATAACCCATTATAAATATTCCTTCTAATATATTATTCGACATTGATGCTCTTTCTGCGACGATTATAACAAAATATTGTTCGTTAAAGAAACACGATAAAGATAAGGCATTGTTCAGGCATATTTGTAAATGAGCAGAAAATACTAAAGCATTATTAGTTCATATTTTAGCAGTTTCATAGAACTTTCAAGATTTACCTCTTGTAATCAAGTGTAAAATAATGATTATACGAATGGAATAAAGGTCCCCTATAACTTAATAAATAGGTATAACTTTGGTACTACCATTGAAGAACAGAGCCGACCAAAGGTGCATTTTGTCACCAGAATTAAAGCTGAACACTGATTAGCTGGGATCCACTTGGTCCCAACTGAATTCTCGTGATCTACGCAACTCAGTGAGCACAGGATATATTAAAATAGTACATATGCAAAAGATAATACAAAAACGGTCTGCTGTGTAATTCCCAGAAGTGACTTGTTACTCTTAGCTATATGGCTTGTACGATTAACACCATGACAACAATCAAAATTCATTCACAAATATTTAAATTACCAACTTGATTATAAAACAATTACCTATGCCATTGCGCAAAGTCCCAATATAATATCGTGTGATTTGCTGAATACAAGTTCTTGCTGATGCAGCAGAGTGAAAATCACTGAATATATCCCTCGACATTATTATTCATAATGAAATTATAGTTATATATATATATATACATATATATATATAAATTATATATATATATTATATATATATATATATATATAAATTATATATATATATATAAATTATATATATATATATATATATATATATATTTGTCAAATTATTACAATAGAATCATTAAATAATATTATTTAGTCATTTAAATATATTAACTAGCGGGAGATTTAAACCTATTTATCTTTAGAATATTCTTCCAGAAACAGGATTCTAAGCTTTCAAACTGGTCTCGTAGGAAATCAGAAGTCTGAGTGTTGTTACAAGAGTCTTTAAAAGCGGAGGAGACCATTGAGAACACCAGCTACCAAATTCCAGGGAAATGAATCTCTTTGCGTTAAAGAGGAAGTGACGCCTTAGCACTATTATCTGCTAATTAGTTGGGGGTCTATGGGATAGGGCCGTTGTCTCTAAATGACGGCGATACATAACGGCAACAGCGTCATAAACATGTCATCTTGTTTATCTGGAGTGCTAATAAAGTTGCTATTGCATCCATGGAGACAGAAGGGGAGGAACGGGGAAGTGTAACCAAAATCAATGAAATTTTTATTAATGGAGAAACAGCTGCCATACAGGAACGACAAAAGCAGATGGTTGGAAGGAAGTATGGATTATACACAAATATTTAACAATAATTCCTACGTCTTTATCTCTAAAAAATATGGAATAGTTATGTGCCATATGTATTATGTTTGCATAGAAAATTCCTTTCCTAAAAGACACCATCTTGAAGAATAAGAAGAATAATAAGAAAGGCCAAAGAAGTACCTACTATGCATTTGTGCAACTAACGCCAGATACATACACGTCTTGCTTGAACGGATTGGAACACCGGACCCAAGTTACCTTTTTGTATCTCCGTTCACAAAAGATAAAATCTCACGGCTTTCGCGTTAAGCATTAATGTAACTCAAATTTAGCACCGTGTTCTTACATTTTATTCTGAGTTTTTGCCACTTACTTCCCTGAGGTAGACGTATTTTATACTACATGATGTGCCAAATGACCAGTGATGCCAAAGAACAGCAAACATTTATAAGCACATACAAGGCCTGTTCCAAAAAAAATGCCTTTGAATAAATACTTGATTTTATTAGTTACTCTTTGATCTTGCTTATCGCTGCCAAAATACAAGGCTGCTAATACAACGCTCCCAGCGTTTTTCCCAGCTTGCGAATACGGCCTGGAACGCATCATTCGGGATAGTTTTTCAACCATCCAACCAAATTCTACCGCATAAGTCTGCGGTAGAATTTTGTTTGATACCTTCAATAGTTTTAAATCGGCGTCCTTTCATGGTGGATTTCAACTTGAGAATTAGGAAAAAGTCCGCTGGACGTTTTTATACTTAAATCACAAAGTGGATTCAACGAAGGCGAAAATTTAAATCCTATACATTTCCCTTTTCTTCCGTGAAAAATGTCAAAATCCATTCACTGATCGTTTTCGAGAGACATACATTAAAAAGGAACGGGATTGATTATTTATATATTTTACACGACTAATGTCTTAAGTAGACGAGTCGCTCTTCTTAGCATAAGCCTTATTGAGATTCGTACATGTGGAGATTGGTTGGTAGCAACCCTCCAAACCTCTCGTTTTCCTGCCTTTTTCCCAATTATATCCTCACTCCCACATCTTTCTTTACGTAGTCTCGCTACTGCAAACGTGAAATCATGAAGAAATAAACATATTAGGTAATACAGTGCAATGGCTAGTAGAGAAGGTCAGGCATTTCATTACGAAATCGAGTAATCTACGCAATTGTGAAATTCCAATATTATATTGCCCGTGTCTCTTTTTCCTATTGGTGCCCATATAGTCATTTTGCAACCAGAAATAAAAGGATGAATTTTAGGGTGCTGAGATGGCCATATTACATCAATAAAGGGTGAGAAAAGGGGTTTAATTGAATTTTAGTTCATCGGATAAATATTAGCAGTCGTGAAACAGTGGCAAACAATTGTTCTGTGATGGAAAAGAGCAAGACAAAACATCTGGTAAACCTCTCTTGTCCTCACGCATGAGACAGAGTTGCCATAATGTGTTTAACCCTTGTTTCATGAGGCTGTCAAAGGGAATCCTCAGCTAACGCGAAATTCGTGTTCCCGCGGAAGAGAGGAGTTATTTGCGCGCGTTGAAAGGAAAGGTCGTCTCACGGAAGGCTGTGGCCAGAGAGAGATACAATTACCGTTGAAGAGACGGGAGGGAATTCATTCTTATTTGGCCTATCATTGCCTACAAATGATTACAGGAAATGGTTACATCGTTTAAAAATACGACATATAATTATACATAATAAAATATACTACGTACATGAATGTAAAAATTTTTATAAAATAATACAAAATAAAAGTATTCATATTTCCTAAAAACAGTCTTATTGATTGAAGTAATCGAGCGCATTAAATTCCTTATAAAATTTAATAAGTTAAAAACCAATGTAAATTATTAGCTTATTATGCTAACGGCTACAAACGGTAAGTGATTATAATATAGTTTAATAACTTGGTCCTTTTCAAAAAGGTAATAAATAATAAAAGGGAATGTGCAAAAAAACAAGAGTAATATTACCCCAGCACAAATTTAATACACACAATGAGGGTACTACGTCAGCCTAGGGGACACAAAGTTCGACCGCTACCAAAATATCCCACATTCAAAACCTATTGATGCCTACAAGCACCTGCTAATACAATAAACCAAGGCTGTGAAATTTTCTGTCAAATATTTTTGAATGAATGGAGGTGGAAAGAAAAGGAACAGGTCCTCCACCGAAGAGTTTTACATATTGTAGGACTTAGTACAAAAGGATTTTTACCTTCAATCATCGGTCTTCAATTGAAAGACCCTGATATATCACATAAGGATGAAAGAATAGCATAGATATCTGTTTGAACTGTAAAAACAATGGTATTTCTATCTACGATTAACAATTTCATATCCAACTCCCGATAGAGCTGTAAAAGCAAATGTATTTCGCTAGTATAACGTTTGTTAAATGTGTCAGTAAAATGTATTGGAATTACGTATTTAAATGCGATACAATAAAAATCTAACGCATAGTGTGATTTAAAAATGACTTCTTGTACATGTCATTTTTCAAACGCTCTACTCTTAATTTACTAGTGGAATCACGGATAATTAGTCCTGCGAAGGATAACCAGTTCCTTAAAAGTATAAGTATGTATCCAAATATAGGTCTTCTTATTTTGAACCTAATCGCAAAACAAAAGTAACTGAGAAAGTGGGTGAAATTATACCTTTTAAATATCAAGTCATAATACTCACACTTTAAAACTAGGTTTTAATATCAACAAAATATTCATGAGCCTCGAGATCCAATATTCATAATATTTTCTATCTTCGAACAACATGGTGAAGAATTTAACATCCACAAATCTACGTACGCCACAAATTTATTTCGGAGAGGCTTAATAGATCCAAAAAAATATGATGGTTAATTTATAAGAATTTAGACCGTGTTTACGGAACCTGCTCTGCTAAAAACAAAACTGAGAATGCATTTTCAAATTTTCAGGATTTTACAATTAAAGACTTCCCCATTGCCCCATCTAATCAGTAAGTAAGAGATGTCTTACATAAACTTAAATCGCAGGAGAAAGAAGCTAAATAATTACTCATGGGCATGCTATGGAGACAATGATATTTGATAGGATAGTCATAGACAGCACAGACTTGTGAGTAGGGCGTTAGGGTTGTAACCGGAAGATCCAGGTCCGATTTCCGTTGACTTTGAACACTTCCAACTACAGCCAAGCCACTAAAGTCCAAGGTCACCCAGGCTTACAAGATCTATGGGTTACCAGATCTTCGTTAGAAACTGCAGATGACACAGATAAAGGAACTGGTCCCCATACAAAGAAGTGGGAATTTCAAACGTCTTGGGATTTAATAAGAGGAGAGTATATCATAAAAAACGTCTCTATCAGCTCTGTTAATTACTAATTAGGTTATCGCCTGATACTTCGTACAGATTTGTGCGAAGATTCATAATTTGTTACATTATCACATGCAAAACCTAATGCCTACGTGCATCGTTGAGGTGTTCTTATTTTTCTTTCGGTTGCCCTTCTGCCCCTTAAACAAAGCTTTCGTAGAAATCGCTAAGCACATGCGGGGTCTACATATATCGTATTTGTAAAAGGACAGTATCTAATGTAGAGACATGTTGATACAATGTTACCCCGACTGTGTAGTCACTTTCAGATTCGTTAAATAGTAGACCCAGAGGAAGTTTGAAATGAACAGGAAGATATAATAAAAAATACAATGACGATTAAGCTTTCACTTTTTATTATAGGATTAGCACTGCGGTAGAAAGTTGAATTGATGTGCAAAGAGCAAAGTAACTCATTCAAGTATACTTGGGGCAGGAAGAAAATGTTCGCAACGGCGTAAAATCTCTTATGAACATAATCAGCTTAGACTGCTTTGAAAAAAGGAATGAAAGATGGCCTACCGAAATAAAAGATTAAGAGAGATTTCCCACGCACGACCAAAGCAAAAACAGGATTAACCATAACAAAGAAGGCTTTGGTATTAGTAATTTTCATTAAAGGAGAGGAATAATTTGTTATTATCTCCTTTTCGGATAACGGAAGGTAATGCAATATTTTCCCACATCATACTTGTGTTACGAAAATAGTGTTAACCGCATCAACGCTTTTTCTATGCTTCTTGACAACGATGGAATTCTCGTATGTTTGGAATAATGATCGCATGAATCATTTGCGGGCACGAAAGCTACCAACCATTTCATTCTTTTTTTTATTCTACGGTCGTCAAAAGGTCAATGTTCGACGTATAATCTAATAGAGGAGATAAAATGTCAGGATTGACACATAAATAAATACTCTGGAGAAATCATCCTCGTTGAGTGACAAGAGCGACTAATCCCGGAAACCAACGGGTCGAGGGAGAGAAGTGTAACGGATACGGATTGCGAGAGCTCACGTGGAAATACAGTACACAAGAAGTCCACCGCGCATGAAAAATAGGCTGCGGATTGGCCGGCGTAGTCTGGCAGAGGGGATGGGCATGGGGGAACGGGTGAGATTTGGGAGAAAGGGTTGAGTGGTGCGCGAAAGAGGAAGAAGGGTGGAGGGGAAGTGGGCGCGTGAGAGGATATGAGGCGAGGGTATGGCTGGGGAGGGACGAGGATTAAAAAAAAACACATGAGATTCAAAGGGGAAGAAGACACGACGGAGTGAGCGAGCGATGCAGACGGGGGAGGAAGAGGAGGAGGCGGGGAGAGTTTATTCAGGAACGGTCTTGAAGCGGTCGGACCTAGCTCCGCTCAGGGGTCATGAGTCCAGGAGTAGTGGGGATCGTGACCGTATTCACCAAAGAGCGATGAGGGGGGGGGGGAAGGAGAGTGTTTCGGGGATGTGGGAGAGCGAGGCCGGGGAGAGCATGCCGGAATCCAAACGCATTCACGTCCGCAATTTTTTTTCCTCCTTCGCATTCCATTTCGTAATTATTTTTCGTGCCCGCAACGCAGAGCCGTCAAATAGTATGCCCGGTGAGAAATTTCAAATTCGACGAAAATGCATAAACCTCCCAGCACTCCCAGTGTTCAACTCGTTTCTCAGTCGTCTGCTTGTCAACAATTGCTCCCGACTTTCAAATATCCCAAGGTTTGAAGCGCTGGGACATTCGTCAAAAAACGTGCTTATGCCACAAATTGTTGAAAAACGAACCAAATATCTACGAAGTATATGACATAGTTGCTCCAAAAATAACTATTTCAATTTTTTATGAAAGGAACTGCGTTTATAAATTTACTGGAGGAAAAATGTTAAACGCGAGCATAAAGACGAAAATACTTTCATGGAAGATAATCATCAACTGAGTGAAAATATCAGACGTAATGCTAGTAGCATGATAGCGAATTAATTATTTATTCTGGATAAACGTACCCTTTATATTACAAAGGACAGTTACGGATGATTACCCAAATTTTCGATTATTTAAACTCAAACATTTAAACATTGAAATGTTCCTTCAGGATATCTTTGCTAAGGCAAAGCGCCATCATTTTATTTTTATTTTATCATAAATATTACTAATTATATATTTTTAGCGTTTCTACAAGACTAAAAAAAACTTAAGGCTGGATTACAAATGTACGTTATCTAATAGGCTGAAGAATGCTAAATATCTGTTGAAATGGACAAAGTAGAATTGATTTCCTACATGCACTAAAAATAAAATATTATCTCCGCTTGCTTACGTTGCATTTTGAAGTTGCCCACGTAGGAATAAACTCGATTACAATGGAGACGCTCAACCAATTACTCATTGGGACTCCTGAAATATATAGGAACTATTGCAGGCCACGTATTATCCCGATTATATATATTCTATCACAGATGGTGTTTGATATTATATATGCATAACTTATCTCATAATCTCGGCAATCTCATGCAACAATGTTTGTTCCCATTAGGGTTTCGTAATGAAAATACGTTTCTCAACTGCTTAGAATTGATGAAGTACGTTTTTCAGGGAAAACACTAAGCACAAGAAGAGTAATCAAATTGAAGTATCAGATAAGATAAATATCGGTTTGCCTGGATGAAAAGTGCCCCTTTATATCGAGTGTAGAGAGACGAGACAAAGGATACCACTAGTGGCCGACAACTATCACGCAAAATTATTGACCGGGTTGCCAAATAGTTCCAACCAAACAAGGGTCCGTCAAGGTCATACGGTCGATACAATACGTAACAATATGTATTATGGCGACGTTGAAAATACTGGTATGTGTATGCAGCATAATTCCAATTCCCATAAAGATGTAGCTTACCCCGGATAAAGCTAATATTCTGGAAATGTTAATGACATCAGACAGATTAAGTTCACATAAATGAAGGTATAACAAAATGATGGAAATAAATTTCTTGTAAATTCAAAACAGCTTTTTTCACGTTTTTATTTTCAATTAATGAGATAAAAAAATCCTTAAACGGTTTTCGTTTCGGATGCCAAAGAATTAGCATTAGCATCAGAGAATTAGCGAAAGAGCATCAAACCAATCCAAATATCAAATTTTAAATCTACATGGGTACATTAATACGTACGCCAGGTAGCATTATCCTTACTATTCCAAGCAAGAAAGAGAGAACAATCACTGGTTCATATTTTTATCACAACTAACAGAATATTACTGACTGCATTTCCTTGTTGAAATATTTTTTTTAAAAAGTGCATTAATAAATAGATGTATATGCCAATGCAACAATTACAGAGTGTAAAAATCATTCACCTTGACCGGCATCCCGGTCCAGACGAATCTCGGACAAGGAGAATGATTTTTACACTCTGAAATTGTTGCGTTGAAATGCATATTGGCGGATGACTCCGTCAAAAGGTTACTGTTGTAGCATCTCCCGCAGTTTCTTGTAAGATGTACATTTGTTGGAAAAATGCTTGCCTGGAGTATTGTTATATATTAAATCCATAAGGTGTAAATCATCCTCACAAAATGGGTATATGTAAGTGCAAGCAAGATATGTGTCAAATAATTACTAGGCAAGAAGAAAAGAGACCTAAAATACATATTCAATCGCCATACTATATTTACTTGATTTGCGCTTAAATTCTGCAAAAACGTTTTGGTTTGTATTTTCGCAGTTTTCTAGCAATTATATGACATAAATACTCGTGTTTTAATGGCAACTAAGAAACACTTCCAAGATGCAGAGAAATAACGAACCAAAATAATAAATCATGATCAAATGAAAGCGAGAAATACAACTGGATAACACAATTGTGAGTCGTACGTGGGGTCGCGCCGAACAGATCTCATTATTATAATTTTTACCTGTACAAAGTGTATAATAGGTCAAAACACTAATGCGTATACATGAAGTGGATGGGGAAAATCATTAAACTGCTAAATTTCAGGGTAAACGATGAAATTTCTTCCCACATCTCAGATTAGTTTGACGGATAATCAACAACTGTTATATTTTCATCTCTCATTCCCTGAACTCTAAGGCTTACGTTCGAATGCGCTTCCTTTCACAAACCAAGCTCTCTTCTGTCCTTTAACCTCTGACCTTTGAAACTCTACGACGGTCTCTATGAAGGCATCCGCAGCCGTTCGGCGTTTATGTATGTATCAACTTCCATTCTTCAATCTTTCTTTTTTGCCCGGTATGCTAAGTTAATCTCATAACAGTACTTACAGCATTAAATTTTGGTGCAACAATTTCAGAGCGTAAAAATCATTCGCCTTGACTGGGACTCGAACCCAGATCCCTCAATATCCGGTCGAGTGCTTTAGCCACTTAAGCTACCGAGGCGTCCTCTTAAACTCTGAAATTTTGGGGCTTTTAAAGGAACTAGATGTTATGACGAAATACCGTACATACAATGTCACATGCATTCGTAGTCGTGCGCGAGGCGCCACTGGATGACTCCGTTAAAAGTTACTGTTGCGGCATCTCCCGCAGTTTCTTTGGAATTAAATTTTGGGGTAATACGGTAAAAAAATAGCTGATATCCATAAGTGTACCAGTGGTTGAATCCCAAGGTTTTTCACGGAACCTATTACTACCGTTTATTCGTTGGAAGATCACAAGAGATACGGTGATTCATTCAGCTGCGGGTATGAAAAATAGCACACGGAATCATGAATTAAAGAAAAGTAAAAGCAAATGAGCTTGCGGAACATATTACAGAGTTAACGCTCAAGTATGGCAACTGCAAGAGTTCTGAATAGCAAGCTTAAATAACAGAAATAGAGTTGTAAGCAGCGTGTACATGGTGATTTGTAATTCAAATGCATGCATATTATTTCCACATGTACCGCATGCATGTTTAAATTATTTTTTTTAACTACTTAGTGCACTACAAAATGCAGTGTCCCTTTATATCTATTTTCGTTTAAGAATTTCTTAACTTCAAAAAATTACAAACATCGAATATTTTGACTTTCATTTGTAAAAATTGAGGCTCTAAAATTTCAATGAGCTGAAAATAAAGTAGAAGGAAAATGTTTTTTTTCCTTAAAGGTGTCTAATATTTGGTAAATGGTTGCCACTGCAAAGTGATAAATGATACCGAAAAACTTATAGCATAAATGTTTAGTTTGACCTAATTTTACATTGGATAAGGTGTGTTTATTTAATATTCATGAGTATTATTTACTAAAAAAGTATTCATCCGCTTCTTACCATTTTCCTCCGAGAAAAATGTACTATATTAAACCATAATATTTTCCACTGTTTCAGGCTTCACACCGTGGAAGTATTTATTATCCATATTAAAAAGACTGTACTTTTCCAAAGATTTTTACTAAAGGTACAACGCGTGTCACCGACTTGAGGCATCATCACCCTCTCAGGCCTTTCTTTCCCTCCCCGCCCCCACTCTGTCCCTGTCCTGGGTGTATATATTCTCGAACTGTTTGTTAAGAAAATTTGTGCCTGATGATGTCGCAAGTCGATGAAACGCGTTGTACCTATAATAAAAATCTGTGGAAAATTACGAAGGCTTTTTAGTAATGATAGCATAATATTTTCCATAGCAATAATTTCACGCATACCATATCGGATCATGTTCAGTTTCTGCACTTTATATATACGAATAATTAATGATTTAATCTAGCCTATAAATAATAGTGTCAAAAAAAAGAAGAGAAATCATATCCCTCGTTGAAAAGTGAGTTCAATCATCATAAGGCGATTTCGTACTGTGGTGAAGAGGGCACGGCAGTGATATCTTTAGCCTGCATATATTTTTTTATCCCACTATCCCCTCCCATCAGAATAACGCGCTCTTTCCCTATCTAAACCCTTCATAAATGATGCAAGTAATATAATCCCGTCAAAATCACACTTGACGAATAGCACGAGCACTATTTCCATCCGTAGCATTGATTCCACCAGTTTTGAGCATCGATCCCAATTCGCTCCCTCTCTCTCTTCCCAGCTCACCTCCCTCTACCATCTTCCCTCGCAGCGCCATCCCTTGCCAGCCACTTCCCCCTCTACTTTAATGCCCCTCCATCCGCCGCCCCTACCACAGACCTCATGTCTCCTAGACCACCAGCACCACTCCTTTCCCGAGAATGTGGTCAGCCTCTTTGTTCCGCTAATTTCCTTCCCATTTTCGAGTACCCGAGGACCCATTACCGAAACCACTTCCGTAACCTCTCCCATTAGCCTCGCTTTACTTCACCTCTTATTAAGCATCCGGCTGCACTTCCGTCACCGCCACTCCCTCCCCCCTTTTTTCACCTATGCGGACACGACCCCTTCTTTCTGCAACCCCTTCTCTCGTGCCTCATGCTCCCAAGCCTTCCTTGTTTGGTCGGCAAAAAGATAACTTCAATTTCACAAGGGTCCTAAGCTAAAATAATTTCTAGTACAAGCCCTCTCAGTGCACAAGAGTTATCAAATGACCCTTCTACCCCTCATATATTTTTCGACGACTAGGTGCCATCGCGTTGGGGCAAGAAATTTTAGAAGAGGTTAAGGTGTGTTAAAGGAAGTTCATACTGCTATCCCGTCATAAATATGAGCCTGTTGTGTACAAAACATCATACTTTGAGAAATATTGTTCATTATATTTTTGTAAAATTTTCAAAGTTATAATTTTTTTCTTTCGTAGGCAATCATAACCCCTCCATGATGTACGATAGGGCTTCAAAAGGTCGTATTGAAATAAAAATGTTAAAATTGTGCTATACAATAAGCCAACGACACGAAATGTAATTGTTTATTTCTTAGAAGCGAATCACTTGGAATCTATTTCTGTGTTTACATACTGAAACGGAATGACTTCGTCCTCAAGGCTTTGCAAATGAATTTATTAATGGCACCTTAAATATTCTCGAACTCATACGTATGATAGTATTTTCTGCTATAAACCTGCTATATATAAAGCTATTTTACTATCAAATCCCCCACATATCTATTAATTCTCCAGCATCTTTCTCATATATTACTAGTAGTTGAAGAACTGGCAATCGCAACACAATTCTGCAGTGGGTCCCGTTTCCTCAATTCTACATCATCCCATTTTTCCTTTGATTTTTCAACTTGGAAGTCGTCGCCCAATTTAATTGAGAAGGCAGGAATAAACATGCGGGCTCTAATTACGAAAAATTATTTCTTTGAATTATTTCTTTCTCGTGAAAATATGTCCGTTCATTTATCCGCCAATAACATCTGATAGAAAATATATTCATTCATTCTATCTTTGCCATCGTACCCTGATATATATGCGCACACAACATCACAAATGCGTTGGGATTGCATACTCACCAGGTGTTGACCCAAACATTCTCCAATCGTGAAAACGAATGTCTCAGTAGAACGTCAGAAACTAGGACAGACTATCAATTGACTTAATAATTACTGCCATGAAGATTACACTCTAAAGGCAATTTTTTAAAAGGAGATATCGATGTAGGCCACGTTACCTAAATGACCAGCAAATGACACGTTTCGAAGGGTCAAGGAAACGTTTATTCAATTTTTATTTACGCTATTTATTCAATTATTATCATGTCATCATAACTTATTTCTTTGTGCTGTGAAGATGCTAAAGCTAAGGGATCAAAAAGGCTATGGGATTGACTGAAATTCAAAGATCTGAGAAACAAAGAAAATTACCGTACACTTTAGAAATATGAAAATAGTTGTTGGGATTGTGAAACTCAATGGAAATCAGGGTCTTTTTCTGCTAGAGAAAATGTATTATTA
Source organism: Hetaerina americana (assembly GCF_022747635.1). Lineage (NCBI taxonomy): Eukaryota > Metazoa > Arthropoda > Insecta > Odonata > Calopterygidae > Hetaerina > Hetaerina americana. The sequence goes on from NW_027286874.1 coordinate 73,091,128, forward strand.
AAATGAAGCAGCCTAAAAGCTACATTATGGCGATGTTCAATCAAGAAAGAAGAAATGAAAAGTTTAAAAATGGAGGTACATGCGCACACACCTCAATATTATACCTTACTAACGCCCTCTAATTACGGATTAAAATTAAATTATTGACACATGAATTATTTCAACTTACATGTTAAGTTTAAAAAATAACTTCCCTTAGACAAAAATCTTGACTTAAGTGAAAAACATTGCTGTCCGTATTGAACCCAACAGAACATACACCTCTTCCCCGCTTTTAAGAAATGAAATGTGGATTTTAATTATGGTTCAGGTTATCATATTCGAAAGTAATAGTCGTGAAAATTCCAACAAGGTGGCAATGTGACTGGAACTTACCTGATCAAATAATTAGAAGTGTAATATATAAAAATATGGAAAAATTAAATCTCTACCAGTGTAGGTTTACGATGCAGAGAGATTTAGTGAGTCTCGACTAAAATGCCTGTATTACGACAGGCATTTTAGTCGAGACCCATCGAGTGAAATGTTACGACATAAACGACCACACCTGATTCTAAAACAGGTGGTACGAATTGGAATGGTCAACTAAATCGGAAACTATTTATTTGTTTACCTTACACAGATTGTAATTGCTTAGATACGTAGATAATTACACAATGGAGATAATGTCTCTGGCGTTTTATTAGCACGCATGAATTCCCATGAAACGCACCAACATTCATTACAGTTTTCAGCTATAAATTCTTTTTTAATTGCAAAATAATCGTAAATTATACGAAAAATGAGTAATTTTTTATCATTTAAGTACAGATACTGAAAACTGCATATATAACCTCGAAAAACTGGCTTTGGATTGAATTTATTTTTTCGACCGATTTAATCGTCATCGACAGCAGCGCAGGACTAAGCTGATAGCAAAATATAAAACACTACCTGGATTATGGATGGAAAAAAAATATTTAATGAATATTAGATATACGCTTCACAATTGGTTACAAAATTTATGAAGGCAGACGTAAAATAGCTACGTATACTATATAACATCAATTTCGAAGTGAATGTTTTCGGATTTAAAAATATGTTAATTAAAAAATATATTTTATCTTAGCAAAAATTAATACCTTAATTTAGGGGTCTACAAAATTTATGAAGGCAGACGTAAAATAGCTACGTATATAACTTCAATTTCGAAGTGAATGTTTTCGGATTTAAAAATATGTTAATTAAAAAATATATTTTATCTTAGCAAAAATTAATACCTTAATTTAGGATTTCATTCAATTTCAAATGATGTACAGTAAAAATAAGCCGAAAAGTTCAGGAATGCATTGATTGATTTTCCATAGTGCATCTCCTGGAAATAACTGCTAATGCAAAATAAGACCGATTTAATTTGCGTATATATCGTGCTTCAAACAAAATTACGTAAGCTGTTATTCATTTATTCATATTACATTTAAAGGATGTTTTCCACCAACCTAAAAGAATGCAGAACAACTTAGATGGTAAAGACGCGTTCGATTGGGAAACAAGCAAGGAGGAATATTTACAAACTACTATGCTCACTAATCTCGCTACTTCCGGTATAACGCAAACATTACCCAAAATGCTTGGATGATAATTTTAATTGGTCCCGATATGACATAGTCATTAAAAATGTATACATATCCACAAACAACCAAGGGTCTACCAATTCCAAACGTTGACCGGAGGGTATTTGTGACGAAGGCACCCTTCCAATAATAGGTCTACATTTCAGTTTCCATCTTTCGTTGTCCACCCTAATTTCTATCATTGGTCAACGCATGACCGTATTCATTCAACTGAAATATGCCAGATTCATGTATCACATTCCGCAGTCTTCGCAAAACTATTCCTTTACTAATGGTGTGCATTAAAATCTAATGGTGTGTGTCATTACTAATAGATTACCAACATTACCTTAATACCTGTATTAACCATTTCATTGACACTTTGCCAATACTTGATTTTTATTAATTGTTTTCCAAGAGGTGTCATCGAAAGTATTCAACTTTCAGTATTACTGCTTTAGTTTATGCGGTTTGAAATACGCTTTAAACATTTATTTTAACTTTAAAAAGCAACATTAAATTTGAGAAAACGTTTTTAAAAGGTTAGATAACAATAAATATAAAGGATAGTTGGTAGAACTTACTTCAGGTGTTCCCCAGTGAAGTGTGAATGGTCCTCTTTTATTCCTACTCTACGTAAACGACATTGACTCCATATTATCTAGTAATATACGTTTATTTTCCGACGATGCAGTGGTTTACCGTGATATCTGTGATCCTAAGGAAACAGCAGATTTATCAGATGACCTTAATGCTATAATACACTGGTGCGATACTTGGCAATTAGAATTACAGGTATGCTTAAAAAAGGGCATACTGATGAATTTTTTTAAAAAGAGTAATTCCATCCTGAACGCCTGCTACTTCGGGAACACCGAAATGGAATGTGTAGACTCCATTAAATACCTAGGCGTTACCCTCACTCACGACATATCCTGGGTGAAACACATTTGCCCTCGTTTCGAATATACCTCAAGTACGAGTATATGGGATCCTCGCGAAGTCGGATTGATTGCCGAATTGGATCGCGTGCAGCGTAGAGGGGCTAGGATTGGTAAAACATTGCTATGATATCCTTGGTAGCGTATCCAAAATATTAGAGTGGCTAGGCTGGGACTCACTCACGGAGAGAAGGTTAAATTACAGTTTGATGCTCTTACATAAATTGGACGGACGTCTCTGTAGCAGTGGCATTGACAATTTATTATCACCCCATCGCACTGCGGTAGGAGATATCATGTCAATAAAATTAGAGAGATTCAGTGTAGAACAGATAGATCCAAGATATCATTTTTTTCTACGAACAATAAGAGATCAGAATAACATTGTCCGACAGCGGTATATTGGGGTTTTAATTTACACATGATTTACTTTTATCTGGTGAGAGAGGTAGGCAAGTGGATGCCATTTTCTTAGATTTTCAAAAGGCATTTGATAAGGTCCCACATGGTAAACTCATTCATAAATTAAAGGTCGCGGGTATAAACAAGGGCGCCATAAGTTGGGTTAAAGATTTTCTTTCAGAGCGGGAACAGAGGGTAGTCCTTGATGGCGCTAGTTCCGACAGCGTTCGAGTCACGTCGGGGGTACCTCAGGGAAGTGTGATCGGGCCGTTGCTTTTCTTGATTTTTGTTAACGATTTGAACCGCGAAGTGAAAAGTAAAATTAGGATGTTCGCGGATGACACGGTGATCTATCTGGAGATATCTGGGGATGAGGATCGTTTTATTCTAGAGCAGGATTTAGATTGCATTACTAAATGGTGTTCTAACTGGGGATTGACTCTAAATTATAATAAATGTTCAGTGGTAAATTTCTTTAAAAGATCAACGGGATTTGCTTACAAATTAGCTGGAGGTGACCTAGCAGTAGTTGATACGGTAAAATACCTAGGTGTCACATTCACAAAAGACTTAACTTGGGGGACTCACATACGTAAAGTCTGCGGTCAAGCATATAAAAAATTGGGATTCATTAGACGCATTGTCGGCAAAAGTGACTCGAAGGTCAAGGAACGTTGTTACCACGCTCTTGTAAGGCCTCATTTAGAATACGCATGCAGCGTGTGGGATCCGAGTGGAAAAGGTCTCATTCGGGAAATTGAGAAGGTTCAACGCCGGGCAGCCCGTTTTGTAAAAAATTCCTACGATAAAACGCAAAGCGTCACCGAAATGCTCATGGATTTGGGGTGGGAATCATTGGCTGAGAGACGATTCAATGCAAGATTGAAATTATTAAATAAATTTAGATCCGCATGTTTCAGCACCGAGGTCTCGCAAATTATTCGTACTCCTACATACATTGGTCGCTTGGATCATGCATATAAAATTCGGGAAATAGATGCCAGAACTAGCAGACTCAAGGACTCCTTCTTCCCACGGAGAATACGGGATAGCAACTGTAGGGTTATAGATAGCAAAAATTCCACTTGCCACCCTCAGCGTCTAAAAAATAATTAGTTGTATTTAAATGCATGCTCTTCCACTAACCTTGTGTTTTGCTGTAATAACCCATTCTTTCCGAATGACCTCATTTGTGTTCTGTTCATCTGTTTTTAAGTTTCCCTTTCAATCCCTCGTCCCTCTCCGCGGGGGCAAATTCCTGCTACCTGCAACGTTTGGTCGCATTCCCTGCCTTTTAGAGACTCTTTGGGGGTAGAGTGTTTCGTGGTGCATTTTCATGTGGTGTTTCAATTTCTTGCTTGTTGTGTCCTGGCTTCCGTGTTGTAGGATGGCTTTCGTGCTGCATCATGGGGTGCGGTTTTTTAGTTGTTTTGCGGTATATGTGTTTGCATGAGTATTGGATGAAGGGATTTTTGCATGAGTATGTGCGCTGCTGTGGGTGTAATTTTCCGTGTTGTTTTTTTGCATGTGGTATTTTTCCTTTTTACGGTTGGTGACCTAACACCCCCCGCCACACGCCCTTGCGGCGGCTTGCGGGGTATTATGCAGATGAAGATGTAATTAGTCCGGTGTGTATTCACCCCCTGCCACACACCCTAGCGGTGGCTTGCAGGGTACTAAAATAAATAAATAAGGGAATAAGCGAACAATAAAGGTGTGAAACGAATACGGGCCTTTCTCATTGGCATTCTAAAGGGAAAACAACCAGGAAACGACGTTTTCACTATTCAAATGTCATTAAAAGATCCTTTAAAGCGACTGTGTAATTATTATAACCGCAAGTTAAAAATGTCCTAACTACGGCCATTATTAGCTCTATTCCTTGTAAATAAATGCGTTCCAATATCCTTTTTGATTTTCCCTCGATTCTCATATAAACTGCTGCCATATTGCAACATCCTATATATCTTTATTGCGATAAATAAGCAAACAAATACCATAACGACGGGTTTATTTCAGCAAGGTATAAAAATTAAATTCATTAGATTTAGGGCACGTACAGTTTGGATAACCCATGGGAATTGGTAAACAAAGCACGTGATGAAAAACTCAATGAGCCAGCGGTTTGCAAAGAAAAAATAAACACAAGGAAGCAATAAAGTGAGGCAATTGATGCCGTACTTACTTAGACAGCTTTGTATGCACAAAGGTAGCCGTCGAGGCGTGGGTACAGAGAAGATTAGGGAAGAGATCCACAGCAAGGCTAGGCGATCGAGGACACTGATGACGATTTATTGCGGGCGATGGTGTTGAAGGAATGGCAATATAACTCGGTGGGAAGAGACGCCGGCGTCTATTGCGGGGGGATTTGCCACGTTACGGTGGCCTCTTACGACGGATGAGGGGATGTTCCTTTGCTATCCCTCGGAGGGCATTGAGAGGTTAAGGTCAAACATCTACGCGCTGAATACATTAGCACTACATAAAGGAGTCCACTGGTCACCGCACTCTGCTTAGAATTCATAATCGGACAGTAGTTCCAATCTGTAGGCATTTCTCATTGCTATCGGTTCGATAGAATTAGCAGATACGACGTAAGTTACCTCGATCGACAGTGATAATAATAATCCTTTTCACGTGGAAATCTGAACGAAATATACAACATAAGAAATATTTTATGCCCTATGGGCTTATGTTTCCAAAGTCCTCTTCACATCACACTTAAACGCACCTATGTTGTACTCTACAGTAATGATATTGCAATGAAAACTCAAATGTGCAAGAATAATGAAGTGCCACGAAAGATATCATAGAAAATTTTAATGTTTTCCAAAATTGACAAAACCATTTCACCTTTTAGAATTCGCAAATTTGTAATGCAGAATAGTTTGCTCTGTTATTTCAAATGCAAGAGAAACCTCATATGGAATAGACGAACATTATAAGGCAAAATCTTTAATGGAGAATCTTTGCCGGCATCGAACCTACTGACTAAGTTAGAAGCATATGGCACAGGTATAAATATCTGGGGTTGAATTAAAGACTTTTTGAATGGCCGGGTACAAGGAGTAGTCATTGATGCAGTGGAAGTTACCTCAGGTGTTCCCCAGGGAAGTGTCAACAAACCTGTTTTATTCCTACTCTACCTTAACGACATTGACTCCTAAGTCACTAATAAGATACGTTTATTTGCCGACGATGCAGTGTTTTACCGTAATATCAGCGACCCTAAGGACACGGGAACTTTATCAGATGACCTTAATGCTATACAACGCTGGTGTGAGTTACTTAGCAATTAAAATAATACTTACAAAATTGCGTAGTGATGCATTTTTTGAAAAAGAGCAATTCCATCCTGAACGCCTACTACTTTGGGAACACCGAAATGGAATGTGTAGACTCCATTAAATACCTACGTGTTATCCTCACTCACGACCTCTCCTAGGTGAAAAACCTGCGGGGAATATGTGGGCAAGCTAACAAAAAATTAGGATTTATTAGAAGAGTACTGGGTAATTGTGATGAAAAGGTCAAAGAGAAATGTTATCTTTCGCTGGTTAGGCCTCATTCAGAATATGCTTCAAGTACGAGCATACGGGATCCTCACGAAGTCAGATTGATTGCCGAATTGGATCGCGTGCAGCGTGGAGGATCTAGGATTGGTAAAACATTGCTATGATAAACTTGGTAGCGTATCCAAAATATTAGAGTAACTAGACTGAGACTCACTCACGGAGAGAAGGTTAAATTACAGTTTGATGCTCTTACATAAATTGGACGGACGTCTCTGTAGCATTGACATTGATAATTTATTACTACCCCATCGTACTGCGGTAGGAGACATCATGTCAATAAAATTAGAGAGATTCAGTGTAGCACAGATAGATTTAAGATATCATTTTTTCTACGAGATCAGAATAACATTGTCCGACAGCGGTAGGGTCAAATTGGGATTAAAATTAGTCTGGTGTGTATTCACCCCCTGCCACACACCCTAGCGGTGGCTTGCAGGGTGCTAAAGTAAATAAATAAACATAAATCAACTAATTATTTGGTGGAAGACAAGGTAAAGCTAAGATTTTTCTGCTGTTGATTTTAAGGTCAAAGATGACTTCACACATCAGACCCCATAGTAATTAAATTTTGGGGAACGGGATGGTGTGGTGGCTAACCTACTGGCTTCCCACCCTTTTCAGGCACGGGTTCGAATCCTGGAACGGCAGATATTTTTCAGATGTATCCGGATCCCTACTTGAGGTGCTTTGTGAAGAGCACTTTGAGTGAGTGCACCGTCCGTCTGATGGGAGCTTAAGCTCCGGACCCCTTGGCGCCTTTCGTTAACAGTAGGCTAATGCCGACGCCGAGGTTCTCTCCACCCTTCATCCCTTCCCATCCATCCCTAATGGCGCAAATGACCTAAGCTGTCGGTCGCCTCCCCTAAAACTACTACCACTACTACTAGTCGCTATTGTTTTAGTAATCAAAAAGACATGAACCATACGAATATGAGAACCAAAAATAATAAAATTAAAATACTACAGAAATTAAAAACGGTAGAAAATATTTGATAGCCTTGGATAGTACTCGCAAAAAAATCTCGTATAAAACGAAAATTTTTAACAGAGGAATTAAAAATATTATAAATTAGAAGTTTTAAGACATATTCGAGGATTTTTAACTCGGGATTTTGTTTAAAAGAGGGCAATTTCACAATTCGACGACATGCTATACTAAGATGAACTATTTCAACAGTTGGCCAACACTTAGATACTACTGCACATTTGAACAGATAATTTATGAATGCACGTCCTTACACATTTAGCTTCCTCAAAATAAAAAATCTTTTTAAACTTAATAAAAGTGGAGAATTCGATTGAGAATCATCTTTCTGCCCTTTACCCAGCATTTAAACGTTAATTGACTAATGAAAACACTCCTAATAAGCTTTATAACTAAACTTCAGGTAAAGAACACGCTTCTGAAGTACACACTTAACATACCAGGTTACGAAATAATACATAAGCCAAATCAATCAAAAAACGCAAAATCTCTTGCTCCAAATTCAGCCCTCTTCATATACTAATCTCTCCGCACACCACTTACGTCAAATCTTAGAAATAACTTCATACGCTTAGTATCTGAAGTGAGCATTCTCCTTTTCGTGAAAACAGATTGTCTTAAATAGAAATCTACGGGTAAAAACCAGCAATACGGTATAATATCAGAACTACAGTTATTAGTGAGATATTTTACGAACCCGAAATTCTACAAATTTATGATTAATACCTTCTCACGCCAAAAAGAATAAAATAAAAATATTCTCTGTACACACTTAAGATACATAGTACAAATCTCCGCTTAACGAACTTGAAGAGACTTAAGTTTTCACGTATTCGCTAATTGACAGTTGGTTAATCGGATGATGAATCGGGATTATAATTTATTGAAGAGCTCAGAGATTATAAACAACAAGCACGGCTTTGCAAATGAAGGCAGAATTGTTTTCACAATATGGGAACTCGATCGTATCTAGGAAATCCTATATTTTACATGCCATTATCACATCGTGATCACTCATTCGTTAAAACCCTTTGCCGTGCGTTTCATTTTCAAATGTGTACTCAAGAATTCGACCCTATTATGACTACTTCCCTAATTGGTGTGTGCCGAGTTGTTTTTTCTAGCAGCTTAATTACATCCAATGATGTACGTACGTGAGGATAAGTTCTTATCATGTAACTTTGGTAGACCGTCGCGAAAAACGCAACGGTCTACCAAAATTTTACATTTTGCCCTTCTCTCATCGTATTTTGTCTCTGCTGCTAGATGCACACCTTTAGTAACCTATATGAAGGCAACATGTTTTGACCATTTGAAGTCAGACTTAACGCACCAGGTTAAACAAGACTTAAAACCGATTTATGCAGTAGTAGACTATTTCTAAAAGATCAGATAGTAGCATGCGTGGGACAAGGCAAATGAGAGACGAAACTGATTAAAGACAAGAGCAAAAGGGTCTTCATCTCCATCGTGACACCATTTCCAGTCATTTATTGCGAACGAGAAAGGGGCGATTTGGGCAGTCGAAAACTATGTTTTTTTATTTTTCTTTGAGAAATATCTATTTTTTTCCATAATCTCAACCAAATGCTGATTACTGCTTTTCTCCCCGCTTCCATTCTTGTCTCTCTAATCACGAAATCTCTCGCACCAGCCAGAGCCTCATTTCTCCCTGTGTTCGCGGTTTTTTGCTCATCTCATGCCGGAACTATCTCAGATAATCTACCTCAGTCCCAAACCATCTCCGGGTGTCCGCGGGATCCGCATGTATTTTTTCCACTATTTACGCTGAGCTATAAATCATCGCTTATTCCCATCGCCTGTTATGATATAATTCGTTACCTCATTCTTCTTTCTCAAAGGTTTGACTCTTTTTTTTAGCTCTTTCCCAAGCATACTCATCATCAGAGAGATTAATGAATGAAACAGAATAACTTCGATTATTTAAGGCATTAGCTATTATTTATTGAGGTTTTTTTATGATTTCGCATTATTTCAAGACACAAAGCATATTATAGGCATCTAAATTAAAAGTTTGAGAACCAATTTGACCAAATAATGCACTGATTAATTAGTAATCATACATTTTACTGGATAAATGCATGCAAGAAAAAATAATTCATTGAGTTCCAATGTGGTTGAGACTTATTTCCTTTCTTTAAATATCCAATTTATGCACACTTTTGCTGTAAAACCTTCCTCATCTGAAAATTTGATTAGCGCACAAATCTTTATCTATACAGATGCACAGATCTTTGTGCATGAAACAGCTGTAATCCATAAACATTCTAAGTTATAATTTACATATTTTTGTATATAATCTGGACTTTGTCTATTTATCCGACTCAATAAATGTTGACCGTAAGCTATTATAAAGTTCGAGAAACTGATTCCAAAATGTTGTTATGCTTCATTTTACTGTCACTAAGAAAGCTATTAATGCGTTAAAAAACGGCGCCGTCCGACTGGAATGGCAAAACTAAATCCTGACGTGTGTGGGACGATACCATCAACACATCTTGGCCGTTATCTCCGAGATCCTGCCATAATCACGGTGCAATAGATTTCCACACAAAACAACGCACGTTCGCAACAAAGTCGTTACTTCGCTATCGCTGGAACTCATCCATGTAGGATGGACTTTCATTCTCTCTCTAATCGTTTGCCTCTCTTCACTACGCTTCCTTGACTTCGTTTGATGTTATTCATTTTCAACATTTTCTGCTATTTCTCTTCATGTAGCAACCTACATGATAGATAGTTCCTTCATCAATTTAGCTATGAATTTACTAGTTGGGTCTCACCAAAATGTAGCTCTTAGGCTAACTTAAATGTATCAACTGCCTCTCAAGTGAATTCTCTTAGATTTTCGAAGTTCACAGGCATTTTTCTCTCTGCTAAGGAAATAATTCACCTATGAGAATCAAGTATTCAATATCATTTGTCATGCAAGTAACAAGATTCTAGGTTGCTCGATGGTGAAAATATCTGTTTATTCGCCGGATTTTTCTACGTAGACAAGATCTCAATGGCAATCAATCGATCAACTATTGCAAGGGGAATTTGATAGTTTATGAACATCTGGTGAAACTTAGGTCTTATCACAATACTTTGTGGACATATACTTTGTGGACAATATCGCTACATCCGATTAAACTCGATTTAAAATTATGTTTCTTTTCGCCCAGATATCTTTAAACGAACAAACCATGTTGGTTTAAACTACTCTGCATGCAAATTTATATGCAAATTAACCAAAAATGTGATTGAAAATCATATACAATAGTCTCGGTTCCTTCCTTTTGCGAGTAACGAGTATAAAATAAATCATTCTATACGCTCGCAAACTATATGCTAATGTATAAAAAATACATAATTATTATATGCTCTTTCAGAAATCCATTGAAACTTAAGTACCAGTTTGAACTGAAGTAAAAAAAATAAAGTATATTTTCACCAAATTCCGCGGAGAGATGCATTGCTTTTTTTACTTCAGTGATATGAATGAATTTCCACCAAGTTAAGCTTGATCCAATACACCAGTTTGAAATTAAATTGGCCAAAAATGTAACTCATAATAAAGCAACTACATATTTTCCCTTGGTGAAAGTTGAAACTGAAGTTGAAACTCGGTTGAGTTTCTTGAAAATGAATGATAAAAATACTTTATTTAGTTCGCTCCCGGTTTGTAAAAGCAGAAAAGGTGGAGTTTTCGCGTAAATAAATGATACATTTCTTCTTCCGAACCCTACAGCAACAAAAAAGACGAAAAAACTTTTCGAAAAACTTGGGGCGTTGCGTCAACAAAGATATAAAATTAAATGGGGACAGTTAACTTTCGAAATGATTGAAAATTGGAAAAGACAAGAGAATGTAAAAATGAATAGCTTCATAGGAACTGCAAATGCCAGTTACCAATGTTGATTATGACATGGAGAGTTGTGAAAAATAAAGAAATATATAGCAGAGGGTCGTATACAAACTCATTCGACGAATATTTACACTCAAAATATTTTACCTGGCTTTGATTCAGGTGACGTAGTTTGCACATTCGTTCGACTATGAAACGCAGTTGGACGAGCATGACTTTTACGGTAAATTATTGAATGCATGCTGATAGAAATATAAATATTTACATTAATTTAAATTGCACATTTCGTGAAAATTTAGGTCAAAGCTGATTCCAGGTCAAAGCTGATTCCAGGTCAAGGTGAATGATTTTTACACCGAGAAATTTTTGCATTTCAATGTTGCTGAACAAAATTTTTTTTCTCCCACTTTTAATTCTCTGCATAAAGTCATTATATTTAATCGTTATCTACTTATTATTACTTAGATGAACATAGGGGTGTTTTCTTACCATATGATATATTCTATACCATAGGTATGGATTGTCAAAGAGGACAAGCAATGAATGATTAAGGACACGATACTTAAGGGATTGTTTTATTAATTGTGCAATTTAACATCAAAAAGTCATCTTAATCTTAAAATATCGCGCGCGAGTCGATTTAAACATATACGAGAGAAATATCCTATAATATTTTGTCAAATAAGGTGGGTGCTAAACTCTAAAAATTATTTTCAAGTAGAAATCAGACATGGAGCATTATTTAATTTGCAATTCCACTCAATTCAAGTCGTTAAAGATAATAGCATTGTTCGACCGCGGTAGAGTCATGCTCGGGTAAAATTATTCTGATGTGTATTCACCCTGGCGGTGGCTTTCAGGGTATAAATAAATAAATTAAAATAAATATACAATTCACGTGTGAAAAAGAAGATAAAGGTTCCCTGAATTTCCTCGACCTATCCATTTGCAAAGACAAAGAAGGGTTACAGTACTCCATTTTTCGGAAGGAGATGTACATTGACCAATTAATTGATTCCTCTTCAAGGCATTGCTTCACCCAAAAGCTTTCGGCTTTTCATATAATGATTCACCGATTGGCCTCTATCTCTACGTCAAAATTCAATATAAATAAGGAACTCAATGTAATTAAAACGTTAGCAGGAAACAATGACTATTCAGAAGATCTAATTAATAAACTTTACCGGAAGAAACGTACGAAAATAGCCTTAATTCACATTTGCAACCACGAATATTTAAAATTTCCCACTACCAAATGGCGGAGAGTACCTATATCTAGGGACTATTTCTCAAAAAGCAATCAAAATTTTACTTGAAGAAAAAATAAAATGTGCCTTTTACATTTGTTCATGCCTTAAGAACATGATCTCTCACACTACAGACTAAGTTCCCAAAGATGAGAGGAGTGGAGTGTATGAATTAAAGTGCTCGGAATGTAACACTAATTATATTGGGCAAACAGGAAAATTTAAAGAAAGGGTAAAAGAATACCAAACGTGTAAAGAATAAGAACATAACATCCCTCTCTGCGAAGCAACTCATCGAGAATGACAACAAAAGTAACTTTTTGACCAAAATCCTTCATTTTTTAAAATAAAGGACAAAATACTCGATGGTTTGGAGCAGTTGGAAATTTTGAAATGCGTCCGTTGTAAGGATGAACCTGCAAACGAAATTTTGTATCCCTCCCACTCCCCACTCTTAGACCTACCACTCCTCCAAGTCAACGATTAACACCGAAAGATGTAATTCTCTTTACCTTCCAGCTAAATTTCAACCTTTTTACCCCTCCTTCCTCCCTCTCTTCTCAACCCCCCTCCCTCGATAAGAAGGTGTATATAGTAAGTTTGTTTCTATGGGGACCACCTCATGATGACGTTCAACGTCGAAACCTGAGTCGTGTTTTTCAATGAAGTGAACGGAATTACAAAGTCAATAATTTCATTTCATTTCAAATTAAATTTCTGTGTTAGACGAAACATAATTCTTACTTGTTTCACAGGACTCCATTCATCATTTCGACGACCGAAAAAAAACACATCTAAATTACAATATTGGCTTCATGGAAGACCAGATAGATAGCCGTTTTTATTTTGGGGCGAGATTGAGACTATGGAGTCTCTTCGAAAACCTGAATCCTCGCTACGCATTTACAAGATGAAACTAACAAGATAAATTGCACAAATTATACATAAATAGCCATCTAGAGGCAGATCTAGAATTGGGCGTAGTGGACATCTATACCAGATAGTGAGGACAGGAGAGGAAAGATTCACTATTTAAACACAAGGGGAAGTTAGTTTTATCGAAAAGTCGTTATTTTTCACCCATGATACGAAACATTTTAACAAGTGATTCAAAATAAAGTCATTTTCAAGTTACATCGAAAAGTAATGAACCATTATTTGTATACAGACCCGGAAACCATTCTTAGGACACTTGTTCAGATTGCCGCCTTCTGATTCCCGAAGAAGGGCTTCCTATACAACCATCAAATCCTTCATTATTTTAAATTCCTCTTGCCAAGGATGGTATTGGAAATTATTTCTCCTGAAGGTTGTTTTTCAAAGTTTTACATTGTACTCCACATTTGACACTAAGTCTGTTCCCTTCTTTAGACGTTGGGTTTAGGCCATAGCGTCCTTTTAAGAGCAAATGAAACATCGTTCCTAACATCCTCTGCCGCTCCTTCTAGTAATTTTTGACCGCTTGCTCTACCCCTCCTATTATGTCATTAAGTGTGATCTCCCTGGTTGCAGGCGTAAAGTATAAGATCATTAGATAGGACAGAAAGGGTGATTTCTTCAATGCTCTCCTCCTTCGGATTAATCACAACGGGTGTACCGTTCAATGGTGTCCAACCGCAGTCTTACTGCATAGTCGGTCAAACTTCTTCTGTTTCTTTGGGTCCCTCTCGAGATAAATGAGCTGGGAAAGCACCAGAAATTTTTGTTGATGAATATGCTGGGCACACTCAGCCCCCCCCCACCCCCCCTCGCATTCCTTCCAAGATTTCACGCCGTCTTTGATGAACACTCACTTGATTACATTCGCCCACTCAGAATCATGTAAAAAAATCTAATTAAGTGAGAAGCAGCGGGCTCCCAACAACTACAGTCGAAATTCTGAGAGAAAGAGAATCCAAGATTTATCCTTTATTTACGTGTCTATTCCCTCAAGCCACCCGACCTCTCTATTCTGAAACTCACTTCACCTCCAACCGCTGACCACTCTCTCTATCCCCACGGTCGGCGGAGAGAGAGTGAGCGATCGTGAAATGAGAATTCCACCGATGTCCTCCCGCTTTTTCCATCCCCACCCTTTCCCGAGGAGTGGAGTGGGGTAAAGGGGGAAAGGGGAGAAGAAGTCTCCATTCCCTCTCCTTACCCCCCAAATACGAAGCGGCGGAAGTTCGAGGGTTGAAGGGACCATCCAATACGGTTTCAGGCGCTGTCGGGCGGGGGGCGGAGGGTGAGGAGAGGTTTGTTAAGAGGCCACGGGGGGGGGGGGTGAAGGACGGGAGGAGGGGATCGGAGGGAAGCAAGAGCGAAGTGAAAACTAATTACCCCCAAATCGCCCCGGGGGAGGGGTAAGAAGGGAACTTCCTCACCCGCCTATCTCTCCCCTTCTGGGCATCTCCTGGGTGCCCGGTGATCAGATGTTTTCTAACTCCAGGATTTTTTTCAAAATTAAGAGGGCAAAAAAATCGTTTTCAATTATCAAAAAAACGTTCTTGAAGTATTTAAAAATATATTGATACCACCCTTTCACACTTAAGTTTTTTAAAGAAATAAAACGTTCTTCAAAAACGCAAAAATATTCTAATGTATGCGCCGGGTAATTTCAGTGGAATGTTACACGGGAGGAACTTTTGGTTCCAGATGTTCCGAGACCGAGTAGCCTTCGACATGATCCCCCGGGGAAAATTGAAGTTGAGACTAAAGTCTGTTAAAATCGTTAAGGGAAAAGATGGGACGGAATCAAAAGGCAATAATTAATTCCATGAGTTCCAACAATATAGTGTGGTCTTTCCAGAGTGTATTTAAATCAAGTGTGATACACCACTTACTTTAAAGTATTCAAGACAATATTAGATTATTAACTGACAAAAAAGTAATAAGTTGAGAAACAACGTCCAAGAAATTTAGGATTACTTTCACCGGATTTAGTTACAAGTAGAGAGATGTAAAACAAAACGTTCTACTTAATTCTCCACAAGCACACGGTGAGCTTCTCTGGTAGGTATAGGATGAAAAACGATACAGTATGTGAAATGGACAAAACTGAATATACAATCGTTTGATTAATTAATTTTTTTCATTTTTTCCCCATACGTCCCTAAAAACATCAGAACTGTTATAGCGACTAGAGAACAAGTAATAAAAATGGAATAGTAAAAATATGGAGAACCCGTTTTTTTTACATAATCTCTCATCAAATTTTTCAATAAGTACTTCGATTGGTATCATCTAAACTTCTACCACATGGTTAAATGTTTTTAGTGTTTACACAGACTGGCTATTCCTTTTAGAAAAATAAAAATAACAGAAAGAAATACGGGAACACATTCACGTGAAAATATCTTCAATCTCACTAATAAAAAGATTTTCCAAGTATATTTTATTCTGACAATTATCTCTACGAACATTCATCCCTACAAAAGCAATTATTGGATTTCCTATACTCAAAGAGCATTCCTCTGACCGACTCGTATTGATTTTCAACAGTTGCCGCGAAAAGTCCACAGTTGTGCCGTGAGGTTTTTAAACACAAATTAATTGAGAAATTATTTTTTAAATGGTCCACGATAAAAATAAATCTAGGGGACAGTTAATAGCAAATTAAGTCACATAGAAACATTAAAAATAAAGAAAAAAATGGAAAAATAGAGTAGTTTGAATATGCCGAGGAATTTTGCCAACTATTTTGTGTGCCGCGGGATGAAGAAGGTTGAAAATCGCTTCTCTAATAATAACACCCCCTCACTATTCTGGGTGATATACGATGCGGATATAACGAAAGATTCATCAACACTGATAGATTAAAAATACCTCAGTAATCTTTCTGCCACGCTAGAAAACAAATCAATAGTACTTCGGTATAAAGCGATCGCTGAGGGTATTCAAAAGCAATTTTGTGATAACATTTAATGATGAAATTGCAATATTGGCCCTACTGGCGACTCAATACCCCATGCCATACGCCCGAGTCGATTTTCATTTTAATCTACGGATGTAAACAATTGAAATTTTTTATAGATAGCTGTCTTTCCTATTCAAAATGCTTCATAAAAATATTCATAATTCCCTACAGAATCATAATTAAGAACTTCTGTTTTAACATATCGTGCCATACGACGGTAGCTTTTTTTATGTTATTATGTTCGAATTCCAGATGAAAACGGAGGCTAGTATCAGATATGATGTGGTGGAACTATTTCACAATGATTATAAATAATGTTGCAGTTTTCCTATTCCCGGATTATTTATTACCATTCTCACATAGCTCATTGCGCCGACATCCGTTCCTACTTCTCGTAGTTCACCCTGGGTCTCCCTTTTTAATACATTTTCTCCATGTTTCCTTTGATTATAATCTTCAAGAAACTAGCATGCCTCAGGATATGGGTAAATGATTGCCCTCATCTTCTGTCAAGTGTCTTTAAACTCTACTCTCCGCAATACTTCTCCTTTTGTTTCTCTGTCTGCCAATTTTATTTTCATCACTTTCTACAGCACCACATTTACATTACCTCCAATCTTATTTTCTCTGCGGCCCCCATCGTCCACATCTCGCTTCCGTAGAAAAATATGGTTCATTTAATTTTTTCACGAGTCGCGTTCTCATGTTTATTCTAGTACTGACAATTTGACAATACTCTTAGCAGTTGCTTCTGATACAAAGCCTTCCTAGACATTCCTATTCTTCATGCGATATCAATTTCGCTTTTTCCATTACTACTGATCCTGCTGCCTAAATAACAAAACTCTTCCACTCGTTCTATTATATCTTTCGCAAGTATTACTTGGAGATTAAATAATTAAAGATATAAATGCTTCCATCCCCAGGTTTTCCAGGAAAATCCAAGTGGATACTTTGAAATGTCTAAAGGTCCTATAACTAAACAACGTCCAGTCCTTTCCTCCTTATCGTCGTCCAGTCCCTATTTTTTTTACAAAGTTATGAATGACACTCTCCGCCAACACTCCCACCCTTTCATCATCCCCTGCCGCACTCGTATGCATGATTCTCCTTTCAGTTTTCCTTCATTTTTCCCTCTACCGCACGTTATAACTCTCACTCCATCAAAAGTCGCCTCCCCAACTAGCTCTCATTTCCTCGCCCTTCAGCCTTCTATCCAGGAGCTCCTCCTGCCTGCGTTTTTCCCAGCTTTTATATTCATGCAACCTCGATTTATATTACTATTATTAAGTAATCTACCGGTTAGGATAGGTTTTGGATGGACATTACGATTAATGTAACGAATTTACCCTTCTTCTTCTTTCACTAATTCTCTCATGTTCCTTTTTCTTTTGGTTCAACTCTATTATTCTTCCAACGCTTGAAGTCTCCGTCCTGATAGTAACCCACTAGTAATCGCGTTGTTTTTACTATCATCAAACATCCTATTCTTAAATTAGTGTCCAAAGCAATTTAATACTTGTAACAATTTCTCTGCACATGTCCTCTGATTTTCTCTGGAATACTATCATAGGGGGAAGTGTAAAAGAAAAAGAGGTATGTTGAACCCTGGAGAAGTGGAAGGAGGTAAATATATATGTAATTACCTCAAAAAATTTAGTATTTCAGGCATTTGAAAATTCAAAAGAAACGAGACAACTCTCTGTAAAAACGTATACTAAGGGGCATGCTTACAATTCGAAAATATAATCTCATCGCTTGGGATTAAATATCACACAGATTTCGCAAATTCCATTGAAATATTGTTTACTAACTCTAATCATGGTAAGGAGCATGTGAAATCATTGCGTCATTTTACTTGAAAAATGTAGGGTGGAAAGCCTCAGTCAACTTTTGCAAGCACTTACGCTACAACAGGACATGTATTCGGTGTTTTTTTCCAACGAAATCTTCTTTTCCAACTCGTAACATGGTAAGAAGCATCTGAAATCACTGCATCTTTTTTTTAGAAACTGTAGGATGAATATCCTTAGCCAAAGTTTTCAAGTATAGAGGTACGCTACAAGAAGAAACATAAGATACTCGGCATTAGTTCGTGAACGTCATAAAACACATGGACCCATAGATGAGTACGTCGACAAACCAGTGGACAGATAAAAGAAATATTCGACCCTTACCAACTCTGCACATATTATAACAATACCAAAAATTCAGAAATAAAGTAAGGAGTAAACTGCTGGTTTTGATTTTTACCGCCTTCGACAAGTTACAAATACAAACAGTTTCAAAATCAATCAGCGCTATCAACAGTTGTCGATACGAATGTTGATTTTTGATAAGAAAAAAAAATGTTTGACGAAATGATGGTCAACCAATCATTTCGCTCGTGAAATAATTCATCAAATACTTGAAAAGACACAATGGTAACTACAAGAGCAAATCAAAATATTTAATCTGCAGAAAAAAACAGCGAATAACTAGAACAGAAAAATAATGCATGAGCCCTATAAATGATGAAAGAAGGCACTTTGCTTTTCCACACAGAATTTTTTTTATGACGGCCTAGGTTCCGTTACAAAGTAACAACTTCAGGAACACTGTAACGAAACCTAGGTCGTAATAAAAAAAATTCCATGTGAAAAAGCCAAGTCTTCTTTCATCATGAATGATTTCCATCATGTTACGCCTGCAACTGTATCATTTATTGAGCTCTATAAAATTGAATTTTATGGCCATTTATAAATGGAAGTAAACGAAAACTAAAACACATGCAGGTTATTGGCAATTATACAATTTCACGTCAATTTTTTCAACTCACATTTACTTTTGATGATAAAAATGGGGATCAAAAAAATTGAAATTTAAGATATTCATGTAAATAAGGAAGACATCAATACTACCTTGATCAAAACGTTCCCGGAATAACCACCGTGTGGCGCTCCCATCGTTCCGATTTGAGTTCTGTTTTTTTTGTTAAATTGGTACATCTGTTGTTGATATTCCCTTTAAATCTTAGTGTCATAACTTGACATTTGCAAAAGTTACGGTCGGTTTTCGGTATGTCCATCAGTGCTTCCTGCGATTTTTCCATTACTTCCTCTCGGCTGCTAAAACGCGTTCCCCGTAATGGTTTTTTAACTCGATTGAACAGAAAGAAGTCACAGGGAGCCAAATCAGGTGAATTCGGTGGCTGTTGGATGGTATTTGTTGCATTTTTCGTCAAAAAATTACGAATAATGATAGCACTGTGCGACGGTGCGTTATCATGGTGCAAAATCCACGAGTTTTCTGCCCACATTTCTGGTCTCTTTCGGCGAATTGCTTCACGCAAACGTCTCATAACGCCCAAATAATACTCTTTGTTTACTGTCTGGCCTTCTGGCAAAAATTCATGATGCACTACACCGTTGTAATCCATGAAAACCGTCAGCATTGCCTTCTTTTTTGACTGAAAACGACGTGGTTTTTTTGGTCTCGGCTCATTTGGTGAACGCCATTCACTTGCCTGATGTCTGGATTGCGTGTCGTACTCATAAACCCACGTCTCGTCTCCAGTAATGATCCTTTTGATGAATGTGGGATCGGATTCAGCCTCGCAAATCATGTCTTTTGCGACGTCAACACGGTCTCTTTTTTGCATGAAATTGAGGTCTTTTGGAACCAACTTTGCTGCTACACGACGGAAACCCAAATCATTAACCACAATGTCTTGGGCGGATCCATAGGCAATGTTCAAGTCCTCCGCTATTTCTCTGATGGTTAATTTGCGGTTATTGACCAACATTTCTTTTACTTTATCAATTTTTTCACCGACTTTCGATGTCGATGGTCTGCCACTGCGTTCATCATCTTCGATTGACTCACGACCACTTCTGAACCGCTCGTGCCACTGGTAAACGACCGTTTTTTTTAGAGAATCGTTGCCGAAACACTTTTCCAACATTTCCAACGTCCGTGCGCCACTAAATCCGTTTTTTACGCAAAATTTAATACAAGTTCGTTGTTGCAAATTGAAATCCATTTCTGAAATTGTAAAAAATCGCCAACACACACAGAGATAGATGTACTCTTGGCTACGTAACTTTTGCAAATGTCAAGTTATGACACTAAGATTTAAAGGGAATATCAACAACAGATGTACCAATTTAACAAAAAAAAACAGAACTCAAATCGGAACGATGGGAGCGCCACACGGTGGTTATTCCGGGAACTTTTTGATCAAGGTAGTATATTCCAGTTCACCGAAGTTTTAGCACTGACAGAGAAAGACTTGAAAGATTTCTTCGGCGCGATGGATCAAATAATTGATGAATTTAAGATAAAAAAACAATAGGAGCACGACTAAATTCCTAGTGTGTGACAAGCTAAGGGCAAATATCGCATTGCAAGGAGAGACACTGGAGCTAGTGGAGTCGTTCTTTGGAAGTAGTGTAGCGCGCATATGCGTATGACGTTCGGAATTACGCTTTACCTAAGACGGCATTTTTCAAGAATAAAAACTAGTGGAAAATAATATATGTAGAACTATCAGAAATGAACCAAAAACGGATATGATAAACTTGACGGACATTTGTAGCAAAGTAGAAGAAGAAAACAGAAGGAGGTCCTTCGAGGAAAACCTAAATGTAGACAGTCTTCCAGTGGAATAAACACGTAAACCAAATAACAAAAGAAGCAAGAAAACAGCTAGAGACTGCATGAGAAACACTTATCACTGCATGAGAAAGAATGGGCGTTGATAACCAGTGTAAAGATTGTCGGACTACTGGCCAAAAGGCCCGGGTTCAATTCCGAGCGATGCCCCTGCCGGGTGACGCCCCCGGTCCTACCCCAACTGTTCCACTTTCGGGCATCGGATCTTTTAAACTATGTAGGTATGAGGAGGGATCCACCCAGAACCATCTTAACCAACCTTTGAATATATTACTGTGAATTTAATTTTGATAAAGGGGAGCATGGAGGGCTGAGGTCAACCAAAATTTCTACTGAAAGGGCATTAAACCGTGTAACGCTATTACTATATCGATGAATACATGTTTATAAATAAATTCCCACACAAAGCATATTCGAAAAGTAAGTATATCGTACTCGTATGTATCGATGCAAAGCATTTAATCGATTAAACAAAATTAAGTGATGGAAGTAGCAACTTACCTTTACTGCTCACGGTAAAATTAATTTGAAAAAATGGAAGTAGCAAGTTATCTACGTGTATACTGCTCGCAGTACGAGAACTTTGAAAAAATCTCAAGATGCACGCGAGTTCATCTCAAGCTGATATCCTCTGGAGGCTGATATTGGGAGCGTTTACTTGTATGCATTCATGTATGGTTATGCATTAAAGCAGACCATCAAGTGTGAAGGAGTCCCTCTTTCACCATACTAGGAAGATTTCTAGTGGTAAGTGGACAAAAAAGTATAATTCCACAAATTTAATTGAATTTAGAGTGTATAGAGACACCCGGAGTTGAAGTACAAAATGAGTATTCTATGGAATAATTAATATTTGGTCGGAGTTGGCTCAGGGAACATGTAGACAATGGTTCGGAGGGAAGCGGGAAGTATTGCGGAACAATTTTTGTCGTGGCTAGAGATTATTAGCGTCAGTTTTCATGGCAGCGTTCTTGAATATTCCCCGTTAAAGTACGTACATGCAAGACAATAAGGTGTATAATGTGGAATTTTTAATGATAAATGTACTCACAGTTTCAATGTCATAGAAGTTTTCCTTCATTATCAAGCCATCAAGCTTGCCCAGACTTATCTAACGCCGCCCGTAATATTCCAAGCAGATTCACTGATTACTGATGGCACCCTTGCAGCATCTGGAGTGCTTTTCAAATCAGATCGATACGAACTCGGGGACAAAATTCCAGAGGCGAGGACCACTGGAACAATTAATTTCAAGCACGAAATATAATTGAAATGAGCAACTGAAGGCACATTCCAAACGACATTTCCTCATTTACGTCATTATGCGCATTTAATTGCCAACAGAGTGAGAAATAATTCGAGAGCAGGAGGAAATTCTAAAAAGAATTTCAACTGAGCTTGGGTTATCGACTTCTCTGAAATTTATTCATGGCCTAACTTTTAATGCCCCGGAGTGCGTCGAGTGGTTTCATAAATATTTTATTGATGTTCGAAATTCAATAGAAAAAACATAACATCTGAGGACTTAGAATCACAATATTTTTATTTACCATTGAGGTGAAAACAGCCTCCATTTCTCCTCTGTTCTTATTTAAATGTAATTTAAAGGTTACATGCAAATGTGAGTAACAAAAAAATCGCCAATTTCAAGCTTAACCATAGGGAACTTATCTATTACGGAAAAAAATTTGCAACTTCGTCAATTCGACATGATGTTTAACCAGAGGTGTCACGCAGAAACGAACCCGGACCCTCCGGTCAGCAGCCAATCGTCCTACCAACTGAACTACCAAGTCCCTTCATTTTATAATATATTGAAAATTAACGGAACTTTATCACATAAATGGAAGATAAAATACACGGAAAATATTTATTAGCCAATTCGCCTATTTATGTTGAGGTTAATTAAAGGAATACATTAGACTTGTTTTTCTAGTGTTAATCCGGTGACATGCCGGCAAGCAGTCATAGGGGGGAAATAAATGGTGTATACGTTCAGTCAGACGCAATTATTGCGAACGTGCACGGAAGAAAGTACACGATAGTGATTGGGGATTGGAATGCGGTGTTACACGAAAAGAGAGACGGAAGTGAATTATGAGAGTGCGGTCCAGTATAAATAAATGACCGCGTGGATAATCCTGTGGAGTTTTGCACGAGAAAGAGAGAAAGGGCGTAATTATACCTATCCCTAGGTCAAACACCAGATAGACGAGTACATGTACGTAGAAAATTCCGGGATAATCAGGAAGATAACAGTGAGACTATATTATGGATAGATATACATAAATGTTCCATTATGAAAGTAATGCGAATGATTTTATTGTGACGTGACTATCGATGGCAACGCGATAAAACTGGTCAGAAAATGTGGTGGGGGGTCTGCCCTTTCAACGCAGCTGGTCGTCAGTTTGCTCCAAGCAGTCTGAGTGGCTATATGTGCCTCCACGTTGTGTTTTTCAACTTCATAACAAGGCGCGATGGAGCGTTCGCTTGAATAACGCTACGCCATCCAGTTTTGGGTGCAGCTTTGAAAGAATGCAACCGAAACATTCCAGATGCTTCTAGAGACCTTCAAGGACGACTGAATTCCAAGGTCACAGTCCGGGAGGTGGCACAAGGCGTTCAAGGAGGGCCGGGAGGAGGTCGCCGACGAACCCCATTCTTGACGCCCAGCAACGGTCAGAACCGACGAAAACGTGAACCGTGTGCGCCAATTTCTGCATTCCGACCGACGTTTGAGCATCTAGCAAATTGCTGACAACTTACAAATGTCTACATTTGCGATACATGGGATGGCGACCGAGGATCTGTAAATGTGCAAGGTCTGTGCAAAGCTTGGGCCGAAAGTGTTGGCGGAGGACCAGAAAGAACTTCGAGTTTCGCGCTGTCAAGAATTGTTGGATTTGATTCAAAATGCGCCGGACTTTCTTAACTCTGTCATAACCCGAGACGAATCCTGGACGTTCGAGTACTTTCCAAAATCGAAAAGTAGAGCAGCGAGTAGCATACAAAATTATTCTCCCGCCCCAATAAAGTGCGAATGAGCAAGTCTCGCATCAAAAAGATGCTCATTGTCTTCTTTGACGCCCGAGAATACGTCCATTTTGAGTTTGTAACTCAGAAATAAGCTTTCAACATAGTCTTTTACCTGGAGGAGCTCAAGAGATTGAAACGCTGGCTCGTGCGCGTGAGGGCTGATATCAAAGACACGGTCAAGATCCACCATGACAACGCCCCCACGCACACGTCCTTCATCGTTACCAACTGCCTGGCCCGGAGCACCATTAGTAGTCCCACATTCCCCTTTGAGTCCCGAATTGGGTCCGTGCGATTTTATTTTTGGTTCCCCGACAGAAGAGAGAGCTGAAAGGAAAGCATTGGGAGACCGTGGAAAACGTTCAAAAGCATGTTACAACGTTCCTAGGAGACATTCCCGTCGAGGAGTTTTAGGGTGCCTTCCTGGATTGGTAGACAAGTCTCCGCAAGTGTATTGAAGCACGGGGAGAGTATTTTGAAGAATTTTAAGCATTCGTACCAGTACGATCAATAAATCTATTTACCAGAGAATGCGCGTTACTTTTATAGAGGACCTTGTAGATTTAGAAATAGCGTGATGAACCCACATAGGTTCCCGGGAGCCAGATGTGAATTTGGATCGCAATTTAGCGATCATGAAGTGTAATGCTAAATGTAAAAGAATAAGGAGTGGTATGCATTAAATAACATGGAACATAGGAGGTAACTGGAGCGCAGAATAACCAGAAGGTAGTTGGTAAATTATCGAGCGAAGGTAAGGTGACGGGTACAATAGAAGAAAGGAAGGAATATCTCAAACAAAGAATAAAGAAACCTACGTATGTTACCATGGGAAAGGTAAACATAAAAAGGATTAGGAAGCGTTGGATTACGGGAGAAACGATGACGAAGATTATTAAAAGAAAATTTAGGTCCGGTTTTATAATGTCTCGTTGTATTCAATCGTAAGTAAAGGTGAAAGTTAACTTCTCGTAGAGATTACCACCAAATCCGATTTTTTTAACAAATAAGATTACTCATTACCCTCATGAATGAATGCGAGCGTTGTACCCGTTTCTTTAGTTGTTGAACTGTTTAACGGTCGATTTAAACTTAAAAGTGGACATAAAACTGAGTTTTGACCTTAATCGGAGATTAAAGTAAACCTACAGTTAAACGAGACATTATGTTTGGCGAAATTCTCCTTAAGTCTAGGTTAAAACTGCTCAATTCAAGTTTTTCAAACGATGTTTCCCCATTCGTTGTTTTTGTCGGATAGCAATGGCTCAATAAGAGCTGCCCCGCTCCTGCTTGATTGAAAAAAAGATTAGGCACTAACTATTGGTAAATTCGATCAACTCATCTATGTAAAACCTCTCAAGCAGCAAAACCTGATGATTAATTTCCATGTCGCTGTCCCCGTTCCTCCTCCCCTCATCTCATAAGGCAAGTTCACAGTGCGGAAATGCCATTGGGTCTCGAGATAAACATTCTTCGCGTTCTGCTTCCATTGATCAGATTTCAACTCTCTGTGTTATCGGGTCATGAATCGGGGAATGAAGTTTCAAACTGGCCGTTTGACTGATGCCAAAGTGACATGCGGAGTTAGGACGCTCCAGACTATCTGATCCATATCTATCTGATCTATCTGATGAGCTAAGAGCAACAAGCCAGTCTCATAATTCTCTCTTACTTGGGCATAGCGTAGCCAATAGCAGAAGTCAATCACAGTAACTTCCTCTCTCTCTATCTCTCTAACGTGATGGCAAACTTGGAGAGTTCAAATTCATTAGTTATTATGGTCTATCTCCCATCCACCGTGTGCCATTTCATTTCAAATTAATATTACATCTTGCTATTGATTGGCAGACCAGGAGACAGGATCTAAATGTTGGTGAATACTACCTTGATCAAAAAGTTCCCGGAATAACCACCGTGTGGCGCTCCCATCGTTCCGATTTGAGTTCTGTTTTTTTTGTTAAATTGGTACATCTGTTGTTGATATTCCCTTTAAATCTTAGATCACTATCTTCCTTTGTATGTAAGGAATTTCCCTTCTAATTTCCTGGCAGTGTTCTCACCTTCCCGCATGATGCACCAATTTCACCCTTCCTTTGTAAACTTCCCGTATCCTGGCGCTGTTTCTTCCACCACGCTTCTTTTGCTCTATTTGTCTCCCGCCTAAGGTATTATTCAACTCCTTATAATTCCTTCAACCCAACTCCTAGTCTACATTCTTCCATTTCCTCATTTATTTTATTTTAATTATCATCTCTACCGTAATCCATGGTTTCCTTGTCCTTTTCCTATATACTGTTCCTATTGTATTGTTTGCGGCTTTCGATATCCATTTTTCCTCTGTAGTACCCAGCACCCTGTCCTTCCTCGTGAATTTCTCTACAGCCTCCTGAAACTCCTTCCTTGCCGATCCGGTTTATGCTTCTTGTTCTATTCCCAGAACAATTACGAGTATTCCTGTTGTACCTTCCACCACCTGAAGTTTGTAGTCCAAGGAGAGGTAATAGATTTTCGAGGATGGATAAAATATTTCGGTGACGAAATGGAAGGAATGCCCCGAAATGTTTCCTGCTTTCAAAATCTAACAAGTAATGATTTATAAATTGAAATTGAATGACAAATAATAATTTAAAAGGAAATTTATTTCGTTAATTTTTGTTTTTATTCGACTTTTGACAGGATAGTCTAAATGAGTTAGGCCTGTGAGGAAGAGAGTGTTCGATCAAATCTATGTTTGTCGAGGCCACTTGTTGAAAAATAACTCCGGCTATGAAATAAACCCTAAAGTCATATTTATCCCCACTCAAAACCAAACTTCAGGCTGTCTACCGTAGATGAATCGGAAGAATTTCTATTTCAGCAATGAAGCATGCTTCTCCGTAGTCTTTTAGCACTGAAAATCACAGCAGCAAAAAGGGAAATTTCAAAGCATTGGACAATATGTTGTCATAGGAGAGTGATGTAGTTCAAATAAATGAATTAAGGGAGGTAATACGCATGTAAAATTAAATGAGGGTTTTTCTGTATGTTGGGAGCCAAGTTGTGTCTTGCTAAGCGAAGATTAGAAACGTAGAGGTGTTATGTATAGTATGTGTCCAAACAAACCCTACGTCAAACGGTTGATTACCAAATTAAAATAAGAGATTGTGCAACGGATATTTCCAGATAAATACGTCTCTGTCACGATGATAGAAATGAGGCATAGGCTCAAGTGATCCGGTCATAATTAATTAAAGGTAAACACAACGAATTTAGGCATGTAAGATTCGATTGCGAAAAAAATAATTAAGAACTGTTATATTTGTACTACTGGAATCGACAGACCA
Organism: Hetaerina americana; assembly: GCF_022747635.1. Lineage (NCBI taxonomy): Eukaryota > Metazoa > Arthropoda > Insecta > Odonata > Calopterygidae > Hetaerina > Hetaerina americana. The sequence goes on from NW_027286874.1 coordinate 73,118,651, forward strand.
ACAAACGCAATTAATTAAAATATCTCAAATACAGGCTTAATTAAATACTAAAAGGATAACTAAAAATGCAATGTTCCGCGATTAAATAAACAAAACTTGCAAGAGAATTGATTCCAGTGAGAATTTTCACGTAAGAAAACCCCAATTTTGCATGTGTCCATTTTAGAATGCAGGGCAAAAAAAACAGAACGCTAGTTTTATCTTTAGCATTTTGATTTACATAACCCAAAGAACAATTTCACTAATCCCTTTATCCAATAATTTTCCAGAGCCAATGTTTCAAACTCAGTGCTCTTCTGGGCACACAACTCTACATGAAGTAATCACAATTTACTAATATCATCAAACTGATAATACAGAGTTATAAAAATCAATCATGTATAAAGTATGATTATTTAAGTTACAATTGAAGAATATTTTATTGTTAAGAGGGTGGCAAGCCGTGTGTTGTTAGGAGAGACTAAGAAATATAGTGCGGTTTAGTTCGTGCACATCCAAAACCTACATTAAACTGTAGGCTACCAAATAATGATATTTCAATCAATGAAATTTAATAAAAATGTGAAATAATATGGTAAAATTAAAGATTCAATCATCTCATCATAAATTACGATGCTTACCAACCCTGATTTTTCCGCCATATAATGTTACGTTTTACCTACAATTATTCACAAAGCGAAAGGATACTGCCCCAAACTGTCACTCGCGTTGCTTCTTCCGGATTACGTTCACTCATAAAAATATTAATTATCACACTTGATACTGGACTTTGTAAGATAAAAATATTACCTGCAACTGAAGAGCTGAATAAATGGTTTCGTAAAACAATACAGAGAAAATCCTCTAGTTAAAGAGAGTTGTTATTTAGACTCAATAGCTCTAACCTTGGTATTTTCCAAGGAATTGGAAAAAGCGAGAATTCTTTAGTTACGGAGTCAATTAAAACACACGAAATAGTCACTCGATTTATTAACTGGACTACTAATTCTGTGAAATATTGAAAAGCAAAAAATTATTAATAGAAATAAAAATCAAGAAATGGAGGCCACTCGATGCAAGACTAGTACGTGCAATAATTAAATAAAATCGCGAAATTTAATGCTGGCATCAAGGATTTATTCTCATCACATAATTTTAGGTGAAACAGTAAAGGAATATTCAAGTTGAAAAAAACTTCTGCGCCAACCGCCATAAGTAATCCTTTTCCTCATGTACAAATCACTGATACAACTGAAGAAAACCTGAGAGACATATTTTAACTACACCCTCACAAAACTTTTACCGCCTTTTCTTCCAAGTTACATGATGTAGACGTTAAATTTCCCTTAAACACTGATGTTCAAGCTCCCCCTGCCTAATGAATCTGCGGCAGATTGCGCATAATCACATTACGTAGCTTGCATATGACATATCACTTCAAGCTCCACTCTATTCAAAACAAGTATCGGTAGAGTTAAGCCTATAAAAGAGAATGAGAGTGGACACAATACCTTAATTAGACAAAATACCTTGAATATGGAGTAGAAACGGCGAAGCAAATGAAATCAAACATTTTAAGGGTAAAATTAACACGATTTTTTGGTGTTTTCAATTCAATGGTGAACGACCACAGAGGAAACTTTTTGTTCAGACTTTCTGGGCCTATGCGGTCGTGACGTGAACTGCTAAATGAAAGCACCATTTAATCAGTAATTTTAAAAATGGATTAAACATTATTGTTAGCCATGGATAAAAAATGAAAAGATTTCCTGAATGAAGAGTGAATTAAATATTTAGTCTTCAAGGAATCATACAAAATATCCGTGCTTCATCTTGACACACCTGCACCAATAGCTTCCCTTATCAGCTGTCTACCGTGGCCGTTTCCGATTAATATGGCTTCTCGAGTATCTCGAGATTTTTCCTCCACCCCATGAGTTCCAAGAGAAAAAAAAATAAAGTTCAGCAGTTCGATTTTCTTGGTTTTACCCTTTTCTAAATATCTTATTGATAACACAAGTGACAATCACAAATTTATGCCAAAGTTACAAAGGTATGCTTGGCCTCACATTCTTCTCTAATAAAGTTCTGTTTGCTATTTATGACCTTAACAAATATCTTCCCAACTATGCCCATTGCGCCCAAAAATCAAGTAGAGATAATAAAGCGGGCACAAAAGAAAAAACCAAGTATACAGGAAGAAGTATGCATGTAAAAATGAGGCTAAGTTTGACTAACAGAAAAGAACATAATTAAGTTCATTTTTTGTGATAAAGGAAAATTTTAACTAGACCTATCCAAATGTAATATTGGCACCGATTTAAATGTAAAAATCTACTTTTATATTGTTGATTCACTTTCAAAGATTTAAAAATTGAGAATTTACTCAGTCTAAGAAAGATTTTGTAAAATCATACAAAAATCTTGTCCTCCTTCAAGCGACCAACTATGAGTATGCCAAGACGCCGGTCTGGAAGGTTTTAGTATGAATTTATACACGGCTATCCTAAAGCGATCGAAATAAACAATTGATAATGGGTAAATGATATTTAATAAGAGTGAAATACCTGCAAAATAAATAGCGTTGACTCTCCGTCACCAAATAAAGATTTACCAGCAAACGACAATTTTCCGGTAGATCGACTTGTTAACCGTCAATGGAAAATGTTGAACACTTCCTCGGCTACCGCCAGGATTCTATTAGATGAAGTACCCACAGAAAACGGTATACTTCCCGATTACTAATAGGAGCGTAATCACTGAATTTAGACGAAATAATTCCAGAGAGCACACGTATGGACAAGCTAACCCGACACAAGAAAGATAGCGATCAAATCCGAACTGACCGCCTACATCCAACGCCAACTCGACCGAAGAAAAAAACGTCTCTTATGATTGGCCAACCTCCGAGTATGGAGCGAACAAGACGCCTAAGACAACCAATCACAAAGGATGTAATTCACTACAAAAGAACCAATCCCACAATCCCTTCCCAAGAAGCTATCCCATGTTCCTCCACTTCCCAAGGCGTTCCTCTGCTACTCCAACTTCCATGTTTATCTTTTCCCTAAACCTGTCACCGCTGTGTCCCTCTGGCTTCATCGGTGAGGGCAAAATGAGTATCATCTTACTTAGTTCCTGGTAATCCAGAAGCGTTTTTTCACCTCCGCAGCTGTGCCGGATGAGGGAAATTATTGAATAACGACCGAAAAAAATGGATTGCTGCTTTCGATGATCACAATAAGTTCAATCAAAGAAAGACAAACCCAAGCTCCCGTATATATTTTCGATTCAAAAATAAAAATTTAAAGCTGCACTCGAAAACATTAATTTTTTGCGTGATGTAGACGGTCATGTGCATGCGTTAGCATTCATCGATTTTATGAATATGTTCAAATATTCATATTCATGTGTTCGTCTCAATTCATGCATTAACGGATGCACCATGCACCACACGCCTCTGCGACGGCTTGTGTGGTATTACGCAGATTTAAGCATGTGGTTGCATATGTAAAAACCAAATGGAAGAACAGAACGATAGAAAATCTACCATTAGCACGCACCACCACATTGTGACCAGAAACTGAATTTTAACAATTTGTGTTTAGAGAGGCGTTTTAGAAATTAAGATCAATTAGATAATGCGTATATTTTTGTAAAAATACTCTTGACTCCGTCAAGGACCGGAGATAGCGGCACGGTCATTCTCTTCAACTGCGTTTAGATTAATAGCTCAAAAATGTGTTTGACTTCTTTTAAGACAAAAACAAACATAACCTCGATTCATATTTGAACTCCCTTCTAATCAAATAGGCCGACAGTGTACATCAATTATAGTCGTGAACTAAGTGGAGATCATCACTGGCTGGTAAGTAAGCTGCCTCGATGTGGGGTGAGACCGAAGTGTCGATCATGGAAACCACTTCGACTGTACATGAGGGTTTCCAGATTCATAGAATGTAAGCGGTGAATAGACAAAAATTGAAATCGCTTTTGTGGTGGTACTCAAAAGTTAGATTTACCATCTAATCTTTCCAACTTACTATCCGAATTATCCCAATAGATGAAGAAGGACAATGTAGAGTAGGTTGCTGGATTGTGTCTAAATGAATATATATATATATATATATATATATATATATATATATATATATATATATATATATATATATATATATATATATATATATATTCATTTAGACAGTCGTTAGAAAGTATATATACACTCGTGAAACTCGATCTGCGGACACTCCTCTCTCAATACTCAATCAGCAGAAGAATGATTCATTCTTCTGATCGTCCGGGAGTTTCACTTAAGTCTTTGTATGTTCTTTTGGTGACTGACTAAATGAACTGATTTAAGTGGCCGTAGGGGTTAAATGCTCATTATTAATGTGCTTGCGTGTATCCCTTCAATTAATAGGAATGTCATAACATTCCATTTTATCACCACAATTATTAACACTAAGGTTGGTTTAATAGGCGACGGTAGAGCTCACCTAATAATAAACACAACTACGTGTGAAATTCATCAGGGTAAGAGGGCTAGTTCCGTTTTACCAAGCAATGGGTAATTTTAATTAATTCTGCATTTTGGTATATTTACCCCTTACCAGAAAATGCAATAACTTACCCCTAAGAACAAATTAAATACTTATTTACTGAAAATAACCTTTGCTGAAATTTCCGGAGGAATTAGTTGACATACCTGTATATTCACGAGTAAGCATCATTTATGAGAAGAGGGGAATTTTAATGATTGAAATGCAGCAATAGTAGCATTTTGTTAAGTCTCTCGCAACCATTTCGCGTTGGTTTAATATCGTTTTCCAATAATCATCATTACCAACTGGTCGGGTATGATGCCCTCTCATTGGTCCAATGATCCGGAACAGCATTTGACAAAGCATCCACGACTAATGTCGTGAAAGGATTGTTAATTTTGAACAGTTTTTTTATTCGAATGTTACTATAGAGGGAAAAATATGTTATAGCGAAGGAAGCGCATCATGGATCTATTCCAGCCCCGAAGAAATGGTTCTTCGGGAGAAAAAAGTTAAAGAGGAGAATTAAACCAGCCATTAACACATCAAGAGCAAGCTGGCCCCACCAACTCCGTCTCCTCTAATTAACTGGCGACACCGACGCATTGCCGCCTTCCTACTCTCCTAAAACACTCTAAACGACCCTTCGAAGGGTCGTTGAAAGGCCCAATACACACTTCTTTCCCCCGCTCCTCCTCCTATAGTTCTCCCAATTAATTGCTTCCACTCCCCCAAATAAGGCTGGGGGGACAAAGGCAGGCTACCTTGTTCTTAGGTTAAGGATAATGGTCCCGAAGGGGGGGGGAGGGTTTCCTTTGTCCACGGCGAGGACGCAATGAAGGGAAGAGAGAAACCCTCGGTCCCGGAAAACATCATTTTCGCCATCTCCTTTCCGATTCCCCTAGCACTTCCGCTTGAGTGGAAGTGTCGTTGGGAACCGAGTAGTCGCCAGGAAACCCTTCCGATATCCTACTGATGATCAGCTTAACGATCAACGAGTAATTATAGTGATTCTATTGATACATTTAGGAACTACACTCTGTCACTCAGACTTAAGGGAAACAATTCGAACGCGATGATTTTTTTTACGGCCGGTGTCGATTTCCTTGGATCAACAATGGTTTCATGGAAAATTAATTACATTTACGCAATGCCCGCGTAAGGTAGGAACGGTTAAAATAAAATGAGCGTTCAGATAGCGTCTTGAGACTTCAAGATTAAAGAAATATTGCTTTCAAGAAATCCTTGACAACCAATAATGGTACCTATGAATTTCTATTAAAGACCTAGACCTATATGGATGCGCTAAGGTAGATGAAACATTCGGATTATTAATATGAATATATTCAATTAAAGTCCATGCATCTTTTCGGAAAAGGAATCCTTCGAAGATTACATGATCAACTGCATTTTAACTTTCAGTCCTGGTCCTGAAACATAATATTCGTGTAATTTTTCACTTTTTATTTATCGATCCGATCGATGTTAATTCCGAATTATACCCGTGCAGAAAAAATCCAAAGTTGACTCATGTTTTCACACCGAATGTCATGAATGATTGATAGCAAATTTGTGGACCTTAGCGCCGGGGTAGACCAAACTAAGCGAAAGTGAAAATTACGTAAAAAATATTACCTGATGCAGCGATACAAATGATCACAAAGTAGCCCATTATTTTCCCACGCGTTAACCGTCCAATCCACAATAACACCAATATCCTATTTTTAACGCTCGCATACCTCTCGTTTATATATTTACTTTTTAAGCTATAATTCTTTTTTAAAAAAAGTCCACACGTATATACAAATCATGTTCTACTTACTAAATGGCTATGACGGAAACGTTTTTCTCGATGAATTCGAATAGATGTTTGAATTCGAGCTCCGTTAAATTACGTACATTAGGACCGACGGCAACCGAATGCCTAAACAATGAAGAATTTATAATTTTAATACGATAATTATGGACTTGTACCATGCTTTCATGTTGTGTGAACGCGACGTGAGGACCTGAATGAAGATAGAAGTTACCTCTACGGAAAAGTAACCAATTATAGAACTTACGCGTAATACGTAGTGACACTAGTAAATACATAAGTCCTCACATTCTGTAGATGTGTCAAATTTGCATACGCTAAGCGTCGCATGTAAGTGATCGATTTTTTTATTTATCTTCTATGAATGTCGTCAGTGAACAATTATTTTCCATTTTTCTGTTTTCACTTTAGCAGTTCAATGAAAAAATTTTCCATGGAACAAACATTTAAGAACAGGTAAGCCACAGCAATCAACCTAAGGTTGATTTGGCAAGCGAGGGTAGAGCCCGCTTTTTAATCTGGGTTGGGATTTTATTCTTTGCCCTGAACCAGCTACTGTTCTCTACGAAGTTCCAGAAAATGGCACAGGTCGGGTAGTGATGGGATTTTTTTAAGGTAATCTACCGATTAAGGTAGGTTTTTGGATGGACACAACTACCAAACAAATATTTCATTACTCCTAACAAAACACAAAATCCATCATCCTACTCTATATCAGGTCCCTCTTCATCTCTGAGTACATTCTTCCTCTCTTCATCCCGTCCAACATCCCTATCCTGTTCCTTCCCTTTCCTCTTTTGCCCAACATTCTACCCTCTATCACAGTCTTCGACATCCCACTGCCGGTCAACACCCCATTCATCCACTTTTCCTGCCTCCATAGGATTGCTCCCAATAAACCCCTCTCTTCGCCCACCATACCAAGTACTTCATCTGTTTTCTTCTCTGTCCATTTTACCTTCTCCATTCTTCACCACACCCACATTTCCAAAACCTCCAGTCTACGTCTATCCTCCTTCTTCAAGGACCACGTTTCCGCTCCGAACATAGCTACGCTCCATATCAAAGTTTTTACGAGTCTTTTCTTAACATCCTTACTCAACGTCCCCGTCATCAACTCCCTCCTCCTTGTGAAAGCCTCGTTGCCTAGCGCAATTCTTCTCCTTACGTCCCTACTACTTTGACCGTGTTGATCCAAAACACTACCGAGATAATTAAACTGTTCTACCTGCTCTAGTTTTTGCCCTCCTATTTTAATGTTAAGCTTGGCCTTTTTTTTCTAGAAAATCGCATAACCTTTGTTTTGTTAATATTGATTCTCATCCCATACCTGTCGCACTGAATATCCAATTCACTCAGCAATGCTTGCAGCCCCTTGGCTGACTGACAAACTAAAACTTGGTCATCAGCAAACCTAACTGATTTTACGGATTCCCCGCCCACTTTCATTCCTACCTCCAGTTCTTCCCATGCCTCTTTGATCATTTCCTCTGCATACAGGTTGAACAGCAACGGTGATAATGGGCAACCCTGCCTCACACCCCTTCCTAACACTGCCCATCCTGACTCCCCATTTCCCATCCGCACCTGAGCAGTCTGAGACATGTACAGGTTGCGGATTAGCCTCCTTTCCCTCCAATCTATTCCTATTTTCTGCAATATACTCATTAGTTTTTCCCAATTCACTCTATCAAACGCTTTTTCGAAATCTACGAAACAGGCAAATACCTCCTGGTTGTGTTCTATATTCCTCTCGATTAATAATCTCATTACTGCAATGGCATCACGCGTACCTCTCCCCTTCCTAAACCCAAACTGATCATCCCCTAAGTAATCATTTGCCCTACTCTCTATCCTTTTGTTTATGATCCTGAGAACAACTTTAGCTGCGTGGGATATCAAACTAATTGTCCTATAGTCCTCACATGACGTGGCCGTTACCTTTTTCGGAATAGGAACTAAAACTGATCTCACAAAGTCTTCCGGCCAGATTCCCTCCTCATAAATACTACGGATCAGCCCATATAGCCTCTTCCTCCCACATTTTCCAAAGCATTTTAAAAGTTCCACGGGAATGTTATCTACCGGGATTATAATATTTAATACCCGGTCCTTCTGTTCTGTTCAGTAGTTGTCCGCTCAACCCACTGGGCTGTCTGTACTGTCACGCCACTTCTAAATGGATCAAACAATTAGATATGTCGATGAACAATCATTACAACATATGAGTGGCTGTTCTGTTTTTCAAAACGCAAATTAGCGCAAAGCTCTCAACTTTTGTTCCAATTTATTAATCACAAAGCACCCTGTACCACCACTAGGGTGTGTGACGGCGGGTATTTACACAGCAGACTACTTCTAACCCGAAATACGTTTCCCCCCTTACGCGGTTAGACAACGATATGCTGATTTCTATCGTTCGTGGGGAAAATGGCATCTTAAATTCATCTGTTTTACACTTAGTCTCTAATTTTATTTACATAATCTCTCCTATCGTAATACGTTGAGATTAATGATATTTTTTCAACACCATCGCAAAGAGACATCCTTCCAACTTATTCAAGAGATTTTATCTGTAATTTAACCTTCGCTCCGTGAGTGATTCCCAGCCTACCTTCTCTAATATTTTGTTTACGCTACTAATTTATCATAACAACGTTTTAAATTTAGCTCCTCTATGTACGCGATCCAACTCGGCAATCAATCCAACTTCACGAGGATCGCATATACTAGCAGGATATCCTAAATGAGGCCTGACTAGCAAAAGATAGCGTGTCCCTTTCATTACATTTTCCCAATACTCATCCAATATCTCCTAATTTTGATAGCTTGTCCACATATCCTTTGTATGCGTATGTTTCACCTAGGAGGGTGAAAGAAAGTGGGTGAGTTAGAGCATTTAATAGTGAGAGCCTAAGCATTTAATCGCAAACTTTTTATTTCGTTATACCTGATGCAGTAGCCGTTCGGGAGGGGACTTCACAAAACACAAAAATTCAAAAACAGTTTTCCTATAATGCGCACGCAAAATTCACATCAACGCTATCTCCTACTCTTCCACCGCCCGTTCCAACATTGATAAAACTGGAATATCATTCAAAACTACAAGCACGTTCAATAGCCCCTCGAAAGCAGGGACAAATATAACTGGGGCATATTTAACGTTAAATTCTGCTGGCAAGTATTTTCTCCCTTGGAAAAGCACAGCAGTAATAATGTTGTCTCTTGAAGGTTAAAAAGCATACAATCCAGACTTATTTATCAAAGAAGAGAAAAATGAGTACTGCTTAGTTGTGTACTTTCCAGCATGGGAACGTCAGGTGCTTCAAAAATGTCACACTTCATCATCATTTAAAAAAAGAAAAAAATATTCATGCAATTCACTGACAGTAAATTTGCAAATATCCATGCAACCAATGAATGTATCTTTTGCTAGCCCCATTGGCACACTATGATATCCTTTCACAAAATGTATGTCGAATACTCGGACTGGTACCCTTAGTCTTTCAGCATACAGTTACTCCTTTTTTTAAGATTTTGGATTAAATCTTATCCTTCTCTTCAAGAAACTATTCATGAAAATAGTTTCTTGACTGATTGGAATTCAATACACTGACATGTTCCTACACTTTATCATATTATCTCTAAAAGAGTTACTGACGAGCATTATCTTTCTCAACTTTAACAAATAATTTTCAACTCATTTCACTTCAAACATTTCATAGATGCTCAACAGAAATACAATTGAATTAATTGAGTGTAACGATTATAATATCTTCTTACTATGAAAAAAATAGTTTAAAATATAGAAACCACTAAATTAACATATTTTTAAATTTTTACCGCATAATGAAAGCTATATATTACCCATTTAAATTTAACATAATTTCATGGAAAGCTTATGATTCATTATAATGCAGTAAAGTTGTTTGGTTTTCATCCGGGGGTTTTTTTGTGATAACTAATATTTGATTTTTAGCCAATTGTCACATCTATTCTCAACATACAACTAAACAAAAAGTAAAAAGAGCAACTTGGTGACAGCAGCGATGAAGGTACTCAAATTGAGGTAAAATATACATGAATCCTCCCATTTAGTAATTTTTAAGGATGCATTAAGTGCAATTAACGAAAAAAACATTGGAAGAACCAGAGAAGAAATGGGATTTACCCGCCGAAGTTTGAGAAAGCAGTCATTACAGAAAATATATTGAAGACATGAGATACCATTGCCTTTTCCTACATACTTGCACAATGTCCATATTCCATTAGATCATTTCCTGGTCATTCCTTAGGTAAACAGAAATAATATCATGCTGTTAAGTTGTCCACACTAGAATACGGACCATCGCATTCCTCATACTAGATAGGAAGGTACCTAATTGTACTTAGTTGGGTAGGCATCAACTATTTTAGCAGCAATTGCAAAACAATTACTTCACCCAAGAGATGTTGAAGGTCATGGTACTTGTTATGCACATAATTCACTTAAGGTTGTGACCTATTGTCTGAAATATAGATGTACTTCCATTTGAATAATTGTTCTAAGTACTTCACCAGATTATAATTTCTTCTTTATCAATGCATAACTGAACACTGATCATTAGATTATCTTAATACAATGTTTCATAACTTCTTTACATGTGAAAAGAAAATTAATGTTGCAGTTCACATCCACATTACTTTTCAGAAAGGTACTGAAATACAATCAACTTGAGACCTTAAGGAGCAGGACCTTTGTGAACCCTAGTATTCAAGCAAACCCTCTTCAACACAATAGTAAATTAATGTCAGTATATTAAATCCACAGCAATAAAAATATTTCATTTTGATGAAACTAACAAATCTTAAGGAATCACTTCCAAAAAGTAAAATGCAGCCATGTATTTCCAGTAAGAATACAGCAGAAAAATAACACCAGATAGCTTGTCAATCACACACATATTCACCAAACAAAATAGAGAAAACAGCCAATGAAGTGGTGAATGCACTGTTCCAGTATTTCACTATTTCATAATCAAGAATATCCTAAAAGACTAGTACATGGAGGTTCTTTCATATTACCCTAATTAAGTTTGGGAGAATATGTAGAGTTAACCATTTACTTTTGCCCAAAAATTAGTATCATATTACTACTGCACAACCAATTATCTTGCTACTTCCTTCTCATACAAATGCTCAAGTAAGTAGCCATAGTGACTAGGTCATAATATGCACGAAAAAATGAACAAATAGCTGAGACCGATAGGTAATAGAAAATACCATATTTCTACGAACAGCACATAAATAAGTAAAACTATCTTTTGCTACCTCCCTTTGCTAACTTCTCCCCATTTCAACTGGAGTTTTTGCATAATTTCTAGACCAGTGGTGGGAAAATTTTTTAATTCAATGAAGAGACTAGATCTCATACAATCTACTCTTGCAAAATGAATTCATCGAAGCTGCGACAACACCCATCTCAGTGAGCACCCTTACAAGCCTAAGAAGAAGAATAAATGCCAAATATCTGGCATCAAATGAAGAACAAAAACAATTTTCCACTAGATAAATTTAACTGTACGAGTGGGTTGTTGCATCATCTTCGGGATGAGGACTCCACCTGAAGATTATGTAATACATCGAAACCTGGTCGTATAATCAAACTTATCTAGTGGAAAATTGTTACCATCTGTTCATTAATATGTTCGAATTTCACCACATCATGCCTGAAACTACTCAATTTGATCTGCCGTCAATTTTATAATAGACTTTAGTACTGCACTTAGTGAAGACTGTGGAATAAAATTTTAGGTATGAGAGGGTTAACTTCAAGAAAAATGGCATTTGTAACTCCATGTGTATAATTCATCATGGCCACAGTATGGTGACAGAATTTCAGCCGAGAAACTACGGCATCAATTGTTATCACCCCATCTCTTCGTACATTTTTAAGGCAACATTGTAAAAAAATTTATCATAATCGAACAATCACTGATCATCTTTATATTTAAGTGTATGACACCATAAATTGTTTAGCCTTCTAGCAGAAGACCAAGGAAATTGTAATTTGGCAAACAGCTTTATGTGAAAACTGAAAAACATTACAAAACTCCACATCAGCTGTAGTCCCTGGGGTGAAAACAGTATCTCCATTGGAGTATAGATAATGTCATGGATAAACCACAAATACCCTGTCGTATCACCAATTTGGATATTAAAATACTTAACTATTAACTAATGACATTGGTAAATATCTTATTACATGCATGAAACAATATTTATATTTGAAAATAATTTTCATGCAAGCCGAAATCACACCTTGGGGAGATGCAGCAACCACAAGATATTATCACATAGTGGGAAAATTTAATGCTACATACATTGGGGGGCCCATAAGTACCCGGCCTGACCTGGAGATGGCGGTATTTGTTTGAAAAATATCCCTGTATTAAAAAGTATGTGTTTCAAGAAGTTTTCTCGGGTGTTCCACCGAGTCAGGGGTTCCATATTGGCCCAACGGAACAACTGGCCAATCGGAACAGTTGACCAATATGGAACCCCTGACCTGGTAGAAGACCCTAGAAAATTTCACTAAGCAAATACACCAGGAAAGCACCAGATCATATTTCATGTGTTTCAAGTTTGAAAACTCCATATTTAGCATTTGTTTGGCAGCCATCAATAGTGAACTTTTTCTGTGAATTTGTGAAAATTGAGAAAATTGGTCATCGTCTTGTAATACAATACTTTTATTTGACGGGCCTCAGCCCAACCAATATAAAAGGCTAAACTGGATTCAGCTCTGGGTGAGTCTGCTCCATTTAAAACAGTAAAATATTGGGTTACAGAGTTTAAATGAGGCTGTACAAGCAGTCGAACACGAACATCACATTGGTCAACCAAATGAGGTGACAACTCCAGAAACGGTGAAGAAAATCCACAAATTGATACTGGATGATCATCAGCTGAAAGTGCACTAGCTAGCAGACAGTAGGCATTTCTAAGAGTGCAGTACATTGTATATTTACTGAAAATTTGGACAAGAAGCTGCACGCGAGATGGGTGCCGCATTTGCTCACACTTGAGTAAAACCAGTGCCATGAAGATGTTTCCATTGAGTGTTTAGCAAAGTTTAGCAGCAACAAAGCAGAATTTTTGCAGTTTCACAACTATGAATGGGTCCAACATGAGTCCATTACTTCACACCCGAGACAAAAGAACAATCAAAACAATGGATTCAAAAGGGAGAACCGCTTCCAAGGAAGGCAAAGACCATTTCAACTACAGGCAAGGTCATAGAGTCGGTTTTTTGGGATGCGCGTGGGATAATTATCGTCTATCTTGAAAAAGGAACAACTATCAACGGCAAGTAATATGCAATCTTATTGCAACGTTTGAGCAAAGAAATCAAGCAAAAGTGGCCGCATTTGCCTAAGAAGAGAGTTGTTTCATCAAGACAATGCCCTAGCTCACAAATCAGGTGTTACAATGGCCGAAATTCATGAATTAAAGTTATAATTGCTCCTCATGTAGCCTATTTACTAGATTTAGTCCCCTCAGGTTATTTTCTGTTTGCAAACTTGAAAAAATGGCTCAGTGGTCAAAGAAATTCGAACGGTGAAGAAGTGATGTTGGCAGTTAATGGCCATTTTGAGGAGCAAGACTGTTATAATAAAAGTGGTATCGAACAAATTGAACATCACTGGGAATAGTGTGAAGAGCTAAAAGGAGATTATGTTAAAAATTTTAAATTTTTTTCCAAAATTTTTGGGTTTTCTTTGTTGGGTTGGGTACTTCTGGGATTACCCTCGCATTAGGAGTACACAAGGGGAAGAAAAGGCTAACAAAAAGAAAATATTTTCTCGGATTTGTTAAAATAAAATTTTTCAGTGACTAATAAGTTGGCATCGCAAATAAACTACATTCAACAATACAGATGAAACAAACTGTAAGCTCACTTTCAACTTTACTCAAAGTGAAGGCCATAAAAATTGCAACGGCAATGGCTGAATGATTTCTTGACATACTCTTGGAACAAGGGGGTAAGATTAGGCTTTCAAGGTAAATAAAAATAAAAGTTTATCAGACTACCATGAATAAAGGCAGTATAATTGGGTCAAGTGATAGCCGAAATTTTTTGGGAAGATTTCCTGATAAAAGGAGTGTCAACTTGAGTGCACTTCTCTGGGCATTTCAATGAGAGGTGCTAGTGGAACATTTTCATTTTTTCATGGAATGGTGGGTCATGAGGAGCAAGGCCAAGTGCACTCTAACATCCATTGCCATTCTCCAAGAGCAAAATTTGTTGCTACAATTTTCAGTTTATTTTCCCATCCTTCACAACATTGATGGAATCAAAAAAGCTGAAGAAATTTTGAGTAGCATGTACACTAGCAGTAGAATTTTATATCAAGAATCAGCAAGTTTACAGTCCCCTCAATGGTTTTTCCAAAATGCTGCACATTCAGAATCTTCACGACTCAATCAGGTGTCCATTTCAGATAAGGAGAACATTATAATTAATATGGAATCTGGGTTATCCTCAAGTTTGTCATTTAAATAAAAAGGATCCACAAATTCTTACAATTGTTGTCATGTCTTTCTTGTCTTCTTTATCATTACCGACTGCGGAATGATATTGCTAAAGAAAACTTCCATTACATTCTTGTTTCCCTTGCAGGAAGTTGAAAACATCAGCTATCACTTGGGAATATTACGGATCTTCGATTCAGGCTCATCAATCAAGTATAGGGGCATATTAAGTCTCTCACTAATCCAAAACAAAGTGTATGATAGGTCAGTAACATATAAGAGTTGTACTAACATTGTACAGTCACTGTTTCAGGGCAAGGAATGATTCCTTCATCTTACTCTGCCCAAATGCCCTCAGACTAAGCACCATCTTATGTATGACCTCTTATTTCCAGTAATATTCTTCCTCATCTGCATAAAAAATAATGCCTCTCATTCCTTCTTTAAAATAAACCCCAGGCTGAGAATTGAATGTTATAACTTTCTTTCTCACTTCAGAAATTGAAGCCAATGACATTCAGGCAAAGCATCCACCACCTAAAAGATGCATTTGCAATCTGTAAAAATTAAAAATGAAGAAATATATTTATCAACAGTAACTGCATATAAAAAATATAAATATAAAGTTAATATTTAAAAAAAATTTACAATTAGCCTGGCATACCTGTACATATTTCCTTAACAAATCAGCACCTGAAAATTCCAAACAGAAACAAGCCAGAGGGAAACAAGACTAATAAAAAAGATTGAATATTATTTCAATATAAAAAGTGAATATATTTAAACTTGTTGCAAATAATAACTTAAGAGAGATTTCAGGGGCTCAGAATAATGCAGAAATTATTTGGAATGGTAAAAATAAGACAAAACACTGGGAATATAAAAACAAAGCAGGCAAATACTTCTCCAGCAAATTTTGCATACAACAATGTTTACAAAGAATGGTCAAAGACCAAAGAATAACAAACAAATGATAAAATCTTTCAAATTAAAACCATATAGCCATATACTGCACAAAAATGACAACTGATGGGTAACCAGTGAATTGTCCTTCAATACAGGTAACATGGGCGAGGTGAGTTGCATAATATGTGAGTCAGTCTCAAAATAAATTATCATCATAGGGTGGGTGATGCAATAACAACTACTCCTGTCATGTTAAGTTGGTAGTATTCACAAATATTAAATGTCACCAAACAAAAAGAATAAATATATGAGATGTCAAACAAACTACCCACAGACTTGGATAGCATTTAATGAATTTTCCATGAGTACATTGCACACAGTTGAGATTCACCATATCGTATCTTATACATTTGTTGGAGGTGAACGGGATGTTAACATCATTGAAAAAGCAAAGGTAGATCATAGAGTTACCCATTAACAATAAATGTTAGTCTATTCTTTAAAATGATGGCACATGCTGTTTTTGTTCGCAGTATGTGTCCACTATTAATAAATATTATTATTTATTATAATGTACTCCTTGCACATTCCTTACAAACACACAACTCAAATTTTACAACAATTTTTGTGATTTTGAGCTTCAAGAATCATTATAATAAATCTGGCTATTTTGAAGCTTCTTTATACTTCACATTCATCCATGTATATAGGTTTGCCCTTGCAGATGACTTGCTGAATGATATTTAAGTGTAAGCAGTTCAACCCCAGTCAATACATGAAAATTAGCAGCTTTGTCACACCATTAAATAAGCCCTGAGAGTTTTGACATGCGAAGTCATCTTCAGGTGAATACTTATGGATGAACCTTAATTCAACTGAAGATGAAAATGTTAAAATCCTGGCCATGATTTCAAAAATTAGATACAATCAACATTCTAAAATTAGATCCAATAATGTTAAGCCAAAAGGATTAATTACACTCATCAGTCAACACATCAGTATATCTTCCATTTCTTCTTAAATGCTTATTGCATTTCAAATTCATCAGATAAATAAGCCAAAAATAAAAACTTATTGCTTGAAACAATATTATACCCCAAAATCAGGTGGATCGAGCGAGTCCAACTCCAGTGCATTCCAAATAGTTGTCACTTTCCTTGAACTTCACCTGGGAAAAAAGTAATTTTATAAATCTGAATCCAGTTATACAAGCAGTAAGGCTAAATGAATTTTCAAAAAGGCATCTTTTTAAAGATCATGATTTACGTGTACTACACAAAATATACATATTTTTATGCACCAACTTGAAGTGAAAAGTTATCAAGGCAAAAATCAGCAATTAATATAAAATATTATTTGAAAGCCATTTTCATTACAACTACTGGAAGAAGCTAATATTTTTATTGAGAGATTAAATTGCTATAGACTTCTTCGAAATTTCAGCATTACAATAAGGCTAGAAAAATGACAACTTCCTGTTTACTTTATGTTTGCCTGACAAAGAAGAAAAAATATATGCATAACTAAAACAAAAAATTAATACAATGAAGTACTTAAAAACTTCTTGCTACTATTTTATCCACCACTAACAAGATTCTCATTGCTTGTATTAGCTTATTTCATACGAGTAAAAACTAATACATAGGTTCAGACTGGTTTCACATTATCATGCTCATTTCAGTTCAGTTCCTGCACTTAATATCCAACATATAATCATATCAGCATTTAATTTTCAGATGCTCGACTATTTATTCAACATGACATACATTTTAATGCTAAACAAAGTAAGAATGTCTTCTACACCAACAGCCACGCAACTAGCACTATCATAAATAAAAACCATTTCCTTACCTGTGTCAGTAGCTCAGTAACATGTATTGCAGTTTTGGTGTGCAATGTCGATTCTCCACAAAGGACTTTAGAAGAGCCAGATGCTAAGGCCATTAAAATTATTATCTGTTGGAAAGAAACAAATTCTACATTAGTACATACACTCTCCATGTATCACCATAATTACCTGAGAGTAAAGGCCAAAATAAATGTGATAGGTTAAGTCAACAGGTAAGTAATATTTCTAAAATGGTGATTTTTCCATTATAGACTAAATGAAATAAGGTTATCAAATACAGTAGAATCTCGATTCTACCTAAAACCAGGGGATTATCAATATCATTGCTCTGATCAATCAAATAAGAGCATTTAATACGAAACTTGGCATGATGTGTCTCAAAACAAATAAATTAATTTTCATATTTAAACAATTTTAAGATTGTCTAATGAATAGAAACTCCAAAATACAATGAAAACTAATCTAAAACCATTCTTGCATAAATGAGCTCTAATTTTCCAACATATAGTGCCATATCTGGACAACAATTCTTTTTCCCTGAATCTTTCACTATAACAGAGATAATTCAACCATTTCTGTAACAATTGCAAATTGTAGTAAATAAATTTTATTTTGTATGAAAGTTCACATCTCAATGAAAATGTACGTTTGGCTACTCAATTGCTCAGAACTTAGCTATTAAGTACTCCTGATAGTAAATATATTACCATGCATAATAATTTTTTAACCATGCTAAATATAATGCACAAGAGTAACTATCGATGACTTATAATTTCAAATCTGCACCTAATCTAAGAGGGAGCTGACATCAAGACCACTATTTCATGTCTAAAAATGAGTTCGATCTGTTCGTTTTACAGGCTCACCACTTAATCGTTCATTCACCTTACCCTTTCTCCAACTTATTCTCTTTGCCCTCACACGAGTGCAGCATAAAAAACTATTCCCACCATATGCTACAATCTTGATTAACATTTGTGTTCCCAGCAGGACATTAATACAAGGCAAATTAGATATCCTTCTACTGACTGTCAAAGTAAAAATCTTGCAACTTGACCATGCCAATACAATCCAAGCTCCATGCTTCAGCTATCCTTCCTACTAAAAAACCACCCAAGCATATCTTAGCATTGTATGATGAATCTTCACTCTAAAAAAATGTCAAATAAAGTAAATCTGCTAGATTAGGCATTTCCTTACAATGATATTTAATGATTTTGTAACAATTTTCTGCTCCTTTCATTACTAAACTAGAAAAGTATTAGAATTTTGTTTTATAAACAAATTGAAACCAAATTAAAAGTTTCATAAATTAATTAGACTTAAAATACACAAAAGAGTCCTATGTACATTCACTAGAAATACAGTGAAACTCTGAATTAATGTCTTATCTGTATATTATTGAAATTAGCTTTTAAAATGTATCTACTTACCTCAATTTTACATCCATAATATAAAAATTAACATTTTCATTTTCCAAGAGTGTAGAAAAGATATGAATATCAATCATTTCCAGAAATTCCCATGTGACGCTTAAAAGTTAATTCATTTTCACATTCTTCCAGCAATCTCCACAAATAAAAATATTTAATTTTGCCATACTTGTTTGTGGAGTGAGGCTTTGACTTCAACCAAAATGAAAATTACAGATTATACATGATACATACACCCTTCACTGATTTGAAATTATGGCAAATATGTAGCAAACAAGTTTTACAATTTTTTTCAAACTACTGACTAATCTCCATGAAATATTAACTATCAGCAAATACAAAGTGTTTTATAACTTGTTTTGGGGTCTGTAAAAGACTAAATATATTTTTCTAGATGCAGCACCTTTCTGAAAATTATGTCCGCTATGGAGACCTACCTGATCCTGGGCATGAGTGTCCACACACACTCCAGCGTCTAATTCCTTCAAAAGATCTTCAGCAGCTTTCTCAGCTACAACCTCTGGTAAAACCCTTGGACTGCCTATTCCAGATGTTCCAAGAATGTAACCCTCACCAGTTTCACTAAATAAACTGCATTGAAGAGAGGGCCAAAAACTTAACAAATGGGCATACAATTGCAGTAACAGAGCCTCAACAGAGCTCAAATAGAAAAATGTATTATGAGAATGAAATTGTGGTCTGATATTACTGTTACACATTTAATTTCATTGACTTATTTCAGCATGAATTTAACTGTCCATACGATCATGTTCATCACCCAAACCTGTAAGAGTCGAGGGATGATATCTGCAGATTATTTTCAATATTTGGAACACCCTACAGTGAATAACACTTCAATCAATCAATGACCAAAAACTTATGTCCCAATCGAGTTTAATGTTGTCAAAATCAATCCAAAAGCATAAGTGCTCACATAATGGTATAGCAGATGCTCCCTGGTTTCTAAACACCACCCAGAATTTCATTTGGCTTGAGTAAAATAATCAATTCCATTACTCTGTGTTAACTTGGTCTACTATATCACTGCAAGTCCACTTTCAAATAATACCCTATTATAAGAATCTGTTCTTCAAGTCATATGCAAGGCAAGCATTTGTATAGTGAAGATATAACTTTCAAAAGCAGTTGTGTCATCAATTTTCAATCACCCATCATGTTATTAAACTAAAACGTTGCATGTAGCATTTTTCAATCCATTATCAGATGAGTTACAGTTTAAGTTCAATTGTTAATGCTTATGTTTACATTGCCAGGGTCCAGCTAGTTAAGTATGTAATCTGCCTGAGTTATCAGCAAGCATATTTTATTGTGGAGTTGGTTGTGTGCACATGATTTAGAAGATGATTTGGACAAACGAGATTTAATTATCCCAGGCATGATGAATGCTGAATTCAAAGAAACTAATAAATGGACTTTTAAAGAAATAATCACAGAATATCAAATTTTGCAGCAGATACTTACAATGTACAAAGAGCCTGCTCAACCCTTGGCATAATTCGCAAAATACCTTTGGAAATGATATAATATCTAGACAAATGAGTCTGTCCTTCTGCATCAAAGCAAATTGATTGAAATATTAATTCTGAGTTAACATGAGTTGTCACCTATGTGAAAAACTTCTTTATATCAATTATGTCGATTGCATACATTTCCGAAAGCCAATCCAAATTGGACTTAGCCTATGCCAATTTGTGTATTTTTACCCTTTGATATAAATAATTAAAAGCCCTTACCCCATACCAACTTGGCATGATGTCTCTCAAAACAAATAAATTCATTTTCAGATTTATGTATAATATTAAGATTGTCTAATGAATAAAAACTCCCAAAATATAATGAAAACTAACATAAAACCATTCTTTGTATTATATTACATGGCCCTAATACATGAAATAATCTGTCCTGAGGTTCAAGTTGAAGATGATATTGGGGAATTTATTACAAATTGAAATAAAAAGAATTTGATCACATTCAAACAAACGTAGCATCACACAAAATTGACTGTATTTACAGCAATGTATAGAATATGATGATCACCAGATAAAATGTAATAAGGTAGTTTTTGTGCCCAATACCATTTGCAAATTCACAAGAAAAAATTAATAGGTAATTAACTCATTTAAGTTACTGGTAGGCCCAATTTCAGTTGCTGCAAGACTTCTTAATTAGTTTACAGTAATTCAAAAAGTGTACACTCAATGGTAGGAAAATTCCTAAGATATCAGTTCAAGTACATCTGGAGTTAAACATTTTCGCAGGAGAGATGACAATAAGGTATAAGATTTCTTAGAAATTACAACTATTATTAGTCAAATGGTTCTGTCTCCATACCCGAATCATGATAATGGCCCACTAATAGAAAAACTAGGAAAGAATTGACAAAATTTTACAGCCATCGATTTAAGCCAGGAGAGAACATACTCTAAACATCCAATTATGTCAATATGACAGACCCCAAACAAAACATAGGAAAATTTCACATCAGAACACAATCCAGAGGACGATTTCGGAGCATAAGAGGATGCCTAGATAGCTTAATTGGCTTAAGCACTCAGTTACATTGAAAGAGTAGTAGTAGTTTTAAGGGGAGGCGACCGACAGCTAAGGTCATTTGCGCCATAGGGGATGGACAGGAAAGGATGAAGGGTGGAGAGAAACCCGGCGTCGGCATTAGCCTGCTCTTTACGAAAGGCGCCAAGGGGTCCGCAGTTTAACGTCCCATCCGACGGACGGCGTACTCACTCAAAGTGCCCTCCACAAAGCACCTCAAGTAGGGATCGAGATACCTCTGAAAAATATTCAACACCGCCGGGATTTGAACCCGCGCCCTCAGGGTGGGAAGCCAGTACGTTAGCCCCCGCACCATCTCGATCCGATCCGGGTTCGAATCCCAGTCAAGGAGACATATTTACACTGACTTTGTTGCATTGACCTCCACACATACTTATTTCTAGGGGTAATGCCACGCATTTAAACGTCCCTTTATCTTTCCCATTTCCCCAGATACCCACCCATTCACGTTATTGGAGAGAATTTTTCTAAGTGGGAAGGCACTTCCTCAATAGAACAATAAAATGGTAAAGACAATAAAAATTATTAAGATTGATAATGTTTCCCTGACCACAGTGGACAGAAAGAAGGCACTCTGTGGTTCTCTATTATGAAAACAGAATCATAAAATGCCAAGCAGGTGAAAATTTAAAATGGCAGTAAAATATTAACTATGTACCACTTTTTTCTCTCACTCTCTCTCTCTCCGTTCATTACAAAGCATAAATTTTGAAATATTTCAACTGATGATGCACAAAATATTCATTATTGTTGCAGGAAATGATGAATGAGTTAAATTATGCAAAAAGTAATACTGAATTAAATGACACGAATGACAGCAAATTTCAAGTTCAGGGTAGTTACTGCTTTGGGGCATTTACACATTTAATCTCAATAAATTTTGTTATGTAATAGTTAATAATAATTGAATAAGAGAGCCAGAGAGCTTTGATATGGAAGAGAGTTGAATGGAGGCAGAGGCGCTGAATGGAAGCGAGAACAATGACCAGCTGTGTGGGCTCTGTGCATGGGCCAAAACCAAACATGACTATCATGTCATTGAACATATTGCCATGCTCAGTTCATATGAATATGCTGACTCAATTTCACAACCCACAAGTTTTCACAACAAAAAAAACTTACTTAATGCCAGATCCAGTAGCAACTGCCTTGTGGGCAGGTTCTTTCAAAGAAGTCACATCTATTGGTACAGATGAACCTTGAAATTTTTTATGAATTATTTTTCCTGCTACCCCTGCCATCACCTGGGCAACCTGCAGAATGAAATTAGCAAAATTGCTTTACAGAAATATTGCAATTTTTCACCAGTCTAAAGAGAACCACACAGAACAAGATGACATAACTCAAATGGAAAGGCCTGATTTACAACATCTTTACCTATACTATTGGATGAAACTTCATCATTTTGTTAATGGTATGCATTGAGTCAAATACAAACAACATTCTAGAATTAGATGATTTAAAACTTGCATTCATTAATAAAGATTAATAAAGATAATAGGTGTAATATGATCATACCCACAGACACTGCCATTTTGCATAAGTGTATCTGTACACACAAAAACTATGAATATCACAGCATGTACACACCATATTTAAATGCACACATATTAGTCCACAGTTGTCAATGTTTAAGTCCGCAAAGCCTGGCAGTACCATAGGGTAATCCAGGGTGAAGCAACTCAAATGTTAATTTCTGACAACGTAAAACTTGTGCATCTTATAGCAGAAGAGCACGTAGAACAGTTGTCAGTTAACAGGAAGAACCATTTCTCAACATCATCAGGTACAAGGCTGAAACATTCAGCTTAAGTTTGCATACAAAATACAAGGGAAGGGGAGGGGAGGCAATCAAGTGGTTAAACAATTTTTCAACAACTGATGGCCTTCAAAACATTAACTAATACAAGTGCAATGCAAAAATGCTGGGCAAAGTTGTGAGAAAGGCAATGTGAGGGGTGCTTAAGGGGGAAAGAGCATGACAATTTAATAAAGTGGAATGAGTTTGGGAGCTTCCTTAGCCCCATTGTCATGGCATAGGCCTGAAAATGTTGATAGGGCAATAAATGAGTGACGATTTGAAGGGGGATTGTCCATCTCAAAGTCTACCTGAGAGTAGTGAAAAAGGGTTATTGTTCCAGAGATTGACATTTGAATCAAAAGATTTTGTTTCAAGCTTGCTAATGATTAACCCAACTGACTAAAAAAGGTACGAATAAGACCACTTCCCCAACATGATTGGAAAGAATCAAAATAAAGAATAGAAAAATACAAAACAAATAATACTACCACATTACCTTGATAGGCAGAGCACCAGCAACGAAAGCCGCTCCCCAGATACGGCTAACAGGACCTCTGGTCAGCATTTGCACAGGCTGAAGTGACTCACCTCGAGCCAATGGATTCACCTGCACTATCACTTCCCCTCCACCACGTGGAAAGTAGCCCCTAGGTAAGGTTGTTTCATTGCTTTTAATTGAAGAATTTTACTCATTTCCGCTTTCATACCTACAGAAATAAAATAATAAACAGCGGCCCTATATGATAATTAATTCATCACATACATCATCAGTCACATGAATATGGCACACATTTCAGCAATGTATGCCATATTTCAATGCACAGATACATAGTTGTCGATGTCTAAGTCCGCAAAGCCTGGCAGTACCATAGGGTAATCCAGGGTGAAGCGACTTAAATGTTAATTTCTGACAACGTAAAACTTGTGCATCTTATAGAAGAAGAGCACGTAGAACAGTTGTCATTTAACTGGAAGCATCATTTGACAGAATCATCAAGGAACAAAGCTATAACATCAATTTCAAGTCTTCACACAAAATATATATGAGAGTCATGCAACATAGCTCACCTGCCTTTTCTATGACCTTTCAATAGAGCATTTAGCAAACAGAAAAACCATTGAATTTGTCTACTCAAACCTATTACACTTTCTTGAGTCTAAAGAAATAACAAAACCATGGGAAATAGGATATAATGCTAGTTATGTGCTTCAAATATGTTGTCCCAAGTAAAACGTTTTGTAGCCTTAGCATATTTTTTTGGTCAACATTCAAGCTATTATAAAGATTAATAAACCAGAGGCAATATTTTCTGATTACACTACTTGGAATTAAGTCTAGAGAAAATCCAACCAATAAACTTATTACAATTGAAATAAGTGCATGAAATTTAAAGAAAACTGCCCGAATTAATATCCCCTATGGAATCATAGAACTTTATTTCTGATTTTTCAGTACGATGCATATTTGAAAAGTAAGGGCTGTTTTCTTATTATTAAATATTGTCAATTAGAACCAATTAGTATGCATTCAGTGCCATCTCTTGCTGGTTTCCAAAGCCACGGACAATTAATGTTTTGATTCAGTATTTGTTTGCCTATCAATGAATTCCGACAACTAAGTCCGCAAAAAGCATTGCTCCCACCAGTTGAACATTGTGTGCTGTGATTAGATTTGGTGTGTGAAAGGATCATCAGCTGCCCAAGTTCTTCTGGAGTTGCTCTTGATCCTACAGTAATGAGAGAAGGAAAAGTTACGACAATGGTGTCAAGACTTAAGAAATGACTGTAAAATTGTGTATGATGAAGAGTGGAGTGGCAGGTCCAGTATCCAGGCCAGTGAAAACGTTCAGCAAATTCCAATCTGATCAACGATTGGCTGATAAATTCTCTCTTGTTGGACAAACCACAAATTAAACTAAATTGCATGGTGGATTAGGATATAGGATTTTTGGGATAAATCCAAATAAAGGAAGGAAGGATAGATTTAAAGCATTTTCACTGGCAATGGGATGTTGAAGACTAATTTGAAGTGATGTGAAAGGCATAATTTTAGGCACGAGAGGAAGGGATAGGAGGAGGAAGATGTTATGCAGAATTGCAGCAGGGTCTATTGTGACGTTGAGTGTCGCATCACATTTTGTTAAGAAGGGCAAAAAACTGTATCCACGTTTGGTCTGTATCAATCCAAAACCTACAATGAATGGTAGACTACCTAATCATAACACATTCTTTCTTGAGGTGCAATCTCATGAAAATGCTGGCAAAATTATCTTCCCATTAAGACCAAAAGATAGCAGTCACTTAGATTGCTAACTTTGAATATTATTTAAAGTCACCATTGTCCACACGCGAAAAATTTCTGCACTATTGACAATTTTGGAAGATGTTCTAACATTAATTCTGACATCATACCATTCTTTTTCCACCAGCTACACATTTCCCAGATCGAAACTGGTTTAACACAGACTGTTAATCTGAAATCACCAATTGTTAATTAATTCACCAAATCTTATACTTTGGAATTGCATTCTTAGTTATTTTCCTAAAATATTTTACTTCAAAAGTTTAATGATTACAATTTTAATTCCAATTTTATACTAAATTAGAAGCCCACCATATGCATATATCTAAGCAAAATTATTATATAATTGAGCAAACTTTTTCATTAGAATTGTACGAGTTTATGAGCTTTGAATACGTGGACAATAGTACTATTTGCTTGAATCAACTCATGAATATTGCTAGCAATGCTCTCTCATGATGCTCATATTCAAAATAGTAAGACAATGTTAATAGAACTACAGGTATGTATTGTCAACTCACCTCATTTTGACCTGGACATCAATTTTTCCACCAAAACGGGCCAAGAGTGGCTGGAAAACCTAAATAAAAAGAGAATGCCAACTTATGAAGAACATCAGGCTATGCACAGCTCAATTACATAAAATGCATTATGTATCATGCTTGCAAACTAGGGAACCAGATTTACAATTATATTTTACTTTACATTCATTTTCTCTGCCAAGCGTTTAACTGCCATTGTGCCATTGGCACTAGCTATCCATTTTTAACTTTTCTCCCAGTAACCTCACTCGAAAAAAAGAAACAGCGAAACTAAATTAAATAGAAAGAGTCATCCAACTTGGAAAGTTTCCTACGCCAAAAATTTTGTGGAACTTAGCATTTTATGTAAAATTAATATCTTCCTAAAGATAATATTTGACTATTTTCCATGCACCCCAGTTCAACAACAATTTACTTTTGGATTTATCTTTCCCAATACATTTAAGGGTAGTCATCAATTTGGAATCCAATGCAGTGGAAGACTCCAGAAGTATTTTAATTAACTTTGCTACATCATGACGAGAAGGCCAATTTGAATACAAATAGCAACAGAAGTTTAAATGTATTTTCATAGACTTTAATGTGGCAGCAATTAGCAAGTTACTCATTCATTTAATTCTGTTTCCATCAGCTTTTCAGTCACTTATTATTCTCGTTTAGTTCTAATTGTTCTTTCTCATCATGGGTCATAATGTCTGTCCTCACAGTTGATTCACAGACTAAAAAAGACTATGAACTGCAGTACTAAAATACCGTGCGTTTAACAATGAATAGCAGCATGGCCAAAATTCAGATTTGACCCAGCTGCAATTATGTGATGTACCGAGGGTTGGGAAAACCCTAATTTAAAGATTAAAACAATAATTGCCCAATTAAACTGAACAAAGCAATTTGTTAATGTGGTCATAAATTGCTCCATTACATAAGTATTACACACATTCCTTCCCAGAATTAGTATCTTAGAGACTTATTTGTCTTCTTTAAATGGCAAATAATTATGACGCATGCTAAATTCCAAAGAAACTGCAGGAGATGCCGCAACAGTAACTTTTAACGGAGTCATCCGCTAATGTGCATTTCAATGCAACAATTTCAGAGTGTAAAAATCATTCACCTAGACTGGGATTCGAACCCAGATCCCTCAATATCCGGTCGAGTGCTTTAGCCACTTAAGCTACCGAGGCGTCCTCTTAAACTCTGAAATTTTGGGGCTTTTAAAGGAACAAGATGTTGTGACGAAATACCGTACATACAATGTCACAGGCATTCGTAGTCGTGCGCGTGGCGCCACAGTCCACGAGGTTAAAGCCAACTTTAAACACTTATGGTGTTTTCACTTTGACAAATTCCGGACATTAGTGGATGACTCCGTTAAAAGTTACTGTTGCGGCATCTCCCGCAGTTTCATTGGAATTTGTCAAAGTGAAAACACCATAAGTGTTTAAAGTTGGCTTTAACCTCGTGGACTGTGGCGCCACGTGCACGACTACGAATGCCTGTGACATTGTATGTACAGTATTTGTCACAACATCTTGTTCCTTTAAAAGCCCCAAAATTTCAGAGTTTAAGAGGACGCCTCGGTAGCTTAAGTGGCTAAAGCACTCGACCGGATATTGAGGGATCTGGGTTCGAATCCCAGTCAAGGCGAATGATTTTTACACTCTGAAATTGTTGCATTGATGACGCATGCTCTTTGGCACAATATTCCTCCCATTAGATTATCATATTTTGGCAACCCATACATGGTTACACAAACTGTAAAAGTTTTCAGGGAATTTCTAATGATTTTAATGGTAGGCTCACTTTGAAATATTTATAAGAGTTCATTCCATAAACCTCGGTAAACTGTAGAGTACAGTACTTTAGGGGTTAGGTGGTAGAAGAGACTTCTTAGTCTCAATCTCGCCCCAAAATAAAGACTACTATCTCTCTACTTCAAATAAATTTTTCGCTGTGGGATAATGATGACACACTCAATATTATACAGAGATAGAAATCATTAATAAATACTATCATTCGGTCTTAAGGGAAAGACAATTTGGCCAGCATTCCTATGGCATTGCACCTCAAAAAAGAATAATATTATTAGGCAGTATACCACTCATTGTAGGTATTGGATAACACAGACTGAACAAAGATAAAATTCTTTGCCTTTCTTAACAAAATTTCACAATGACAGTCAAAACCACAACAGACCCTTAATAGTGTCCATATTTTTTAAACATTTTCCTTAACACTATATACTCAGTAGTTTCCAAAATTATAGTCCTTTAAAAATCAAAATTGGTAAGTACAAACTTAAGGTTCAAACCATAAGTCTTATCTCACAACTGAGGTATATCATGATTGTGTACCAAGAATCATTTTATTGGCATAACTGAAGTCTCTAATTGTACTCCACAGCCACTTAAGAATTCAGCATTGATTGTCTGACAATGTCACGGGCTGAACGTCCATTCAATCCATTAATTTACCCACAAAGAAGAAATTCAAGATTAATATAGCCTTAGACTATAAAGTCGCGTACAACTTTTTAGGGAAGAAATTATTCCCAACAGTTGCCAAAGAAATAAATCAAGAATTTTTGGCTGGTGCAATTGAAAAGCTGCTCATTGTTGGCTCTAATGAGGACCATCAGTACCCCCAAATAATGTAAAAAAGAAAACAGTATACACGGTCTTCCAATGTGCAGACCCTAATAGCATTACCTTTTCAAGAAATGATTTCTCTTTTACTTACACAAATTACTTTCGCTTCAACCATATTATTTCCCAAACTTTTTTCACCCAGTATATTTTAACTGCGTTTTAATTGGTCGGTGAGCCAAGTCATACTGATGACTAGCAAATGATGCGAACCCTGAAGGCACCGGTCGGTCGACGTTAACGGGCGTGAACAGAGCTGCTATCTAGTCCCTAGCCTCAATAGAGGATATGATAATGCCAAGACATCCCCAAAGCTTGGAAATAAGCCTCAAGACTTAAATGGCATTTATACTTTAGTTTGCATTAGATAACTGCTTTATTTATTATCAATTTTCGTAACTGCTCAAATTCTGACCATCACGATTAACGCCTGACAACACTATCATTACATTAAATCACCACGAGACTAAGCCAATAGGTATATTAAGTTAAGTTTACCATAGCCCGATACTGCAGCACCAAGCAAATCATAGTAATGGTTCAGGAGTAAATGAAAATACAATTACCGTTTGCATGTAATCAATGGGTGGCGCTAGATCAGCATTAGTGCCTCCTCTTAGTGATAAAGTTACGGGCCTATCTGCGAAGAGTGCTACAGGAACAGCAACTTGCATGAGTAACGCAGTGCTCCTGCGAAATAAAAAAAGGAAAGTTAACATTTCAAGTGTATTAAAAAATTTCATAAATTAAGGAGTATGGGAAAACGCTGGTATACATCGGAAATAATCATTCCCAAAAATAACGGTTTGTGATAAATTCAACTTAACATACTGCACTTACCCTGCGGTTTTGGGATCGGCTTTATAGTGGCCACCTCTAATTTGGCCGGGTTCAAATATTATCTCCGTTGACCCTACATCGCCCGATAAAAGCGACCCACCACACATGTCTCGTACTAGCTCTAGTCCTTGAAGTACAAAAAGTGCATAGTAGACATGAATAAGAGCTCGTTAACCATGTCTCACACCGTGCACTAGCACGTGGTCGAGAGCAACACGAACCTGTGATGTGCTGAGGACGAAGACCAGGAGAACTGCGTCCAGCTCGAATATTAAATACTCTGATAGGAATGCCTTTAATAGCACTCAGACACACCGAAATTCGAAGAATCTGTCCCCCCTATACGATAAATACACCAATAAGTTTCTCAGAATAAAATAATCATGAAGGCATTCAGAACTTGGCTTACCCCTTCCAATACCCCGCCATCGATATGAACTCGTTCTGCGTTATCGGCCATTATATAGTTGAAATTCCTTCGAATCCTGGATATACCTCTCTCTAAAAATTGTTTCAACCCCGTAGAAATCTTGACATTGACTAACACACCTACACCGAACACAACTCTACGATATAACCCCTCTAAGCATACCCTTAACCGCCAGCAACGGCGCCAGCATCTACAAACTGTAAGGACGCATGGAAGCAAATCAAATGACAATCGAAATGTGGGAAAAACAAATTAGGTTAGAAATTCGTCAATTATAAACAAATTCAAAATTAATACCCTGGTCGGCATAGCAACATTAAAAGATATATTCTGTGATTGTTAATCAAATTCGTTAAAACATTCAATTTCGGTTGTGTTTTGGCAATTTCGGTTTATCTGGTGGATTTTGCATACGCAATACGCGGTAAAACGTCAGCTTGTATTTTATTTTCTTAAGTTCAAGCATTGCATTGTTAAAATGTCTAATGACCCAGGAAAAGACCTAATACCTGTTAAAGATGTAGGTATTGATAAGTATGGTGGATTATCATGTCGTTCTAAGGAAAGAGGCAAGTTTTCACTAAGTCATGAAGGTTGAATAGAAAACTGCTATGAAGATTTTAGTAACTCATTTTGAAAATACTTCACAGATTTCAATACTGCATCAATTACTGAAGGAAGTTATGCGTCAAAACTTGACAGAACTGAACTTGAGAATAGATATTTAACATTTCTTGAGGAGAATATAAATTTAAAGAAGCACTGTCATAATCAGGAGGAAAAAATCAAAAGGTTGGTATGCTAATGTACCAATGTTTCATTGAGTTCTTGAGTTACTTGCTTCCAATGCAATTTCTGAGAAAACATTTCCAATAATAAATCGATATTTGGAGTTTTGAATGCTATTCATGGGACACACTCGAGAGTTGTCTAATATTGAATCTATCAATACTTTTCTTTATATATATACTCATATATACAGAAACAGATATAAGGAAAAGGGATAGGAACACATATAAAGGACGAACACAATACATTTTTATGCTTGGTGGTCTCACCTTGGAAAAAATAAAGAAAAATGCCATCCTCTAGGTGAATTTGCGATGGAGTCCGTTGAAGATGGGAGGGTGCCCCCACTAATACTATTGCTGAAAGTCTCTCAGCCTTCCTTTCAAAATCTTCAACCCCTAGCACTGTATTTCTTGTTAATATTTTCCAATACCTCGCCACTCACAATTTCTTCTGCCTATCCCAGTCCCTAAACATGCCTCTCTCCATTATTCCTCATTCCATTAGTATTTCAGCAATTGCCTCACTCCCACCCACAGTCTCTCAGATCAGACAGAACCCTCAATCAGGCTTCTCTAGGGTTTTCCGAAGCTTACCAGCACCCATCACTGAATGCTGTCCATTAAGCCAACTTTCCCCCTCCCTTTTTGTTCTTCTCCTCCCCTCCTTCCAACTGCCCAACCAAATGCTTCCCTCTCACGCCCCTCCATCCCCTCTTCCCCCTTCCTTCATCCACTCTCATACCTTCCTTCACCCAAATTCCAAGAAACTGCGGGAGATGCCACAACAGTAACTTTTAGCGGAGTCATACGCTCAGTGTACATAACAATGCAACAATTTCAGGGTGTAAAAATCATTTGCCTTGACCAGGATTTGAACCTGGGTTCCTAGATGTCCACCCGAGTGCTTAGGCCAGTTAAGCTATCGAGGCATCCTTTAAAACTCTGAAATTTTTTGTTCACCCACTCTCTTACCTCCTCAGTCCTTTCCTTCCATCCACATTCCTCCCTTTCCATACACTGAAAAACAGTTGACCCATATTTGTGTAATCTGATGGGAGGGAATTAAAAATTTACATTCATGAATGACAATGTCAATTTCTGTTATTCTGAATGTGAACAAATTCTTCCGATTAAAGAATTTAAACATAGTTCTTTTCATTTATGAGTCTGTGAAAGACTGCTATGACATTGGTTTTTAAACTTTTTTTCTGCCAAAGAAATGGTTTTGGTCATATATCACCCATAGCACAAAAAAAACTAGGTGCACATTGTGCACACATATGTGAGTGGTCATGTTAACTAAAAGTAGCCATGCAAGCAGGAGTTCAAGAAAGAATTTCCATTGTTAACACTTAAGAATAATTGATCCTCATCACCACTAACCCTGACAGCAAATACAGGCCAATTTAGAGAGATTTTGTGTTCAGTTAAATAATATATCTATTGCAAATGTCTGCTCAGTAGGTATTTTAATGTGTGCTAGTATCCAAAACACAAGAATGTCACATATATAAATCAATTGCCCTGACCAGGATTCTACTCCTGATCCTCAAATCTCTTATGGGTTTGAAACCTGGTCAGTTTGAATGATTTTATCACTGTGAATTCTCACATTCCAATGGATGTCAAGTGGTCGAAGCCTCTGTTAAAGTAGCTGTCACATCTTTCCTGACAGTTCTTTGCCTTTGGGCTATGACTAAAATATTTTTCTACATTTTGTCATTTAGATTGGCTGCAAAGCTACTGCGAGTGGTAGCAGAGCGCAATTTCCAAAGTAAGGGTATATCGAACCCCAAATATTCAGATCTGGAGGTGGAAGATCTTATGAGCCGTGTGAATGAGCTTGAAAGGTCTAACCAACTTTTAAAGGAAAAATTGATGGTAAGTTAAACATATTCTTTTATGATGGCTATAGCATTTCTCCTATGGAACAATCATTCATAATATTATCCAGAAAACAATATAATCTTGCGCTGAACTACTAGCATAGGGACCAATGTCACTGAGACATTAGTAGCAGTTGCTCATACAATTTGTACGTGACAAGCTTCTCTTTGTAGCTTCAAATCTTTGGAAAATGGTGATCCAATCATTGAAGTGAAAGTTCTGAGAAGCCATTTGCCAAATTTGAAAGATGCAGCTGATAGCTGGTTATTAGTTGAATTTGCCAGTGGTAAACCTCCTTCATTCACATGATTGAAATTGTGCCAATTTTAAAAAATTCTAATGACTTCCATAGGCATTTATTGGCTAAATCTGCATTCATTTGTGTATCACCTTATTTCTATCCAGGTTGCTGGCATCCAGCTATCTACACATCATGGCTTTGTGCCACATGGTGTTAGAAAAAGTCCTCGCCGCTTTGGTTGTCATCCAACTCCAAATATGTCATCAAGGTCTGAATATTGCAGGCATGGAGCTTTAATTTTTTTCAATATTTGATCTCTTTGGTCTATTTGGTCTTTTCCTCTTCAATAGGATAAATCTGTATGTAATTTTGAAATATTACATTAATGATTGGGTAGCAACGGTTAATTTATGCCAAACTAAGGCATTCATGAAAATAGAAATATTCATTATGTTTTAATCGTGGCTGTAGAGTCTGAGTTTGAATCAATTTTGGGTGAAGTTTAAGAGTCAGATTTGGTCAAAATTTACTGATTCCCTTTGCTTCAAAATTAATACTTTTCTGTATAATGTTATAATATTGATATATTATAAACTTACTACTTATTATGCTGGCCCCTGCTGCCATGCTAGGGCAGAAAGAGGAACTATATGCTATTGCTATTCTAAGTCATTGTTATCAATTCTGAAATAACATCTCTCATCCGAGATATATTTATTTTTATTATTATTATTATTATTATTATTACTACTACTTTTGTGGGAAGTCATATTCTGAATCATTTATTTACCAATATTTATATTTAAAATAGGGAGTTTTACCTAAAATGTTGTCCTTTATTAACAGTGATGGGTAGCTTAATAACATGGATGAAATACACTGGAAATATTTCATTTTATGCCTAAAAAATTTTGTCTTTTCCCAGAAAAAAATATAAATTTAATTGACAACTTTAAAAAAATATAAATTCAAAATGTCAAAGAAGCTTCCCAGGAAGCCATATGTAATTGAAAAATTCTCCATTCTTCAAAATGGAAAATGTTTTTGTATGATACATTACCTATATCAAGACACTCATGACATCATGCCAAGATCAGCAGAATTCTGGCAGCAATAAAAATTCTTCTACCAGAGTTTCCAATCTGAAAAGATATATTGCTTTAATCCAGATGCATTCAAGTAGTTTTACGGGGGGTTTTTAGGAGGCAACCGACAGCTAAGGTCATTTGCACCATGGGGGATGGATGGGAAAGGAGGAAGGGTAGAGAGAAACCTGGCATTGGCATCAGCCTACTCTTAATGGAAAGGGCCAAGGGGTCAACAGTTTAATGTCCCATCTGATGGATATCATACTTACTCAAGGTGCTCTCCACAAAGCATCTCAAATAGGGATCGGGATACCACTGAAAAATATCTGCAGTCTCCAGGTTTTGAATCCGGGGCCTCTGGGTGGGAAGTCGGAGGCCCAGAGCTATCCCCCAGCGCCAGCATTAGCCAGTGCACCATCCCCCCAGAGGCATTCAAAGCTGTAGATGAGGAAGATAACTGTAAAAGCTAGAGGTTAATTCCCAACTGCTACGGCAAAGCATAATATGAGAAACCAAATGAAACCTCAGTTTCAAGATAGTTTGTCAGCAAAAATGGACAATGACCTCAGTCATATTCAAAAAGCACATCATAGAACTTGTAGCAAATGATGATGTTCCTTCATCATTTTTTTCATTTTCAACTCTTATAGGTGTGAGTGGATAAATGTCTTGCAAAGTTCATATTATTATCTCAAGAAAGAAATGGTATTAGGAAACTAGTGATTGAAGAAGCCCATAATCAAAAAGAGGAACTTAGAAGGATTCTCAAGGGATGCTTTGTATTCCTTAAAATGGGTGCCTACACACATCACAGAGTGTACTTTTTAGCTTTTTTTTCAAATTCAGCATTGTTTGAGGAAATAATGAAATAGTTTCCTGGTAGTAAGAGATGTTGAACTTCTGAGGACCAAGTTGGATGGTAGAAAAATAGTTGAATCTGATTAGGAGTCAGTGGTTTTGTGCGCCAACTCGACAGCCCTGGTTATAATAGGCATAGTGACCAAATGTGTGGAAATCCCAAAACCTGACTTGTCAAAGTAACCTCAGAACCTTCTTTGTTGGAGTTCTACTCCACTGGTATTGCTAAAAACAGCAGATTAATTAATGAAGAGTCTGTGCCCCATTGCATCGTTTTCAATTTGGCTGCATCATAAAGTAGCGCAAAATCTTACTTTACCCAGTTTCAGCTATTTATATGTATAAATAAGTGTGTGGCTAACCCTCAGATACTCTTAACACACACACTAAGTGAAGCAAAGTTAAAGTTTTGCTCAATCACTGAGAAAAGTTCAGGCCTGAAACGTCAGCACCTTTTATCCACAATAATCCTCTGGGGGAGATGGAAAAATCCCTGTTATCATCATTCTTAAAGGAGCCAATGCACTATTCAGCAAGTTGACAGTCTCAATGTCAAACTATTCCACAAGATTTCAACCCCTTCTTTGGATCCAATTTGACTGAATGGAGATCTCAAATCTATTAAAATGAGTTTTCAAATGATCAGTGGAGATGATGAAGGCATTGATACTACTGTGATGCAACTTGAAACCCAAATTCACAGAGAAAATTACCTCAAAGTTGTAAAATAAGTGAAATTTGGGAATTACATACAAATACATTTTAGGAAACAATAGTTTTAGCCTTAACTGCTTTGGGAGTAATCTAATTTACAATATAAAAATAATGAGTGAGTTCATTGTACAAGGTCTGTCTGGAAAGGATCTAGCTGTGCAATATTTCGAGAAAAATAGCCTAGCTAGAACAATGAGCCCTTAGTCCCCTTCAGAGTAATCCTCTTGTGACCTCACACACTAAACCCTGCATACTACTTTGAAGGGGACTAAATCCTTATTGTTCTAGGTAGGGTATTTTTCTTAAAGCATAGCATGGCTTCTGGACAGACCTCGTATTTCTGCATGTGCTTCAATATTTTTTTCTGTGTTGTTTATTCTTTGGTGTCATTTTTTGAATTTTACCATATTCTAATGCAATTGAAGTGATTGATGCCTCCTTTTACAGGGATCAAGGAGCTGATAATTCACCCGCTAACCAGATGTCTGAACAAATTAATAACAATGATCAACACCAGAATAAGTATGAATTTCTGGAGCAAGAAGTCTGCAAACTCAAAAAGCAGTTGATAAACTATGAGAAGGTGTTGTATTCATTCCTGTTACCATAGCTCAATTCTACTGTTGAGGGCTAAAAATTTACCATGAAAACAAGACATATGAAAAATGAAATTAAATTATTGAAAATCTATTACAAGATAAGTCAATGATGAATAATGAAAAAATTATGGGATGGGAAATAAAATGGAAAATAAAGATTTCCTAATTACATAAATACATAATTAAAATTTCCAATTATATATATAATTAGGAAAATATTTATGTTTGATCCCTAAATCACTTTCCAATTTTTAATTATGCATAATTATTTCATGCATCACTATTGAAAGGAATTGAAAACAGTACGGGAGCAAAGTAATTGCAGAGTGCAAGACTTGGAGGACGAATTAGCCCGAGTCCAGGAAGAGGGGTCAAGAATGGCTTCTGCATTATCTGCAGCCACAGCTGCTGCTCATTCATCAGCCAGAAACCTGGAACAAAGCAGGTAATATGTCACCAGATGCTTGTAAAATTTCTCCTTGTTTGAATAATGCATTCAGGTCATATGTATTTGTAACATTAGATTCCCTTGAAGTAGCTTAGCTCATGAACTGGCAGATTGTTGAAATGGCATGATATTAGTCAAGGTAAAGTGTTGCACAAGACCCAACAAACCGTTAATTATGACATACTTTTTGCAGAGAAATGAGCGTGATACCTCCAAAAGTCTGGTATAACAAATTGCCAAAAGAGAACATTCTCCAACATATTGGCAGTGATAAGAGATGTCACTTTTCTCTTCAAGCACATATTGGTTCCTTTGGCAGTGCATTCTTATTAATGAAAAGAATATGCCATTCACCACATCACACGCCAAGTCACATAGCTTAAAGCTCACACCTCATGGCCAGGCACAGAGTCATTTTGATGTTATTCTATTTTAATATGTTCAAAAACACCTATTCTATCATAATTATGTGGCAACACCAGATTCTTGTGTGCTTCAAAATCAAACTTCTAGATCTAAAGTACTACTAAAAGTCAAGGAATAAATCTTAAATAACTTAATTGCAATTGCATTTACCCTTTTGCTTCGGTTCACTCTCTGGAATGCTACCTCTCACATGTGGCGAAAATGGAGGCTATTGTGTCTCCGTTTCCTTTATTACTCATGAAATAATAAAATAATCTAAAAAATAAAAACAATCGATATTCACTGTTTATTTAAAGGAAAATTTTAATTGTTATATTTTGATGAACATAAGTTTTTTAAAAGTATGATAGCGCATCACAGAGAGGGTGAAAAGGTACGCTCACGGCTGTCGACTGTGCAAGTTTACTTGGTACGTTCACAGCAGCAAATGGGTGAAAAACAATTAGGTATTCTTCCAACTAATTCCTAATAAAGTATTTTAATAATTTTATGCACTGATATAACATAAGAGGTGATTGAAACTGACTCTTTTGACTCAGTGGAAGACAATATGAACTATCATGTATCAAAACTTCAAAGCTCTCAATTGACTTAGCACATGAAACTTTATTTGGTGCCTAATAAGGTATTTCTTTATGCTATAATATTGTAAATCACATCAATAATTTTTTTGAACCATGTGCATAATAGCCGCAGAGTTGCAGAAAACATTGAAATAATCAGGCTTCAAAGGCATGTCAAGACCCAGGAAGAGCATGTATGTACTCTTGAAGCTGAAAGGAGAGAAGCAATGGAAGGAATACAAAAAATGAATGAGCTCGTAAATTCACTTGAAAGAGAGAATTGTAAGCACCTCTTCGTAATCAGTACCTATCCATTACTAAGATTTGATTCTTGAACTTAATTTTTGGATTCTTATTAGATTGATTTTTAGAGCACTGATACAGTTGTTAAGTCAATGGTTCAATTGTAAGTCAAAATATATAATAATTGGTCCATCTTGATAGCCTAATGTTGCTGTAATGTAAAGTAACACTATTTTTTTGCAAAGCACCCATCACAAATGCATATCATCATAATGTTGTTAAGTCTAAAACTACAATTTTTAAATGTACCTTAGCTAAACTGTAATTATTGTTACCCACTTTACAAATAATTAACAGGAATCCATTTTTATTGCAATTAATCCTATAAGAATGTATTTTGGTTGGTGCTTTAGCATGAATAAATTTTGTTAAAGGAGATTTATATTCAATATTAAGCAAGCCTTAAAAAAAAGCGGAATTAAAGTTATGTTTTCATTTGTTTGTATACATATAATAAATATGCATATTGATGCCTATTAGGTGAGTTGAAGGAACTGTTGAATGATGAAACAGTTAAGGTTTGTAACCTTCAGAGTGAAGTAGAGAAAGCCATGAAAGATTCAACAATGAAGCAGCTTACATTAGAAGAATTGAAAGAAGAGATTAATGATTTGAAGGTAAGCTATAAACCAAATTTTAAGCATATTCTATGATGATTTTTTCATAAATCACTGAAAATGACAGGTCAAAGACCAACATTGAAACATTGGGTGATTTCTTTGGAAATACAGAAATTCAAATGACCATTCATAGAGTTATAGCGACATAACATATGGATAAATTAAGATAACAATCGCGCATAGTGTATTCAAGTTGATCAGACATGCACACTTTGAAATTTTTTCAAATTAGTCGTTTGAGCAAAGCCCTACAGAAAGGCAAAAAAAGCATATTATGATCACATGGTTGGAATTTGATTATAGTTTTATTTAGTTGGAGAAGAAGCCTCGGGTAAGAACCTAATATGAGAGTTAGTAGAGTAATATGGCCATATTTGACTTACACAGGACTTCACAGCATTCCAAAATGCTTTTCTCTCTTTTTCTCATGTCATTGCCTGTTTCTTGATGTCAAGTACCAATTCTTCTCTCTGCATACAAAGTATGCAGATACTCACTTCTATTCGAGGGTAAAGTTTGCTTTGCTAAGCTTATTGATCCGATTTGTCTTCCCTTTGAATAAGATGCTGAATCCTGGTAAACTAATATTTATTATGAGTCTTTTTACCTTTGGTAAAGGCTGTAGGAGAATCCTTCAAATTTGAAATACAAGTGTAAGTTGCTTGTTTGATTTTTGAGGTCAATTTCTGCCCATTTTCTTGTTGTTAATATTGTACTACTATTGATGCTCTTGAGCAAGATCATTCCTCAAGGTAATGAGTAAATAACAATGAAGTTTTTTGATGGGGGGCAAATTCAGGTGTTGTGGGATGGACAGTCTAACTAGGGGATGTTCTGCAAAATTGGCAAAGGCATTGTAAGAAACTACAATTGGAATGCAAAAAAATATGTAGTTATAATCCATTCATTAATTTGGTTGCCTGGGATATAAGTAATAAAGTAAATTGCTAAATTTTCATCTTGTAATAATGGCTGATCATCCATTTCAAGTCATGCTAAACTATAATTTGTTTGGAGAATGTGGTGACCTCATGTTGCCCTAAATTTAATCATAACGTTTTGATTATGTAAACTCATTTATTATTACATTCAAGAGGGTGTACAAATATCGTGCAAATATGAGGCAAAGACACTCAAGGTATTCTTAACCAACCAAAGTCATAAGATCATCAGGCTATGAGCTTTTTGGATTTAAAAATCTTATTGTGAATAGAGTAAAAGTGATCTTCCAGCAGCAGTAAAAGTGGCTGTCACCACCAGCAATTGCTTAAAGAGATCCATTGGCAATGGGTTGACCTCCTTCAGCTCTTCAGAGGTTTTACATGCAGCAGGATGAAAGGATAAATGTTGATATCAGTATTTATTGATTCATAATGAGAATTAACTCCTTTTTTGGTCTATTGATTTGAATTCCATGCAATCTCATGACAATATTTTAATGGGGAATACTCAATGACTGGATAGAGAATTAAATTGTTCAAAGGGAAAAATAATTATTTAGGTGGGCTTTACCAAGATTAAAACCTTTAAGGTATAAGCTGTCTTGACATGAATTGTACCCTGTAAAATATCATGTGGTCATAGAGGAGATTCATGCACAATTTGGAGGAGTTGAGGATTGATATTGAGTTTGTTTGTTATTAGTCTGAAAGCCTGATTTTATCTGCGTTATGAACTAACATATAATGTATTTACTTCAGAAACTGCATAAATATATATCAAACTCCAAATGCAGTGATTAAATAACTGTATTCTCTTTCCCTAGGTAGAGAAATCGATAATTCAAGATGCTAACAATAAAATAGTTATGTCAATTATGGATAAAATCATTGATGGCACTCAGGAAAATGTTCCTGCCAAACCACTAGTGACGAGCACAGGCACAGAACCAATGGCAAATGTTCAGCCTACTTCAAAGAGTTCCATAGAAATTAAGCCCAATGATAATGCAAAGCTTCATGTAAAGAATGGGATAAATGACAACAATAAGAAAACTGAAGAAAATGAAATTGCACGAAAAGAAAAAGATATTGAAAGAAGAGTAATGGAGCTAGAAGAAGAACTGAACAAAAAACTTGAGACAGAGAGAGAAGCACAGATGCTAAAATCACAGGAGGAACAGAAGAAGAAAGAATATGAATTGAAGCTGAAAGAATATGAAATGCAGCAAGAAATGAACATGGCTGA
The DNA here is from genome assembly GCF_022747635.1 of Hetaerina americana. Lineage (NCBI taxonomy): Eukaryota > Metazoa > Arthropoda > Insecta > Odonata > Calopterygidae > Hetaerina > Hetaerina americana. The sequence goes on from NW_027286874.1 coordinate 73,159,569, forward strand.
GAAAGAAAACCTGAAGCAGCAGGTAGGTTTTTAATTCGCTGTGCACATTTTTTGTTGCAAGTTTTGATACATTCATTTTTTAGCTCAGCCAACCTGATAAATTATAGTTTACATAAGTCACAATTATAGACTGAATAACAAAGGGTTTCAACAAAATTTTGTTTTGACAAAAATTCCTTTATATTATATACAGTCCACTTTCACATAAAGAAATTTTGCTTTTATAAATATTATTTTCACAGAGAAATGAACATTTTGAGAAATGTTCATTTCTCTGTGAAAATAATATTTTTTACTATGTCATAGCTGTGAATCTTACTTTTACAATTAAACCAAAAAAAAAAGATAAAACCTTTATGCTCTACCAAGGGATAATTGAAAATATATTTCTTGATATTATTTATTTTTATGAGCTTGTGATTAGAGATAATATTAAAAGTTATGCTGCGAATACTTATTTTTCCATTAAAATAAGGGGGGCTAATAATTTCCCGAGCAAAAAATGGCCATTGTAGAAATATGTAGATTGTTTTAGTCTAATTTTCTCTGTGGAAAAGTGTAATTGCATTGAAGTTCGGAGGTACATGTAGGAGTCATATTACTCATCTGAGAAAATGTAGTTTACTTTTTAATAAAGTACCCTTTTTGCTGATTATGGATTTCTGTCAAGGTGAAAGAAGTTTTTACCACATTTATATATGTTTTTCATTAACAAATTTGATATTAATTCTTTATAAGTGATCTCATTGTAAGTGTTGTCACCACAAAACAAATCAAAATCCAAATAATGGAAATAACACACTTCATTTTTGACATGTGAGGTATGATTATTTTATGAGCACTTTTTTCTTAAATGCAGTGACCTAAGCTGTCAGTCACATCCCCTAAACAATAATACCACCACTTTGTTAAAAATAAAGTTTAAGGAAAGCAAATCACATAGTTACATCAATCAAATTAGGTAAAAAGTTTGGTGAATGTCACACAAGTGAAAATGAAGGCAGGAGTCACAAAATATCTAAAAATACTGAATGTTTAATTGGGTACAATGTATTCAGTTAATAAGTTTAATTTACTGTTAGAGATAGCTGTTTAATATTGGGATTTCTGTAGTAGACAGATATATTAGTATGCATTGATACTGTTTGACTACTTTTCTAAAAGCCACAGTGCATACATTTTAGAACTTAAAAGTGTATTTTCATAATGCATAAGGAAAGCAGTACTTGGATAGAAATCATAAACATGGCTACTAATAATAATAATATATAGTATAAGTAATAAGAAATCATATATATGGCTTGTGCAAAAATCAGCTGTGTAAAACCTGATAGATATAATCTGTCAGTATAAGGAGTATTAGCCACACTATTTGTCTTCTGTGAAAAACTGTATTTTAATTATTCATATATTGTTCATTTTACTCATTTCCTATCCTTTTTATATGAATTAAAATTTTATTTTTTTCAGGTTGATCAAAAGGAAGCACTTTTAAGCAAATGTAATTTGAAAGTAGACCAATTAAAAGAAGAGTTAAAAACTCTACGGTTTCAACTTAAAGAATTGGAGTGTACAAACTTAAAAATGTCTGAAAAGCTAACTTCCAAAGATGTTGAAATTCAAGGGCTTCAGGAGGTGTGTAAATTTGGTTTTCTTATAATCTTATATATTGTATATACTATATATGCATGGTTTACTTTTCCAAAATAATACAAAATTTAATTTTATATATTTATTCATATTGTGTGTTTGTGTTAGTGTATATAAGCAATGAAGTAGCATAAAGGAATGAGATGGCAGAAATTATAAGTCATTTGCTAGGGACCTCTAACTCTCCAATTCTCCTTCGAATTGAATCTCAATTGATTCAGAAATGTTGATTCAAATTCAAATCAAATTGATCTTATATAATTATGTCATCTAAGTGAATGGTCAGTCATTAGACAGTCATTTTAAGTGCAATTTTTATTTTCTTATACGTTTAGATATCCTCAGCTATCTCAACTGACCTTTAGAAAAGCTAGACAATATAGTTCCTATGTGAAAAATATTGAAAATTAAACATTAAAATAAATAAAATTAGAAAATTACTGTCATCAGTGAAGATAATGTTGATAAATAAAGTGACTGATTTTGCTTGCTCAACCTATTCAAGTTACCAGTGCAAATTAAATAAGTATCATTTGTTAATTCAGTCCATAATGGTTTTGAGAATCTTTTTATAACCTTGTTTTATCGTTCCCTATCCTTTTTGAGTAAGTCTTATGTTAATCAATCATCATTTCTGTCACCCCAAATCAAATGTCTGCATTATGTAAGGAATTATTAAAATATGTCTTTGTCAGTGTTTGCCCCTGAGTTAACTCTCTTAGATGAGCAGCTTGTGTCATGCATATCAGGTATGTAAATCAAGTACTTGCCAAGTATGGAAATATATATGCAGTTGTTTTGCTTCAAGTTGAGTTCTTTTCACAAGTGATAATGAAATATATGCAATTCACACTTAAATATGCACTTAATGCGTAAAACTTAATATGCATACTATGTAATACTTGAATGTTCATAGTTAAATGCAGGCAGATTTAGGAACACATCATATACTAATGGATGTGGGTAACGCATAGAGGTTTTTGAGAAATTACATGCAATCTCCATAAACTTCTCAATAATAAGAAGGTCCCTGTCCAAGCTTTATATCAGTTACATATTTTTTCAAAGCTGTAAATATAATGTGACTTTTTTTATTTGGACTCATTAATTAATTAATTGGACCCATTTATAGGTGAGCTAAGTTACCATTACACTCAAGGATCATTTTTAACCAATAATATGCAATTAAAGAATTATCTTATTGGGAATATTATTATCATCTGAAAGTCAGAAGGCAGGTTATTTTTTCTGTAATTTATGATATAGATAAGGCTGTGAAACCATTATAAATATCTTGCCCATTACAAAATATAATTGAGTTTTTGGTGTGAAACAATTTCTTTACGAAAACATAATTAGTGTATATTCCGCTTTCAAACTTATATTATGTTACAGAGGTATACGATTTTGAAATTAACTTTGAGATATTAATCTCCTGTGTTTGATTGTGCACGACAGTAATTCCAGGGATTTTTGTGGTTAGTGTATGCTTACTTGATTGCCCTCCAAGAACGCATTTAAGTTGTTATGAAAATGGATGTTTGAATTACACCATTTTTGTTTGGTTGTTATTCAATTTTGATCAATTTGCAATTCTCCATTCAGAACTTCGTGTAACGCATGGCTTTCAGTATTTTATGTTTACCTGTTATGTGATGAGATAAAAAAAGTTGTTATCATCTTTTGGCTGGATGCAATGTTGTCCATTATTATATAATTATATTGGCATAAAGCATACAGACTTGGAACAAAGGAAAACCCATGACCCTTTCTTGATTTCAATTGACTTTCCAAATGATGTTTTACCCACTCTTCCCCTCTGATCGTTACCCTGAATGCCCATGATAGTGTGTAGTACTGTTGCTCAGTTAAGTTTGGTATGATTTTCTTCATTCAAAGTTGTTATGGGATTGTTTTCCATGAGTATTTAGGAGAAGTAGAGCCCATCTAGTGGGGTTAATAACTTGAAGTGATAGTGTAACAGAAAGGAACTCTTCACAGATTCAAGCTTCTGACATCACAAATGCCGTGGTCTTGTTCATTTAAATATTCTTCTAGATTTTGGATCTGTCCTGTAAAAGAGGGCTCCATTTTTTCTTGGGTAGGAATTTGAACAGAACCCTGAAGTCTTGAGCATTTCCTCGTAAATAACCAGTGAAACTAAATATAACATAGGGATTTCCAGTTTCCAAGGAATATATAAATGGGCATGGTGCATATTTAGCAAATCATCCTTAATTGGATGGATCTACTCTTCTAATTTGGAATCAAATGGAATGCTTAAGCTCTACATACCTCTAGTCTGAGGAATCCCAAAGGAGTAAGAGAAGGTTAAGATATGCGGTCAGTACAAAAATGAGTGAGATAAACCCAGTAAAAACTGGTAGGAATTCCTGTTATGATCAGTCCAACGCAAGGAATCTGAGGTTACCACGGCATTTATACTCATACTTATTGGTTAGGGCTTTCAGGTGTTTGTTCTCAATGACAGGGTATCTCTTAGTAGCAAACCATTGTCGCCAAGGGACACACTGATGTGGAGGAACGGGCAAAAGCCTTAACCACTCCTACATACATTTCTTCTCTTATTTTTTGTGCATCCAAATTGGCGGCAGGCTTTTAGCTCCTAGAAGATTCATTGCAGAGCTTTATTAACAAACATGCTGGAAAATGTCTCAATATGCGGCTAATTTCTGCTTTTTAGGTACAAAAGGAATTGACAAAAAAAATAGAGTCACAGCTCTTAGAAGAAATTCAGGGTGATAATGAAGAGGAGGAAAAACAATTATCCATTTCTTCGGGTGATGATGAAAAGCATGAATCTGAAGATCTTAAAGAGGAGATCAGTGCTATAAATGATGAGGAAGATCTTAAAGCTGAGTCAATGCATTTAAAATTAGCTGAAGTGAGTGAGCAATATGAAAAAGCTCAGGAACTCCTACAAGAAAAAGAAGCAGCAATTGATGTCTATAAGTTGGAGGTTAGTTGGATATCGTCTACCTTCTAATCATTCATTTACCTTATGATCTCTTTGGTTAAAATGGAAATTTTATTCTCAAATCTCCTTTTTCTTATTATCTTTATGGTGTATTTTTCTGTATGAATTTTTTTGCAAGTTGGTGTGTTGTAAAATACTCGTTTTTGTAGGTTGATAAACTCATATGTGATTTGGATTCAATGAAATTACAAAATGAGAGCTTGCTCTTGGATTTAGAGGAGAAGGAAGAGCAAAATAGACTTCTTTCAATGAAGGAGGAATCAGAGGTTGGTACACATTTTTACTATTCTCGCTGGTTCATTTATATGACTTTTCTATGTCAAACATATTTTTACTACAATGCATTGTGCAATCATAATATGTTTCAATTTTTATGTAACCAATTGTGTTTATGAAATGGTCATTTAGATAATTTACCTGCATCAATTGAAAATTGATGTAATCCTCGACCATTAAGAAATCAGCTCAGCATCAGCTGGACTGCATGACAGGATTAATTATCCAATGTCGTCAATTCATTGTTGAATAATTTCAATGTTCTCTGTTAGCAGCGTCAACCAGTCAGGAAACTGTCACCAGATCCAGATAAATGCATTTTTGAGATACATATGGATTCCATCCTAGTATCTGATGAAGGATTAGCAACATTAAAGAGGATTGGTGGACAATCATCCTCTCCTACGCCAAATATATTTATAACTTGGGTGTTTTTTGAACAAGAAGCAGCATATAGTCCACTCTGCGAAGGGCCTGATGCAGAGCTGAATTGCTCATATGATCATGTCATTCCCATCAAGCCAGGGTTATTTGACTACTTAGATGAGGTAATGAATTCATAATTACCCAAGAATTTTAATTTTAGCACTCAGTTGGTAAAAATAACATTAAACTTGGTTGAATATGTCATTGAAGGATCTCATCAAAGATTTTAAGATTTTTTTAGTGCAGAGCTAATTCTGGTAAAATCAAGGTATCCTGCCCTATGTAGTTTAAATGAGATGCTGTCAAATAAAAATATCCTCTCGATGCAATTTAGTTATAAACCTGCTCTGATTAGGTATTAGTAAAACCTGCTCAAATTATTAATACATGCATAATATATTTAATTGATTTTTTTGGTCAATATGCCCATTGCATTTATCAAGGTTGTTTTGTTTTTGCTAAATTTGGCTGTCATCTATTTACTTTAGGAGACTTTAGTAGTTGAAGTGCATGCAGCAGTTGAGGACATGAGTGTTCCCATAGCTCAAGGAATTATATCTTTCAAAGAGTGTCTTAGTTATCCTCAGAAAATGATTTCTCAGAGTACCTGCCTGATTTCATTGTCTAATGAAGGTAATGATAAAGGGAAAGAGAGAAGGAATTCTGCAAGAGATTTCACGGGTAAGTTTAACTCGAATATCTTTGAAAGAACATGTGTCCCAAATCTGTCAAATTTTAGCTTAATAATAAAAATATCAAAGTCATTTGAGAGATCCTATTTTGATTTTTAAATTACTTGCAGTTGAGCTACAATCTTGGAGCTAATGCAGATAAATAATTAAATATTCTTATTTTATAAATATTTTTTTAACTCTAACTTGAAAAAAAAAAAAAAAAATATATATATATATATATATATATATATATATATATATATATATATATATATATATATATATATATATATATATATATATCCTAAACATATGATTTCTTGGAGATATTTTCATCTTTTGAGTAGGGTAACTATAATCACAACTTTGTAGTGTATTTACCACTGAAATTGTATCTAATGTAGTCTTTTTGGGATTTGCACTAGATTTTTGGTTTACAAATATATTATGTACGTATGCCCTATTTTTGTATGCATATGTATATGTCCCTATTTTTTCCCTTATACTTTCGACAGACTCTACAGTAGGTGCTTTATATTTACACTAAATTGTGGGTATCTCTCCAAAATATCATAATATATATCAATATCTACATATACACATATTCTCGCTTTTGCTTCTATCAAAATATTATACATTTCCTTCCTAGTATATTTTAGGACAAAAAGAAATGATGCTATTTGAGAATGCCACTATATTAACAGGGCCACAATTCATCTGGATAGATGAAATGTTTAATGCTGCATTAACAAACTCACTTGGGTGTACTCCAAACTAGAATCAGGAGGTCAAGGTTGATAAAAATTCTATGGTTATAAATGGCAATAATAGTGGTTAATATTGGAGGTAGCTTACTGATGAGCTCATTTCTCATTTTACCATTAGTGATAGGTGAGTAATTTGATTTCCTGGGTTCCAGAC